>NW_027309954.1:0-300000 GCF_047496795.1 Chiloscyllium punctatum
CCCTCCTCTCTCTGTCAATCTCTCTCTGTCCCCCCTCTCTCTTCAACCTCTCTGCACCCCTCTCTCTGTCCCCCATCTCTCTATCCCCATCTCTCTGTTCCAGCGCTCTCTGTCCCCCGTTTCACTGTCCCCCTCTTTGTCTCTCCTCTCTATATCCCCCTCTCTCTGCCTCTCTCTCTGCCCCTCTGTCTGCCCCACATCTCTGACCCATCTTTCTGTCCCCTCTTTCTGCCCCCTCTTTCTGCACACTCTTTCTGTCCCCTCTTTCTGTCCCCTCTCTCTGCCCCCCTCTCTCTGTCTGCACTCTCTCTGTCCCCCCTCTCTCTATCCACCCTCACTCTGTCCCCATCTCTCTGTCCCCGTCTCTCTGACCCCCGTCTCTCTGTCTTCCCACTCTCTGTCCCCACTGCCTCTGTCCCTGCGCTCTCTATCTCCCCTCTCTCTATCCGCCTCTCTCTGTCCGCCCTCTCCCTGTCCCCCTCTGTCTCCCACTCTCTCTTTCTCCACCTCTCTGTCTCCCCTCTCTGCCCCCCGTCCTCACGTCTCTCTGTCCCCCTAAGTCTGTCGCCTCTCTCTCTGTCATCCTTCTCTCTGTCCCACCCGATCTCTGCCCGCTCGCTCTGTCCACCCTTCCTGTCCCACTGTCTCTCTGTCGCCTCTCTCTGTCCCCCTCTGTTCCCTCTCTCTGTCCCTCTCTCACTGTCCCCCTCTCTCTCTGCCCCCCGCCACCTCTATCTATCCCCCCTCCCTGTCCCCTTGTCTCTGTCCTCCCATCCCTGTCCCCTGACTCTCTGTCACCCCCCTCTCTGCCCCCTATCTCTCGCCCCCCGCCCCCTCGCTCTGTCCACCCTCCCTGTCCCCTTGTCTCTCTGTCCGCTCTCGCTCGCTCACCCCTCTCCATCCCCCTTCACTCTGCCCCCCCCTCTCTCTGTCCCCACGGTTCTCTGTTCCCCAGGTCTGTCCCCCCTCTCTCTGTCCCCTTCTCTCTGTCCCCTTCTCTCTGTCCCCTTCTCTCTGTCCCCTTCTCTCTGTTCCCTTCTCTCTGTCCCCACTCTCTGTCCCTCACTCTTTGTCCCTTTCTCCCTCTGCCCCCCTCTCTCTGTCCCCATTCTCTCTGTCCCCCTCTCACTGTCCCCCTCTGTATGTCCCCCTCTCTCTGTCCCTGTCTCACTCTGTCCCCTCTCTCTCTGACCCCCCTCTCTCTGTCCACCTCTCACTCTGTCCACCTCTCTCTGCACCTCCTCTCTGCCCCCTCTCTCTGCCCACCCTCTCTCTGCCCACCCTCTCTCTGCCCACCCTCTCTCTGCCCACCCTCTCTCTGCCCACCCTCTCTCTGCCTCCCTCTCTCTGACCCCCTCTCTCTGACCCTCTCTCTCTGCCCTCCCTCTCTCTGCCCACTCTCTCTGCCCCTCTCTCTGTGACCCTCTCTCAGCACCCTCCCTGAAACCCTCTCTCTGCCCCCCTATGACCTCCTCTCTTTATCACTCATCTCTCTGTTCCCCCCTCTCTCTTTCCCCCTCTCTCTTTCCCCCTCTTTCTGTCCCCCTCTCTCTGTCTACCCTCTCTCTGTCCCCACTCTCTCTGTCCCCCTCTCCTTGTCCCCACTCTCTCTGTCCCCACTCTCTCTGTCCCCCATCCCTCTGCCCCCCATCTTTCTGTGCTCACTCTCTCTGCCCCCCATCTCTCTGTGCTCACTCTCTCTGTCCCACTCTCTCTGTCCATCTCTCATTGTACCACGCTCTTTGGCCCTGTCCCTCTGTCCCCGTCTCTCTGTACCCTGTCTCTCTATCCCCCCTCTCTCTGTCACCCCTCTCTCTGTCCCCCTCTCTCTGCCCCCCTCTCTGTCACCCTCTTTCTGTCCTCCCAACTCTCTGCCACCTCTCTCTGTTCACTCTCCCTGTCCCTCTGTTTCTCTGTCCTCCCCTCTCTCTGTCCCACTCTCTTTTTGTTCCCCTCTTTCTCTGTCCCTCTGTCTCTCTATCCCCCACTCTCTCTGTTCCCATCTCTCTGTCTCCATCTCTCTGTCCCTTTGTCTCTGTCCCCCCTCTCTGTCCCCCACTCTCTCTGACCACACATCTCTGTCCCCTTCTCCCTGTCCCACTCTCTCTGTCCCCCGCTCTCTGTCCCCCTCTCTCTGATCTTCTCTCTCTGACCATCTCACTCTGTCCCGCTCACTCTGTCCCCCCTCGCTGTCCCCCTCTCGCTGTCCCCCTCTCGCTGTCCCCCACTCTCTGACCCCATCTCTGACCCCCTCACTCTGAACCCCCTCTCTCTGTCCCCTATCTCTGCTCCTCCTCTTTCTCTGTCCCCCTTTCACTCTCCCCCCATCCCCCCTCTCGCTGCCCCCCTCTCTCTGTCCCCCAGTTTCTGACCATTCCTCCCTCTGTCCGCCCGTCCACCCCCTCTCTGTCCATCCTTCACTCTGCCCCCCTCTCGCTGTCCCCCTCTCGCTGTCCCGCTCTCTCTGACCCCCTGTCTCTGACCCCCTCACTCTGACACCCCACTCTCTCTCTCTGTCCACCCCTCACGCTGTCCCCCTCTCTATGTCCCGCTATTTCTGCTCCTCCTCTCTTTCTGTCCCCCTTTCACTATCCCCCTCTCTGTCCCCCCCTCTCGCTGTTCCCCCAACCTTCGACCTCTCTCTGTCCCCTGCTCTGTGTCCCCCCCTCTGACCCCCTCACTCTGTCACGCTCACTCTGTCCCCCTCTCTCTGTCCCCCTCTCTCTGCCCCCCTCTCTCTATCCCCTCCTCTCTGTCCCCCTATCTCTGCTCGTCTTCTCTCTCTGTCCCATTTCTCTTTCCCACCTTTCTGACCCCTTCTCGCTATCCCACTCTCTCTTCCCCCCCCGTCCCCCAGTCTCTGACCATCCTCTCTTTGTCCGCCCGTCCACCCCCTCTCTGTCCACCCCTCGCTCTGTTCCCCCCTCTCTCTGTCTCCCTATCAATATTCCCCTCTCTCTGTTCCCCTCTCTCTGTCCCCCTCTTTCAGTTCACTCTCTCTGACCGCCCTCTCACTGACCCCCTCTCTCTGTCGGCCTTTCTCTATCCCCCCCTCTCTCTGTCTCCCCTCACGCTGCCGCCCCGTCCCCTAGTCACTGACCATCCCTCTCTCTGTCCGCCCGTTCACCCCCTCTCTGTCGACCCCTCGCTCTGTCCCTCTCTCTCTGTCCCCCCCTCTCTGCCCCTCCTTTCTCTCTGTCCCCTTTCACTATCCCCCGTCCCCCCTCTCTGTCCCCCGCTCTCTGTCGCCCCTCTGTCTGTCGTTCCTCTCTTTGTCCCTCTCTCTATTCCTGTTCTCTGTCCTTCTCTCTCTGTCCCCCGACTCTCTGTCTCCCGCTCTCAGTCCCCAGCTCTCTGTTCCCATGCTCTCTGTCCACCCTCTCTGACCCCACCCTCTCTGTCCCCCTCCCTCTGTCCCCTCTCCCTCTGTCCCCACTCTCTCTGTCACCCATGTCTCTCACCCCCATTTGTCCCTGTCTCTCTGTGCCCCTCTCTCTCTCCCCTCTCTCTGCCCCCCTCTCTCTGTCCCCACTTTCTCTGTCCCCCTCTCTCTGTGACCTTCTCTCCGTGCCCCTCTCTGTGCCCCCTCTCTCTGCCCCCCATGATCCCCTCTCTCTGTCCCCCCACTCTCTGCCCCCCGTCCCCACTCTCTCTGTCCCAACTCTCTCTGTCCCACCTCTCTCTGTCCCCCCTCTTTCTGTCCCCGCTCGCTCTGTTACCCATTTCTCTGCCCCCCCATCTATCCCTCTCTCTCTGTCCCCTTCTCTCTGTCGCCCTCTCTCTGTCCCCACTTTCTCTGTGACCTTCTCTCTGTGCCCGTCTCTGTGCCCCGCTCTCTGTCCCCACCCTCTCTGCCCCCCTCTCCCTTTGACCCTCACTCTGTTACCCCTCTCCCTGCCCACCATGACCCCCTCTCTCTGTCCCCGTCTCTCTGTTGCCATCTCTCTGTTCCCACGCTCTCTGTCCCACCATTCTCTGTCCCCCTCTCTTTACCCCTCTCTCTGTCCCCTTCTCTCTGTCCCCCCCTCTCTGTCTGCCCTCTCTCTGTTACCCCCCTCTGCCCCCCTCTCTCTTTGCCCCTCTCTCTGTCCCCTCCCTGAAGCCCTCTCTCTGCCCTTCTATGGCCTCCTCTCTATGTCCCTCATCTTTCTGTACCCCCTCTGTCCCTCCTCTCTCTGTCCCACTCTCTCTGTCCCCCTCTCTCTGTCTCCACTCTCACTGTCCACCTCTCACTGCCTCCTTCTCGCTCTGTCCCCCGTCTGTGACCCCATCTCTCTGTCCCCCTCTCGCTGTCCCCCCCCTCTGCCCCCTCCTCTCTGTCCCCCTCCTCTCTGTCCCCTACTCTCTGTCCCCTACTCTCTGTCCCCCTCTCTCTGTCCCCGTGTCTCTGTCCCCCCTCTCGGTCCCCCTTCTCTGTTCCCCCCTCTGTCCCCCTCACTGTTTCCTCTCTCTCTGTCCCACTCTCTCTGTCCCCCTCTCTCTGTCCACCTCTCTCTGTCCCCCCTCTCTGTCCCCCTTCTCTGTTCTCCCCTCTGTCCCCCTCACTGTCTCCCCTCTCTCTGTCCCCGACTTTCTGTCCCCACCCCCCGTCCCGCCTCTCTGTCCCGCCTCTCTGTCCCACATCACTGCCCCTCCTGCCCCCCCTGTACATCCACCCCGGACCCCCCACTCGCGGTCCACCCTCTCTCGGTCCCCCCTCTCTCTGTCCCTTTCTCTCTGTACCCCATCTCTGTCCCCCAACTCTCTGTACCCCCTCTCTCTGTCCCCCTCTCTCTGTCCCCTCTCTCTGTCCACCATCTCTCTGTCCCTCCTCCCTGTCTCCCTCGCTCTGTCTCCCTGAACACCTCTCTGCCCCCGTCCCCCTCTCTCTGTCCCCACTCTGTGTCCCATGCTCACTGTTCCCTTCTCTCTCTCTGCCCCCTCTCTCTGACCCCTCTCTCTGCTCCCCTCTCTCTCTATCCCCCACTCTCTGTCCCTGTCTCTCTGCCTCTCTCTCTCTGCCCCTCTCTCTCCCGCTCCTCTCTGTCCCCCTCCTCTCTGTCACTCTCTCTCTGTCCCCACTCTCTCTGTCCCCCCTCTCTCTGAACTCCCTTGCTCTGACCCGCTCTCCATGAACCTCTCTCTCTGCCCCCTATTACGCCCTCTCTCTCTGTGCCCCCTCTCTCTGCCCCCTAACTCTGTCCCCACTCTCTGTCCCCCACTTTCTATCCCACCTCCCTCTGTACCCCTCTCTCAGTCCCCCTTCTCACTGACCACCTTCTCGCTGCTCCCCCTTCTTACTGTCCCCCCCCTTCCTGTCCCCCACTCTCGCTGACCCCCTCTCTGCTCCCCCGTAACCCCTCACTCGGTCGCCCCTCTCTCTGTCGCCCTCTCACTGTTCCCCTCTCTCTGACCCCCCTTGCTTTGTCCATCCTCTCTCTGTCCCGCTCTCTCTGGCCCCCTCTCTCTGTCCCCCCTCTCTCTGCCCCCCCGATCTGTCCCCACTCTCTGTCCCCTCTCTTGCTGTTCCCCCCTCCCCGTACCCCCTCTCTCTGTTGCCCCTCTCTCTGTCCCTCTCTGTCGCCCTCTCACTGTTCCTCTCTCTCTGCCCCCCTTGCTCTCTCCTCCCTCTCTCTGTCCCCCTCTCTCTGTCCCCCCTCTCTCTGTCCCCCCTCTCTCTGCCCCCCTCTCTCTGTCCCCCTTCTCTCTGCCCCCTCTCTCTCTGTCTCCCCTCTCTCTGTCCCCATCTCTCTATCCCCCCATGTCTTTGTCCCCCTGTCTCTATCCCCCCTCTCTCTGTCCCCCTCTCTCACTGTTCCCGTCTCTCTGTCACCCCTCTCTCTGTCCCCCTCTCTCTGAGTCCCCTCTCTCTGACCACCCTCTCTGACCCCCCTCTCTCTGCCCCCTCTCTCTCTGCCCCCTCTCTCTCTGACCCCACTCTCTCTGACCCCACTCTCTCTGACCCCACTCTCCCTGCTCCGCTCTCTCTGTCCA
This sequence comes from Chiloscyllium punctatum, assembly GCF_047496795.1. Classification (NCBI taxonomy): domain Eukaryota; kingdom Metazoa; phylum Chordata; class Chondrichthyes; order Orectolobiformes; family Hemiscylliidae; genus Chiloscyllium; species Chiloscyllium punctatum. The sequence goes on from NW_027309954.1 coordinate 5,974, forward strand.
CCTCTCTCTGTCGCCCCAACTCTGTCCCCCTGTCTCTGTCCCCCTCACTCTGTCCCACCTTGCTCTCTGCCCTGTCTCTCTCTGCCCCCTCTCTCTGCCCCCTCTCTTTGCCCCACCTCTCTCTGGCCCCTCTCTGTCCCCCTATCTCTGTCCCAACTCTCTGTACCCCCCGTCCCTCTCTTTCTGCCCCTCTTTCTCTGTCCCACTCCTCTCTGTCCCTCTCTCTCAGTCCCCCTCTCTTCGCCCACCCGTCCCTCCTCTCGCTGTCCCCCTCTCTCTGTCCCCCACTCTCTGTCACCCTTCTCTCTGTTCCACCTCTCTCTATCCCCCCTCTCTCTGTCCCTCTCTCTCTGCCCATTCTCTCTCTCCCCCGTCCGTCTCTCTCTGTTCCCCCATCTCTCTGTCAGCCCTATCTCTATCCCCCATCTCTCTCTGTCCCTCTCTCTCTGCCCCCGTCCCTCTCTCTCTGTCCCCCCATCTCTCTTTCCCCCAACTTTCTGTCCCCCAACACTGTCCACAACTCTCTGCACCCCCTCTCTCTGTCCCCCTCTCTCTGTCCCCCTCTCTCTGTTCCACGTTCTCTGTCCCTCTCTCTCTGCCCTCCTTTCCCTGTCCCCTTCTCTCTGTCCACCCCTCGCTCAGTCCCCCTTTCACGCCCCCCGCTATCTGTCACCCGTCTCTCTGTCCCCCACTCTCTGCCTCCTCTATCTATCGATCCTCTCTCTGTCGCCCACTCTCTGTAACCTCTTTGTTCCCCTATCTCTATTCCCCCCTGTCCCCCCCGTCCCGCCTCTCACTGTTCCCCTCTCTCTGTACCCCATCTCTGTTTCCCCTCTCTGTTCCCCCCTCTCTGTCCCCGCTCTCAATGTCTACCCTCTCTCTGCCCCCAACTCTCTGTCCCACCACTCTCTGTACACCTCTCTTCCCGCCTCTCTGCCCCCCTCTCTATACAACTTTCTCTGTCCCCCTCTCACTGTCCCCCCTCTCTCTGCACCCCCGGCCTCCTCTCACGTTACCCCCTCTCTCTGTCGCCCCTCTCTCTTTCGTCCCTCTCTCTGTCGTCCCTCTCTCTGTCGCCCTCTCATTTTCCACCCTCCACCCTCTCTCTGCCCCCCCCTCTCTGCACCCCCTCTCTCTGTCCGCCCTCTGTCTGTTCCCACGCTCTCTGCCCCCTCTCTCTGAGCCCCCTCTCTCTGACCCCCCTCTCTGACCCCACTCTCTCTGACACCACTCTCTCTGCCCCCTCTCTCTGTCTTCCCTCTCTCTGTCCCCCCTCTCTCTATCCCATCATGTCTCTGTCCCCCTGCCTCTGTACCATCTGTCTCTGTACCCCGTCTCTGTCCCCCCTCGCTCTTTGCCCCCTCTCTCCCCCCCTCTCTCTATCCCTCTATCTCTGTCCCAACTCCCTGTTCTGCCTTTCGCTGTCCCTCTCCTCTCTGTCCCCCTCTCTCTGTCCCCCTTTTCTCTGTTCCCCCTCTCTCTATCACCCCTCTCTCTGTGCCGCTCTCTCTGCCCCCAGTCCGTCTCTCTCTATCCCCCATCTCTCTGTCAGCCCTCTCTCTATCCCCGCTCTCTCTATCCCCCTACTCCCTGAACACCCTCTCTCTGTCCACCCTCTCTCTGTTCCCACGCTGTCTGTCCCCTTTTCTCTGCCCACTCTGACTGTCCACCCTCTCTCTGACCCCACTCTCTCAGACACCACTCTCTCTGTCCCCCCTCTCTCTGTCCCCCTCTCTCTGTCCCCTTCTCACTGTCCCAATCTCTCTCTGTCCTCCCTCTCTCTGTCCCCTTCTCACTGTCCCCATCTCTCTCTGTCCCCCTCTCTCTGTCCCCCTCTCTCTGTACCCCCATCCCCCTATTCTCTGACCCCCTCTGTCCTCTCCCTCTCTGTTCCCCCTCTCTATGTCCCCCCACTCTCTCTGTCCCTCCTCTCTCTCTCTGTTCCCCATCTCTCTCTCCCCGCTCTCTCTGTCCCCCCTCTCTGTACCCCCCTCTCTGTCGCCCCTCTCTCTGTATTCCTCTCTCTGTCCCCCCTCTTTTACCCCACTCTCTGCCCCCCGTCCGCCATCTCTCTGTCTCCCCCTCTCTGTACACCCCTCTCTGTCCCCCTCTCAGTCCCCCTCTTCTCTGTACCCCTTCTGTCCCTTCCCTCTATCTCCCCTCTCTGTGCCCCTCTCTCTGTCCGCCCTATGTCTGTTCCCGCGCTCTCTGCCCCGTCTCTCTGCCCTCCTCTCTCTGTCCCCACTCTCTGTCCGCCCTCTGTCTGTTCCCGCGCTTTCTGCCCCCTCTCTCTGCCCCCTCTTTCTGTCCCCCTCTCTCTGTCCCCCTCTCTCTTAAACCACTCTCTCTGCCCCACTCTCTCTGCCCCCCTCTCTCTGTCCCGCTCTCTCTGTCCCCCCCCTCTGTCCCCTCTCTCTGACCCCACTCTCTCTGACCTTCTCTCTCTGTGCCTCTCTCTCTGTCCCCCTCTCTCTGTCCTTCTCTCTCTGTCCTTCTCTCTCTGACCCCACTCTCTCTGCCCCTCCTCTCTCTGTCCCCCTCTCTCTGTCCCCCTCTCTCTGTCCCCCTCTCTCTCACCCCAATCTCTGTGACCCCACTCTCACTGCCCCCCTCTCTCTGTCCCCCTCTCTCTGTCGCCCTCTCTCTGTCCCCCTGTCTCTGTCCCCCCTCGCTCTGTCCCACCTTGCTCTCTGCCCCGTCTCTTGCTGCCCCCTCTCTCTGCCGCCCCTCTCTCTGCCCCCTCTCTGTCCCGCTATCTCTGTCCCAACTCTCTGTCCCCGTCCCTCTCACTCTTCCCCCCTTTCTCAGTTACTCTCCTCTCTGTCCCCCTCTCTCTGTCCCCCTCTCTTCGCCCTCCCGTCCCTCCTCTCTCTGTCCCCCTCTCTCTGCCCCCCTTCTCTCTGTTCCACCTCTCTCCATCCCTCTCTCTCTGTCCCACTCTCTCTTCCCCCCCCCTCTGCCCCCCGTCCATCTCTCTCTGTCCCCCCATCTCTCTGTCCCCCCATCTCTCAGTCAGCCCTCTCTCTATCCCCTCTCTCTCTCTGTCCCTCTCTCTCTCTGCCCCCCGTCCCTCTCTCTCTGTCGCCCATCTCTCTTTCCCCCAACTCTGACCCCAACACTCTTCACCCCCTCTCTCTGTCCCCCTCTCTCTGTTCCCACTCTCTGTCCCAATTCTCTCTGCCCCCACTCTCTGTTCCTCTCTCTCTGTCCCTCTTTCTCTGCCGTCCTTTCTCTGTCCCCTTCTCTCTGTCCACCCCTCGCTCAATCCCCCTTTCACGCCCCCCGCTATCTGTCACCCGTCTCTCTGTCCCCCACTCTCTGCCTCCTCTCTGTATCGATCCTCTCTCTGTCGCCCACTCTCTGTACCCTCTTTGTTCCCCTATCTCTATTCCCCCCTCTGTCCCCCCCGGCCCGCCTCTCACTGTCCGCCTCTCTCTGTACCCCATCTCTGTTTCCCCTCTCTGTTCCCCCCTTCTGTCCCCGCTCTCAATGTCTACCCTCTCTCTGTCCCCAACTCTCTGTCCCCCCACTCTCTGTACACCTCTCTCCCCGCCTCTCTGCCCCCCTCTCTATACACCTTTCTCTGTCCCCCTCTCACTTTCCCCCCTCTCTCTGAACCGCCGGCCCCCTCTCACGTTACACCCTCTCTCTGTCGCCCCTCTCTCTTTCGTCCCTCTCTCTCTCTGTCGCCCTCTCATTTTCCACCCTCTCTCTGCCCCCCCTCTTTGCACCCCCTCTCTCTGTCCGCCCTCTGTCTGTTCGCACGCTCTCTGCCCCCTCTCTCTGACCCCCCTCTCTGACCCCACCCTCTCTGACCCCACTCTCTCTGTCCCCCTCTCTCTGTCCCCCTCGCTCTGCCCCCTCTCTCTCTCCCCCTCTCTCTGCCCCCTTTTCTGTCCCTCTCTCTCTGTCCGTCTATCTCTGTCCCAACTCTCTGTTCCGCGTTTCTCTGTCCCTCTCCTCTCTCCCCCTCTCTCTGTCCCCTTTTTCTCTGTTCCACCTCTCTCTATCACCCCTCTCACTGTCCCGCTTTCTCTGCCCGCCGTCCGTCTCTCTCTGTCCCCCCATCTCTCTGTCAGCCCTCTCTCTATCCCCCCTCTCTCTGTCCCCCAACTCCCTGCACACCCTCTCTCTGTCCACCCTCTCTCTGTTCCCGCGCTGTCTGTCCCCTTCTCTCTGCCCCCTCTGTCTGTCCACCCTCTCCCTGTTCACCCTCTCTCTGACCCCACTCTCTCTGACCCGACTCTCTCTGTCCCCCCCTCTCTCTGTCCCCCTCTCTCTGTCCCCCTTCTCTCTGTCCCCCTTCTCTCTGTCCCCCTCTCTCTGTCCCCCTCTCTCTGTACGCCCCCGTCCCCCTCTTCTCTGTCCCCCTCTGTCCTCTCCCTCTCTGACACCCCTCTCTCTCTCCCCCCACTCTCTCTGTCCCTCCTCTCTCGCTCGGTCCCCCCTCTCTCTGTCCCCCCTCTCTCTGTCCCCCCTCTCTGTACCCCACTCTCTGCACCCCCGTCCCCATCTCCCTTCCCCCCCTCTCTGTACACCCCTCTCTGTCCCCCTCTCTGTCCCCCTCTTCTCTGTCTCCCCTCTGTCCCCTCCCTCTCTGTCCCTCCCTCTCTGTCCGCCCTCTGTCTGTTCCCGCGCTCTCTGCCCCCTCTCTCTGCCCCCTCTCTCTGCCCCCTCTCTCTGCCCCTTCTCTCTGTCCCCTCTCTCTGACCCCACTCTCTCTGACCGCATTCTCTCTCCCCCCCTTGCTCTGTCCCCCCTCTCTCTGCCCACCTCTCTCTGTCCCCACTCGCTCTGTGCCCCCTCTCTCTATCCCCCCATGTCTCTGTACTCCCTGTCTCTGTCCCCCCGTCTCTGTCACCCCTCGCTCTGTCCCACCTTGATCTCTGCCCCCTCTCTCTCTGCCCCATCTCTCTCTGCCCCCTCTCTCTGCACCCCCCTCTCTCTGTCCCCTATCTCTGTCCCAACTCTCTGTCCCCCTCTCTCTGTCCCTCTCTCTCTGCCCCCTTTTCTCTGTCCCTCTCCTCTCTGTCCTCCTCTCTCTGTCCACCCCTCGCTCCGTCTCCATGCCAAGCCCCCCGCTTTCTGTGCCCCGTCTGTCTCTGCCCCCCCCACTCTCTGCCCCCTCTCTCTGTATGCCCTCACAGTGCCCCCTTTCTCTGTCACTCCCTCTCTCTGTCCCCCACTTTCTGTACACCCTCTTTGTTCCCCTCTCTCTATCCCCCTCTGTCCCCCACTGTCCCGCCTCTCACCGTCACCCCTCTCTATGTCCCTATCTCTCTGTACCCCATCTCTGTCACCCCCTATATTGTCCCTTCTCTGTTCCTCCCCTCTGTCCCCCCTCTCAATGTCTCCCCTGTCTCTGTCCACAATTCTCGGCCCCCCCAATCTCTGTAGACCTCTCTGTCCCGCCTATTTGTTCCCCCACTCACTGTACCTCTTTCTCTGTCCCCCCTCACTTTCCCCCTCTCTCTGCACCCCGGCCCCCTCTCTCTGTCCCCTCTCTCTATCGACCCTCTCTCTGTCCCCCTTTTTCTTACCCCTTCTCTCTGTTCCCCCTCTCTCTATCCATCTCTCTCTGTCCCCCTCTCTCTGTCCCCCTTCTCTCTGTTCCCCTCACTATATCCTCCCTCTCTCTGTCCCGCTCTCTCTGCCCCCCCGTCCGTCTCTATTTGACCCCCCATCTCTCTGTCAGCCCTCTCTCTCTTTCCCCCCTCTCAGTTCCTCTCCCTCTGCGCCCCCGTCCCTCTCTCTCTGTCCCCCATCTCTCTGTCCCCCCTCTCTCTGTTCCCCTCTCTCTGTCCCCTTCTCACTGTCCCCATCTCTCTCTGTCCTCCCTCTCTCTGTCCCCCCTCTCTCTGTCCCACTCTCTCTGTCCCCCTCTCTCTGTTCACCCCGTCCCCCTCTTCTCTGTCCCCCCTCTGTCCTCTCCCTCTCTGTCCCCCCCTCTCTGTTCCCCCACTCTCTCTGTCCCTCCTCTCTCTCTGTCCCCCATCTCTCTCTCCCCGCTCTCTCTGTCCCCCCTCTCTGTACCCCCCTCTCTGTCGCGCCTCTCTCTCTCGCCCCTCTCTCTGTCCCCCCTCTCTGTACCCCACTCTCTGCCCCCCCGTCCCCCATCTCTCTGTCTCTCCCTCTCTGTACACCCCTCTCTGTCCCCCTCTCAGTCCCCCTCTTCTCTGTCCCCCCTCTGTCCCTTCCCTCTCTATCTCCCCTCTCTGTTCCTCTCTCTCTGTCCGCCCTATGTCTGTTCCCGCACTCTCTGCCCCCTCTCTCTGCCCCCTTTCTCTACCCCCTCTCTCTGTCCCCCTCTCTCTGTCCCCCTCTCTCTTAAACCACTCTCTCTGCCTCCCTCTCTCTGCCCCCTCTCTGTGTCCTGCTCGCTCTGTCCCCCTCTCTCTGTCCCCTCTCTCTGACCCCACTCTCTCTGACCTTCTCTCTCTGTGCCCCTCTTTCTGTGCCCCTCTCTCTGTCCCCCTCTGTCTGTCCCCCTCTCTCTGACCCCACTCTCTCTGCCCCTCCTCTCTCTGTCCCCCTCTCTCTGTCCCCCTCTCTCTGTCCCCCTCTCTCTGTCCCCCTCTCTCTGTCCCCCTCTCTCTGACCCCACTCTCTCTGACCCCACTCTCACTCCCCCTCTCTCTGTCCCCCTCTCTCTGTTGCCCTCTCTCTGTCCCCCTGTCTCTGTCCCCCCTCGCTCTGTCCCACCTTGCTCTATGCCCCGTCTCTCTCTGCCCCGTCTCTCGCTGCCCCCTCTCTCTGCCCCCATCTCTCTGCCCCCTCTCTGTCCCCCTATCACTGTCCCAACTCTCTGTCCCCCGTCCCTCTCACTCTTCCCCCCTTTCCCTGTTACTCTCCTCTCTGTCCCCCTCTCTCTGTCCCCCTCTCTTCGCCCTCCCGTCCCTCCTCTCTCTGTCCCCCTCTCTCTGCCCCCCTTCTCTCTGTACCACCTCTCTCCATCCCTCTCTCTCTGTCCCACTCTCTCTGCCCCCTCTCTCTCTGCCCCCCGTCCGTCTCTCTCTGTCCCCCCATCTCTCTTTCCCCCAACTTTCTGTCGCCCAACTCTGTCCCCAACTCTCTGCACCCCCTCTCTCTGTCCCCCTCTCTCTGTTCCCACTCTCTGTCCCAATTCTCTCTGCCCCCACTCTCTGTTCCTCTCTCTCTGTCCCCCTCTCTCTGTTCCACGTTCTCTGTCCCTCTCTCTCTGCCCTCCTTTCTCTGTCCCCTTCTCTCTGTCCACCCCTCGCTCCGTCCCCCTTTCACGCCCCCCGCTATCTGTCACCCGTCTCTCTGTCCCCCACTCTCTGCCTCCTCTTTCTATCTCTCCTCTCTCTGTCGCCCACTCTCTGTACCCTCTTTGTTCCCCTATCTCTATTCCCCCTTCTGTCCCCCCGTCCCGCCTCTCACTGTCCCCCTCTCTCTGTACCCCATCTCTGTTTCCCCTCTCTGTTCCCCCCCCTCTGTCCCCGCTCTCAATGTCTACCCTCTCTCTGTCCCCAACTCTCTGTCACCCCACTCTCTGTACACCTCTCTCCCCGCCTCTCTGCCCCCCTCTCTATACACCTTTCTCTGTCCCCCTCTCTCTGTCGCCCCTCTCTCTTTCGTCCCTCTCTCTCTGTCGCCCTCTCATTTTCCACCCTCTCTCTGCCCCCCTCTTTGCACCCCCTCTCTCTGTCCGCCCTCTGTCTGTTCCCACGCTCTCTGCCCCCTCTCTCTGACTCTCTCTCTCTGACCCCCCTCTCTGACCCCACCCTCTCTGACCCCACTCTCTCTGACCCCCTCTCTCTGTCCCCCTCGCTCACTGCCACCTCTCTCTCTCTCCCCCTCTCTCTGCCCCCTTCTCTGTGCCCCTCTCTCTGCCCCCCTCTCTCTGTCCCGCGCTCTCTGTCCCCCTCTCTCTGTCCCCTCTCTCTGACCCCACTCTCTCTGACCTTCTCTCTCTGTGCCCCTCTCTCTGTCCCCCTCTGTCTGTCCCTCTCTCTCTGACCCCACTCTCTCTGCCCCTCCTCTCTCTGTCCCCCCATCTCTCTGTCCCCCTCTCTCTGTCCCCCTCTCTCTCACCCCAATCTCTCTGACCCCACTCTCACTGCCCCTCTCTCTGTCCCCCTCTGTCTGTCCCCCTCTCTCTGTCGCCCTCTCTCTGTCCCCCTATCTCTGTCCCCCCTCGCTCTGTCCCACCTTGCTCTCTGCCCCGTCTCTCTCTGCCCCGTCTCTCGCTGCCCCCTCTCTCTGCCCCCCTCTCTCTGCCCCCTCTCTGTCCCCCTATCACTGTCCCAACTCTCTGTCCCCCGTCCCTCTCACTCTTCCCCCCTTTCCCTGTTACTCTCCTCTCTGTCCCCCTCTCTCTGTCCCCCTCTCTTCGCCCTCCCGTCCCTCCTCTCTCTGTCCCTCTCTCTCTGCCCCCCTTCTCTATGTTCCACCTCTCTCTGTCCCACTCTCTCTGCCCCCCTCTCTCTCTGCCCCCCGTCCATCTCTCTCTGTCCCCCCATCTCTCTGTCAGCCCTCTCTCTGTTCCCACTCTCGGTCCCAATTCTCTCTGCCCCCACTCTCTGTTCCTCTCTCTCTGTCCCTCTCTCTCTGCCCTCCTTTCTCTGTCCCCTTCTCTCTGTCCACCCCTCGCTCCATCCCCCTTTCACGCCCCCCGCTATCTGTCACCCGTCTCTCTGTCCCCCACTCTCTGCCTCCTCTCTCTATCGATCCTCTCTCTGTCGCCCACTCTCTGTACCCTCTTTGTTCCCCTATCTCTATTCCCCCTTCTGTACCCCCTGTCCCGCCTCTCACTGTCCCCCTCTCTCTGTACCCCATCTCTGTTTCCCCTCTCTGTTTCCCCCCCTCTGTCCCCGCTCTCAATGTCTACCCTCTCTCTGTCCCCCCACTCTCTGTACACCTCTCTCCCCGCCTCTCTGCCCCCCTCTCTATACACCTTTCTCTGTCCCCCTCTCACTGTCCCCCCTCTCTCTGAACCCCCGGCTCCCTCGCATGTTAGCCCCTCTCTCTGTCGCCCTCTCATTTTCCACCCTCTCTCTGCCCCCCTCTTTGCTCCCCCTCTCTCTCTGTCCGCCCTCTGTCTGTTCCCACGCTCTCTGCCCCCTCTCTCTGACCCTCTCTCTCTGACCCCCCTCTCTGACCCCACCCTCTCTGACCCCACTCTCTCTGTCCCCTTCTCTCTGTCCCCCTCGCTCTCTGCCCCCTCTCTCTCTCCCCCTCTCTCTGCCCCCTTCTCTGTCCCTCTCTCTCTGTCCCTCTATCTCTGTCCCAACTCTCTGTTCTGCCTTTCTCTGTCCCTCTCCTCTCTCCCCCTCTCTCTGTCCCCCTTTTCTCTGTTCCACCTCTCTCTATCACCCCTCTCTCTGTCCCGCTTTCTCTGCCCGCCGTCCGTCTCTCTCTGTCCCCCCATCTCTCTGTCAGCCCTCTCTCTATCCCCCCCTCTCTGTCCCCCAACTCCCTGCACACCCTCTCTCTGACCACCCTCTCTCTGTTCCCGCGCTGTCTGTCCCCTTCTCTCTGCCCCCTCTGTCTGTCCACCCTCTCCCTTTTCACCCTCTCTCTGACCCCACTCTCTCTGACCCGACTCTCCCTGTTCACCCTCTCTCTGACCCCACTCTCTCTGACCGGACTCTCTCTGTCCTCCTATCTCTCTGTTCCCCCTCTCTCTGTCCCCCTTCTCTCTGTCCCCCTCTCTCTGTACGCCCCCGTCCCCCTCTTCTCTGTCCCCCTCTGTCCTCTCCCTCTCTGTCCCCCCTCTCTCTGTCCCCCCACTCTCTCTGTCCCTCCTCTCTCTCTCGGTCCCCCCTCTCTCTGTCCCCCCTTTCTCTGTCCCCCCTCTCTGTACCCCACTCTCTGCACCCCCGTCCCCCATCTCCCTTCCCCCCCCTCTCTGTACACCCCTCTCTGTCCCCCTCTCTGTCCCCCTCTTCTCTGTCTCCCCTCTGTCCCCTCCCTCTCTGTCTCCCCTCTCTGTCCCCCTTCTCTCCGTCCCCCCCTCTCTGTCCGCCCTCTGTCTGTTCCCGCGCTCTCTGCCCCCTCTCTCTGCCCCCTCTCTCTGCCCCCTTCTCTCTGTCCCCTCTCTCTGACCCCACTCTCTCTAAACGCATTATCTCTGCCCCCCTTGCTCTGTCCCCCCTCTCTCTGCCCACCTCTCTCTGTCCCCACTCGCTCTGTGCCCCCTCTCTCTATCCCCCCATTTCTCTGTACTCCCTGTCTCTGTCCCCCCGTCTCTGTCACCCCTCGCTCTGTCCCACCTTGATCTCTGCCCCCTCTCTCTCTGCCCCATCTCTCTCTGCCCCCTCTCTCTGCACCCCCCTCTCTCTGCCCCCTCTCTCTGTCCCCTATCTCTGTCCCAACTCTCTGTCCCTCTCTCTCTGTCCCTCTCTCTCTGCCCCCTTTTCTCTGTCCCTCTCCTCTCTGTCCTCCTCTCTCTGTCCACCCCTCTCTCCATCTCCATGCCAAGCCCCCCGCTTTCTGTGCCCCGTCTCTCTGTGCCCCGTCTCTCTCTGCCCCCCCCACTCTCTGCCCCCTCTCTCTGTACGCCCTCACAGTGCCCCCTTTCTCTGTCACCCCCTCTCTCTGTCCCCCACTTTCTGTACACCCTCTTTGTTCCCCTCTCTCTATCCCCCTCTGTCCCCCACTGTCCCGCCTCTCACCGTCACCCCTCTCTATGTCCCTATCTCTCTGTACCCCATCTCTGTCCCCCCCTATATTGTCCCTTCTCTGTTCCTCCCCTCTGTCCCCGCTCTCAATGTCTCCCCTGTCTCTGTCCACAATTCTCTGTCCCCCCACTCTCTGTAGACCTCTCTGTCCCGCCTATTTGTTCCCCCACTCACTGTACCCCTTTCTCTATCCCCGCCCCTCACTGTCCCCACTCTCTCTGCACCCCGGCCCCCTCTCTCTGTCCCCTCTCTCTATCGACCCTCTCTCTGTCCCCCTTTCTCTGACCCCTTCTCTCTGTTCCCCCTCTCTCTATCCGCCTCTCTCTCTCCCCCTCTCTCTGTCCCCCTTTTCTCTGTTCCACCTCTCTCTATCACCCCTCTCTCTGTCCCGCTTTCTCTGCCCGCCGTCCGTCTCTCTCTGTCCCCCCATCTCTCTGTCAGCCCTCTCTCTATCCCCCCTCTCTCTGTCCCCCAACTCCCTGCACACCCTCTCTCTGTCCACCCTCTCTCTGTTCCCGCGCTGTCTGTCCCCTTCTCTCTGCCCCCTCTGTATGTCCACCCTCTCCCTGTTCACCCTCTCTCTGACCCACTCTCTCTGACCCCCCTCTCTGTCCGCCCGCCTGCTCTTCCCCCCCCCACTCTGTCCCCCCTCTCTCTGTCCCCCTTCTCTCTGTCCCACTTCTTTCTGTCTCCATCCCTCTCTATCCCCCCTCACTCGGTCCCCTTCTCCCTGTCCCCCTTCTTTCTGTCTCCATCCCTCTCTGTCCCCCCTCTCTGTCCCCCTCTCTCTGTCCCCCTTCTCTCTCTTCCACTTCTTTCTGTCTCCCTCCCTCTCTGTCCCCCCTCTCTCTGTCCCCCTCTCTAGTTCTCCCCTCTCTCTTGCCGTCCCCTCTCTGGTCCTCCTCTCTCTCGCCCTCCTCCTCTCTCGCACTCCCCTCTTTTACACTCCCGTCTTACACTCTCCCTCTCTCTCGCGCTCCCCTCCCTACCGCCTCTGTCTCGTCCTCCTCTCTCTCAACATCTCCACTCTCTCTCTCACCCCTCCCTCTCCACCTCTCTCGCCCTCCAAACCCTCCCTCACCTCTTTCGCACTCTCCCTCCCTCTCGCCCTGCCCTCCCTCTCCCCTCTCTCTCGCCCTCCCCCTCTCTTGCCCTCCCCCTCACTCGTGCTGCCTCACCTTTCTCAACCTCTCCTTTCCTCTCACCCTCCCCTCCCTCCGTCCCCTCTCTCACCCTCTCCCTTCCTCTTGCCCTCCCTTCCCACCCTTCGCTCGCCCTCTCCTGCCTCCATCCCCCTCTTGCCCTCCAAACTCTCCATCCCCTCACTCGCCCTCGTCTCTCGCCCTCTCCCTTCCTCTCGCCCTCGCTTCACTCCCCTCTCTCACTCTCTCCCTCACTCTCGCCTCCCCTCCCTCTTCCCCCTCTCTCACCCTCCTCCTCTCTCGTCCTCCCCTCTCTCACTCTCACCCTTCTCTCGCCCTCCCCTCACTCCCTACCCTCTCTTGCTCCCTCTCTCCCTCTCGCCCTCCCCTCCTTCCATCATCTCTCACGCCCTCCCTGCTGTCTCGCCCTCCCCTCTCTCGCCCTCTCCTTCCCTCTCACCCTCACGTCCTTCACTCCCCTCTCTCGCCATCCCCCTCGCACTCCCCCTCTCACCCTCACCCTTCTCTTGCCCTCCGCTCCCTCCCCTCTATCGCCCTCCCCTCTCTCGCCCTCTCCATCCCTCTCGCCTTCACCTCGCTCCCCCTCTCTCGCACCCCCCTCTCTCACCATCCCCCTCTCTCGCCCTCTTCTCTCTCACCCTACCGTCTATCACGCTCCTCTCTCACGCCCTCCTCTCTCTCACCCTCCTCCTCTCTCACGCTCCCCTTTCTCGCCGTCCTCTCCTTCCCTCGCCTGTCGTGTCCTCCGCTCTCTCAACCTCTCTCCTCTCTCGCCCTCCCCACCCTCCCTCCCCTCTCTCGTCCTCTCCCTTCCATTCTCCCCTCTCTCGCCCTCCCCCCTCTCCCATCCCCTCTCTCGCCCTCTCCCTCCCTCTTTCTCTCCGTCCCCTCCCACTGTCCCCTCTCTCCCTCCCCTCTCTCATCCTCTCCCTCACACTCTCTCCTCTCTCGCATTCCCCCACTCTCCCATCCCCTCTCTCGCCCTCTCCCTTCCTCTCTCTCTCCCTCCCCACCCTCCCTCCCCTCTCTCATCCTCTCCCTCCCACTCTCCCCTCTCTCGCACTCCCCCTCTCTCCCATCCCCTCTGTCACCCTCTCCCTCCCTCTCTCTCTCCCTCCCCACCTCCCTCCCCTCTCTCGCCCTCCAGTTTCTCACCCTATCTCTCCCTTGCCCCTCTCTCTCTCCCTCCGCTCCTTCACTCTTGCACCACCTTATCACTCTTGACCCCCTCAATCAGTGTCTCTCTCTGTCCCCACCTCCCTCTTTTTGTCTCTGACTGAATCGCTCTCCCTCCCACCCTTTCTCTCAGTCACAATCTGTTTTCCTGCTCCTTCCGTCTTCCTCTGACCCAGTGACTGGGGGTTGGGGGTGTGATTGGTCGTGAGGCTGCCTGTGGTGGGGGGTGGCAGATGTGGGAGGTAGGAGGAGGGGAAAATGGGGTATAGATGGAAATGCTGGAGGGAGACAGAGACGGCAGGACAGAGAGAGTGAGGGTGAGGGAAAAGGGAAGAGAGGAGGCAGGTGGAGAAACCGGTGTTGGGGGTTGTGTGTGAGAGGGGGAACGAGGGAATGTGAAGAGGAGGGGTGGTGAGAAAGAGGGAGAGAATTGTGTAGAAAGTGGGGGGAAGATGAAATGGGGAGACCAGGCTGCAGTGGTGGGACAGGGGGAGTTAAACCCAGCTCCTGAGCTCAGGGCGCGGTGCCCTCCCCTTCCCTGAGGCCCAGGACTTGGGGCTGAGTCTGTCTCTCTCTAGCTCAGCTTCTCCAACACAAAGACACACAACAACATCGGTCACTCTGCTGCTCAGCACGATTTAATCAACATTTTTATTGGTTACAAATGGAAGTGATGGATACAGTCAGTGGGATGGTGCCTTTTCTCAGTGGCCCCTGAGTTGTGAGAAACATTGAAATGTTTCCCTGTAACCCCCCTGGGAATAAGGATGGACAAACCAGCGCTACCCTCAGTCTGTTACCATAGCGACAGGCTGCTCCATCACTGAAACATTGAACTGAAATGAGAATATCCCGGATGGATTGATTAATGAGGGAATTTGATGGATGGATGGATTTGGGTGAAGGGATATTTCAGCACATTCTTCAGCTGCTGCCTGAACTTAGTCTGGGTCACGGCATAAATCGCGGTGTTTGTGCAGCAACTGAGGAGCTGCAGCATGAAGCCCAATTCCTGCACGTAGGCATCGAGATACACAGACCGATACCCAATCCACCACATCCGGCTCCATATAGAATACAGCATTAACATTGACCATAACAGGATGAAATTGGCCGAGATCACAAACAGTAAAATGATGGATTTTTTTCGGTTTCTCATTTCAGTGTCAGACTGAGCGTCCCCATTGGTGTGAGCGCGGAGTCTCCTGCGGGCTCTGCTGGTCACTAAAATGTGTCTGACGGTGAGAACATTGAGCAGCAGAATCAGGAGAAATGGGACACACGGGGTTAGAATGTGGTGGAGGAACTCGATTGTGACCCAGACACTGGAGAATAGAACAGCGTCTGTTACATCACAAAACCAGGGGCGGTTCCACAGCCGATACCGAGCCGTAAGCATAAAATACCAGGAAATGTTCTTTAAACAGCTCAGCACAGTCACTGCTCCCAGAACCACAGCCGCCGTTTTCTCACTGCAATATTTACTTTTCAGCTTCTGGGAACAAATGGCCACAAACCGATCAAAGGTGAAAGTGACGGTGAACCAGACAGAGCAGTCAGTGGCTGTATAAAGCAGGACGGCGTGGATATTACACACGGGGACGGAGTCCACCAGGAAATAAAACTGTTCCCGATAAACAATGGGAATGTGTCTCAGGATCAGGTCGAGGATAATGACCAGGAGATCCGCCGCTGCCATGGCCCCCAGGTAACGTCTGACACATGGAGACAATCCACAATCTTTATAAAGCAGGACGTAGATGGTCACTACGTTAACTGTGAGGAAGGAAAAGAAACCCATTATCCATCAGCCTGGAGGCAAAGGTACCCCTTTGATTTGGGATCCAGTGAGATTTTCAAATGTGTCCCTGTATTCAGGGATTTATTAAAATAATTGGAGCTGGAATAACAAATGGGAAGTTCTGAAATACTGAAAAAAATGTCAGTTTTGGAATGTTGGGGGCAGAACGTTCCGGGGAATGTCAGTTATAGATTGTCGGGGGCAGAACGTCCCAGAATCTCTTTCAACTGTCCATCACCTTTCCCCTATACCCACCCCACCAACATGATGTACTGTGCACAGGCTACATATCTTTCCAGCACTGGGAGCTACACTGACCACATCATTGCATTATCTATAAACGTCAACCAGAAAGTCTGTTCAGCACAGCGACCTGAATTAATCTGTAAACCAGGAGCAGTTACCCTCCCGGCATGTAGAGCTCTGTACACCAACCCATTGCATTCCTCAGTAACACTGTGTTAGATCCCTGCCCAGTGAGGGGAAACTTACAGCCCGTTCTGGAACTGACAGGAAGTACAGCTCCCACCCATTTACAGCTCCATCTCTCCATTGTACCATGACAAGGGAGTGCTGTGGGTATGAACATCACTGCCAGAGAGAGATGGCGGTGGTATCAGTTTAAATACCACCACATGGGAGGGGTTTGGGGTATAGACAGAGAGGGGGAGACTGTGAGACAGTGTCATGGAAGGATGTGTTCCCAGGTTTCAGAATGCTGAAATGTAGACACTTCAATCGCATCCTGTAACATGAGCCTGTCTTCCCAGGAATGATGGGAAAAAAAGGTGTGAGGCCAGATGAGCATTTGTTCTCCATCTTTGTTCGTGGAAATGCTTTCAACCGAATCTATGACTCATTGGGCACATTCTAACGATAATTTATCTTTGTTTTGTTTTTCCTTGAGTGTGACAGAGGGATCGTCCACACGAGGCTGAGCTAATTTCCTGGTGCTATCGTATCGGACTCATCTCATTAACTACCCAGCCCACCCCATGGTGTTCCTCCCATTCAATACCAGCCTGATTCTCCCACCCATCATGGCGGTTGGTACTCACCATCGCCCGTATGCCCCTGGATATTCTGTGATCTCTGGCACTGGTGCCACCTTGAAAAGGCCAATGGGCACCCGGTTGAGCTTTCTCAGTTCGGAGCTGCCCTGCACAGTTTTCCTCGAACATGGCAGATCATGGGCAATTACACAGCGGTTTGTTGACAGGGCCACCGAGGTCCTGGTGGATGGGCCAGTACAGAATGAGACCATTTTCTTCCCAGAGGAGGCCACACCACCAGACCCAACGAGCATGGTCTGAGCTCACCACCCAGCTCAGTGCAGTATATGTGGTCTGAAGAAATGCCCAGCAATACAGGACAAGCTTCAGTCACCTTCCCCGCTCTTCCAAGATAAGTGTCACCGTATTCTCTCTGCTCCCTCACACTCACTGTATATCTGTTATAGCACCGACCCCCAAACAAGGCTCATGCTCCACCACGCTCACTGCTGCATGCAGCACCTTCGCCTCCCCTTCCCTCCACATTACCCCACTCCCCGACACGAATAATGCTGCATGCATACAACACTGTTGACTGACTCCCTCCGGACACCTCACCATGACACCGTCCCACACCTACACCAGCACTAACAGCAGGGCCACCCATCCCACCCTCCCTCCTCCCTTTCTCCCATTCCAGGAGAAACAGCCTGGAATAGGACAGAAAGGGCCTATCCGGGTGGTGGAGTGCCCAATATCCGTTCCCTCAGCCCCCTCCCCCCTCCATGTGGGGAGGACCCTGGTAGGAGCCGGAAAGGACATGGACGCCTCGTGTGGAGATTCTGAAACATCCACGTCCCACCGACCGAGTAAGGTGCAATGTTCAGTGAAGGGCAATTCTCACTTTCAAACCACTGGCAGCTCCGTTTCCCCCCGGCACAACTTAGAAGCCGTGGCCCTGATGCCATCTCCGTTTTGTGTTGAGCTGGTAAAAATGGAATCCCCACAGTCTCGTTGGCAGGAGGGTAGGCTCACAACACATCGTCACCACCACCTCCCAGGAAGGGAGCACCGACACTCCCTCCTACACCTCCCCCTGTAAACAGCTCAAATACTGAAACTAATCTGTGATAGTAACTGCTCTCCCCACTCGTCCTGACATCTTCAACAATCTGTGCTCATATACACCCAGTGCCCTCTGCTCCTGCACCCCCTATTTAACGGTATGGCCTGTTTTATATGGTCTTTTGTTGTCTTTCCTACCAAAGTGCATCACTTCACACTGCTCTGCATTGATCCCCAGCTGCCATACACCTGAACACTACACCAACGTGTGATTGTACTGTTAGAGTTCTACACTGTTAGACTTTACAATTCTTCCAGGTTTGGTGCCATCTACAAACATTGAGATTGTTATAGCGTCACAGTTCCCATGCAACAACTGAAATTCTGCGACTCTACCTAGTGTGAGCAAGTGTAATAACGCTATATTCCCACAGACAGAGTCGAATAATGACATGCTGTCAATGGAGCAACAAAATTCCTGATACAAACCAGACGGAGTGCATGAAATATTGACAAACCATAGAGAAGAGAATTCCAGATTGGCTCCAAGATTCTGTATTGACATCAGGATATTAATGTCATGAAGTCGAAAGTGTGTATGTACCTTTAAGAGAGAGGGAAAGCTGTTCTGAACTGAGAGCTTCCAAGCGCCTGTGATATGAGAGGATGGCAGACCGAGAGTGTGAAGGACAACTGAAAATATGTCACATTTGGCTGTGAAATAGATCCCTGAGGTGGTTGCACCTTGGACAACATTTCGAATATTACCAATCAGTTTAAATTATGCCACAGGATACTAAAACCAAATTAAGTTTGAATGTATTGGTTTTCGGAAGTTGAACCAATGAGATGATCCAACGTTGTGCATATTTAAAATGCAGGCATTTAAAAAATTGCAGACACAGTAAATGCCATCCACAGAGATCCAAGAGATTAGGAAACACTCTTTATCAAAGATATCTTTTCATTTGGAACATATTCGCAGTAAAAAGAAAGAAGATGACCCAGGGAGATCTTTGGCCACATGAAGACACACAAACAACAGCTGCTGTGTGATTTTAAAATTAAATGAGTGCAATTTTAATCAGTGTCTTATTGAAACAGTATATCATTTTCGAGTTGGAGTGGGGTAATAAACAATTAAGAGAAAGGGAGTCTCAGATTTCAGAATGCTTGATGTAAAATGTTCACTATCAGAGTTAAAAAATAAATTGATGTTTTTATGTAAACAGTGGAATTTGAGAGTTTTCTGTCACTCGTATTTTAACAGTTCACGAGGCAAATTGCGCATTCCTTTATGTTTAGTTTAATTTACCAGATGAGCTTCACGCCGCGCCCTGACAATTCCTGTGTGTGTGTATCTGTGTGTCTCTGTGTGGGGCAAGTCTGGCAGTCTCTGTGGTGCTTAAAGTAATGCAATGCCACCCTCTGCTGGCCTCCCCACGCCACTGCACCGGCATTGGTAGAGGATGAAAACGAACAGAGATTCATTCAGAGAGGGGGAGGGAGAGGGCAGCTGCTCACAGCACCATCCAAACTGATGTCTTATCCATGTAGTGTTCTAAATGTCTTTCAAACATTGTAACTGTCCCTGCTTTCACCACTTGCTCTGGGAGTTCATTCCACACATAAGGCAGATTCTGACGAAAATAATTATCTCTCAGGACTTCTGTAAATCTTTTTCCTCACACCGTAAAATTTCCCTCAGTTTTTAATCCCCAACTGACGGGAAATGACACCAGCCCTTCAGCTTATCTGCACCCATCTTTATTTTCAAAACCTGTGTAAAGTTACCCCTTAATCTCATACTCTCCATTGAAAAGAGTCCCAGTCTACCCAGCCTCTCCTTATACCTCACTCCCTCTATTTCCAACAACATCCAGGTTCATGTCTGCTCAATCCTCTCCAGTTTAATAATATCAAGGTCAGTAATATCAAAGTAAATAATCAAGGTATTTTCTATGGGTGGGGAGACCAAAACTAGACGGTACATGTTTAAGGTGAGAGGGGAACATTTAAAAGTGACCTAAGGGGCAGCGTTTTCACCCAGAGGATGGTGTGGCTATGGAATGAGCGGGAAGGATGACCAGACTGGACACAGTATTCCAGAAGAGGCCTCACCAATATCCCGTACAACCTCAACATAATGTCCCAATTCCAATACTCAAAGGTCTGACCAATGAAGACAAGTGAGGCCTTAACCACACTATCTAACTGAAATGCAAATTTTAAAGAATTATACCTGATGGCTTTGGTCTCTGTACTACAACACTGACAAAGCCCTGCTTTTAATTGTATAGGTCCTGCTCTGGTTTGATTACCAAACCTAATACCTCACATTAATCCGAACTAAACTCCATCTGCCACCCCTCAGCCCAGTATGTGATATTACCACCTCCTCACTCTCCCCCTTTAAAATATCCTCCCCGTCTCCAGGATACCTGCACACTCCGGCCTTGAGTTTCGCAAAGACCCTGAGCTTGGGTTGCCTTGTGTGGTTTGGGGGAGGAGGGACAGATTGCAGACACTGTCAATGGGGAGGAGAGGCTGGACAGTAATCAGCGGCCTAGTGTCTTTTCATTGTTTTAGGAAGAGGGCAGTTGCACGTTAGAGGTGGGTAATACTGATCGATTTTTGGGAACAGAAATTATGCTTTTTCGTTGTCTGTGGTGTTCAGTGATAAAAATCTATTCGAAACCCTTCATTGGGCAGACTGTGACTGCAGGATGTCTTTCCTTAATATTGTAGATTACAGATAATAGCGATTGAAGACGTTCATAGTTAATTTCAGTACCACAACACGTACCCTCAATATCCTACAGTTGAGACAAATATCTTGCATTTATTTAACAATACAAAGTGTTTTGTGTAGTTCAGTAATGGTAACCTGATTATAATAAATCCACACCGAGCAGAAAGCTGGCACTTAAAATATGACCCAAGTCTGGGTATGGTAGTGTAGAGGGTAGTGTCCCTGGCTCTGAACCAGAACTCTGGATTTGATCTTAATTCCTGAACTTGTGTGGTAGTGTTCCTAGCTCTGGACTAGTAGGACTGGATTCAAGTCCTGCCTGTTGCAGAACAGGCTGATGAACAAACACACAGGAGAATACTGTTACAGCTTTATGGGTAATGCTCAGTGATGCTAGTGTTCCTACCTCCGAGCACAAAGGTCTCGGTTTAAATCCCACAAGTGTTTCATGATACATCTGAACAAACTGATAAAACTGGTTGTAGAATTGTGATCTGATGGAGAAAGAAGTGTCAGAATTGAATTTCAGAATTTTGGCCCAGAATGACTGAAAGCACAGCTATTCGTGTTGATTGGAGTCACATCTTGCAACAGTAGAGGTTTATAAAATCAGAATGGTCATGGATAGAGTGAGTACCTAGGGTTTTCCCCCAGGTTAGGGGCGTTCAAAACTAGAGGGCATTGGATGAAAGTGAGAGCGGAAAGGTTTTGAAGAGGCCTAAGAGGAACCATTTCACGCAGAGGGTGGTGTGCATATGGAATAAGCTGCCAGAGGAGGTGGTGGAGGCTGGTACAACTGCAGCATGTAAAAGGCAGCTGGGTACTGACAGGCGTGCCGAGCTTTTCCAGCAATTTCTGTATTTCTTAAAATGAATGCATTTTTTAAACACAGGTATTCTAAATACATTAAATATTTTATTTTTTTAATGACGCAGGGGCATATAAACATATTTTCAAATTGACCAAGACCTTTTTCTGCTAAGGGCATGGCTCTGTACGAGATGGCAACAATGATGCATCGACATGGAACAGGGAATGTGATGGAAACATAGTTTGGACATTATACAAGGAGACCTCACATGATTTAGTTTGGGAGAGGATGACATTATTGTGTGATTCAACTCAGACAGGGAGACAATGTAATCTTCCTGAGAAGGAATGGCCTATTACACGCTCTCTCCCTCCCTCATTATTCCTCATCACAGCAATGTGTGTGAGATAAAAAAAAACACCTATACTGTCATCATTACCATTCTCATTTTTAAAGAAGTCGTGCAGTGTGGAAACAGGCCCTTCGGCCAAACATGTCCGTACCAAACTTCCAAACAGTAACCTTGCCAGGCCCGTTCCCTGAGATTTAATTCTGACTAATGCACCTAACCTAGAAATTACTGAATACGACAGACAACGTAGCATGACCAATGCACCTAATGTACACAGTTTAAGCTGTGGGAGGGAATTGGAGCACCTATTAGAAGCTCACGCAGTCAAAGGGAGAATGTACAAACCCCACACAGATAGTCGCCCAAGGCTGGAATAGAACCTCTGTTCCTAGTGCTGTGAGGTAGCAGTGCTAACTACTGAGCCACTATGCTACCCTTTGGGTGATTACTGACCAGAATTCATTGGACTCTTCTCACTGCCTAATGCAAAGGGAATTCAGCCAAATCCAACTGTCCCAGGATGAAATCCCATTGCTAGCAGCTTGTGTGAGTAGAATATCTTCAGAAGCAGAATCACATTTTGGACAATCTCTCAATTTTTCCTTTTGTCATAAGTTAAACAAATATTTGGACAAAGTTCTTTCAACTTCAAATTGCAGAGATTGTGTGTGTGTGTGTCTCTCAGCATTTTAAACAGGGAAGTATTGATTATATATTTGCAATACCCAAAAGGTTTGCCATTCATCTTTCCATCATAGTTTGAGTAACATTGCTCTGGATCATAAACGTTCTATTTGAGCAGATTGAAGAAACTAGCCTGACTTGTTCCTAAAACTGACCCTGACCCAGTCTAAGACCTTTATCATCAGCCATATCACCAACCTGGTCACATTTAACATTTGTTGTGAGCAGTGGAGGAGTGGGACTAGAAAATGAAACAGTGACCCCAAAAAGTCGGGGAACTATAGACCCGTGAGCCTGATGTCAGTGGTGGGTAAGGTGTTGGAGGGGATTCTGAAGGATAGGATTTACATACATTTGGGAAGGCAAGGACTAATTGGGGTAGACAACGTGGCTTTCTGCACGGGAAATCATGTCTCATTAATTTGGTTGAGTTTTATAAAGAGGGAAAAAAGAAGATTAATGAAGGCAACTTGGTAGACATTGTCTATATGGACTTCAGCAAGGTGTTCATAACATTCCAATTGGTAGACAGATTAAAGGTTCGGTCACATGGGACACAGAAGAAGCTAGTCACAATTGGCTTGAAGGAAGAGGGATATTTTTCAGACTGGAGGCTTGTGACCAGCAGTGAGCTGCAAGAATCAGTGCTCAGTTCACTGCATTTCATCATTTATGAAAAGAACTCAGATGTGGATATCGGGGCCATAGTTAGTAAGTTTACAGATGACATCAGAAATGTGGTGTAGTAGATTATCTCACAGTACAGCGAGACCACAATTAGATGGGGCTCAGGGGCAAGGAGTGACAAATGAAGTTTATTTAGACAAATATAAGGTTTTGCATTTTAGGAAGAAATTAAACACTTAATGGCAAGGTGCTAGGGAGTGTTGTGGAACAAAGGGACCGAGGGCTGCAGGTACATTGTTCCTTGAAAGTGGAGTCGCAGGTAGACAGAGTGGTTCTGAACATATTTCGCACATTTTCCTTAATCAGTCATAGCATTGAGTATAGGGTTTGTGGTGGAATGTTGCATCTGTACACCGTGTTGGGAAGGCCATTTTAAGAAAACTGCATACAACGCGGTTGTCTGCTGAAAAGATTTACACTGATGTCCCAGGGAGAGGTTGATTAGGTTGAGGTGTTTCTCCCTGGAGTGTCAGAGGCTGAAGGGTGACATTATAGATGTTTATAAAATCATCAGGAGAATGGATATTCTGAACAGCCACGTTCTGCTCTTCAGGGTAGGGGAGATCACATTCAGAGGCATACATTAAAGGGGAGAGGGCGAATGATTTAGATGGGACCTGAAGATCAATGTTTCACACAGAAAGTGGTGTCTGTACAGAAAGTGCTGTCAGAGGAATTGCTGAAGGTGGTTACGATCACACATTTAAAAAGTATCTGAAAGAGGAAGGAGATTGGCAAAATGCTGTCAAATGGGACTGGATCAGATTTGATATCTGATCGGAGTGAAAATGGTTGGACTAACGGGTCTGTTTCTGTTCTGCATGACTCTCTGATTCTCTAAGAGGAACAACGAAAAATCTAAAATTACCTTTCAAGTGGGAATTCTCTTCACTGGAAGTTTATCATGCGTCTATGTTCACATTGATTGAAAGCTGCATTACTAAATATTTGACAGGGAAGTAAGTCACGGATATTGGGATACAGACAGGAAGGTAGGGCTGAGTCCACAACTTGATCAGCCACAATCGTAGTTCCTGGTGGAGAAGGCTCAAAGTATCTAATGACCCACTCCTGCTCCTCAGTCCCATGTTTTTGTGTTCCATTCAGCCCCTCATACCTGCTAGACAGTTGGAGGACACTTACTCCTATAATCTGGTGCACAGAAACAGAGGAGACCATTCAGCCTCTCAAGACTGTCACACACGCTTTGAGGTGATTTGGGAAATATAAATGGAAAATCCAGGCACAGGTATGAAAGAGGCCCCTCATCTCTCTTCATAGAGCTTCCCCTCTCTGCAACTTGGGCTTCATTTATTGGTCATGCTGTCGACGCAGATTGACTCTGAAACAGACCAGAGATGGCTCACAAAATCATCTGGTCTCCCTGACCGCAATATTCAGTAATTGCATATTTATGACAATAACACCCACTAACCCTCCAATAACAGAATGTGAGAACATCAGAAACTGGGACAGGTCGTTCACTCCCCAAGCCTGCCTTGCCCTTCACTAAGATCATGACTGGTCTGCTGTTGGTCTCAAATCCTCTTTCATACCCAATTCTTCATCGCCTTCAACTCCCTGTCAGGTCCATGCCCATCTACCTCTTCTTCAAATACTTTCAGTCGTCTTGCTCCCTAACATTCTTGAGAAGAGAAACCCTGACATTCAGTACCATTTGTTTGTAGAAAGCACGTGTTGTTCCTCTACCATGGCCTATTGATATGGACAAAAGAGGTTGGCTCAAGAGTTCAGGCAAAAATGACTGGCCCAGATATCAAGGCAGTGGTTGACTTTTGTTGACATCAAGGAGCTTAACAAAACTGGACTTAATGGGAATCAGAGTAAACTCTCCAGTGTTTGGGGTCAAACATGGCACAAAGGAAGATGTTCATCATCTCAGTCCTGGGTCACCTCTGTGGGAGATCCTCAGGGTAGCTTCCTCTTCACAAACAGCTTCAGCTGCTTCATCAATGTCTCCCCACCCCCACCCTCCGCAACATAAGATCAGAAGTGGGGATGGTCACTGAAGATTCCACAATGTTCAGAACATTTGTCGCCCGTCAGCTCCTGAACCGGTCTCTGTCCATGTGCAGGAAGACCCAGACACCAGTCAGGTTTGTGCTGTTAAATGGTCTGTAACATTCATGAAACAGCACTGCCTGGCACTGCATATTGCCACAATGAAATAGATTTCATTTAGCAGCTCACGCTGGTTTCACAGGAATATGTGGAAGTCATTCAGCCCATTGACAGTATTAGAGTAGAACAGGGACAGCACATTCAGTGCCTCCAGCCTATTACTCAGGAAGGGAAGGAGTCTAGTGTGATGGACCACATCAGAGCCCCTTGAAAATATTTGAAGGCGGTAGATGAGACTCTAATGTTTTCGTATTTTAAAGGATACATAAACTGTCTTTTCCAGATACAATGTGACAGGTCAAACTAATCCGTTTGAAGCAAACACCATTTATTTAAACACGGAAGATAAAATGAATTCAAAGAAAGAGGCATCTAGAATAACGTATTTCTATTGGACAACTTAACAGAATAATAGACCGCGGAGCTATTACTAATGAAGTGTTCAAATATAGGAAAATCGCATAAACACAGCCCTTGGCGAAAAGAAATATTCAGACACAGAATTTCACAAACATTTCTCCAATTTAGGAATTAAAAACAGCAGCAAGAGAAAATTCAGAGAGAGTAGTAGCCAAGAGATAGTCACTGAAGCTTTCAACTCTGTGTAGACCCGAATATTTTCTGATGTTACTGAGAAAGCAAAACCCAGAGATCCTAACCTGTGAGAGTTGACCACACCTATTCAAGCTACATTAAAATAAACCCAAGGCTTTCCTCGCTGTTTACCCAGTGGTCTTAACTAGCCAACTCGTTCAATCTCTCTCTTAGAAGAAACCAGGACAAAATAACTTCTTAAAGTTGCAGCAACATCACACTTGTCAGGATATCGAGCTGTCAAACAGGAACCAGGGGTAACCCAATCCGGCCCTTGGCCATGTCCAACCGGACAAGGAAGAAGTCATTCAGTCCTTTGAGTCAATTACACAGAAACAGAATGAGGCCCTTCAGCCCGTTGAGCCACTTATACGGGAACAGGTGGAGGCTATTCAGTCAGTTGAGCCACTTATATAGAAGCATTAGGAGGCCATTTCCACCTCAATGCACTTACACGGGGGCAGAATAGGGTAATTGATGCTGATCCTGATGAATGTCTTATGCCCAAAACGTCCACTCTCCTGCTGTGCTTTTCCAGCCAACCACTGTCTACTCTGATCTCCAGCATGGGCAGTCCTCACTGTCTCCTAATTGATGCCATTACATGATGAACAATTGGAGCAGAGGCTGCACAGACAGATTGTTCCACGTTGCAACTCGTGGCGCCATCGCTCATGATACACACGTGGGACTTTAATGTGGTTTACTCGTGGTGAGGAGGGAAGCCATATGTCTTGTGTGAAGTCTCAAGAAGGCATCTATCCCTCTCTGAGGCGACAGCCTGGTGTTCTCTCTGCAGGGCGGAAGCTGGTGAGAATGGCTACCTGTTTCAGATGGAAGGTATTGGGGATTGTGAACAGTATAACGTTCAGTAGAGGGTTCACACGCCGATAAGATTAGATCACTTACGGTGTGGAAACAGGCCCTTCGGCGCAACAACGCCACACCGAAGTGCAACCCACACAGACCCATTACCCTACACCTACCACTGCGGGCAATGTAACTTGGCCAGTTCATCTAACCTGTACATGTTTGGACTGTGGGAGGAAAGCGGAGCACCAGGAGGAAACCCACGCAGACACGGGGCGAATGCGCTAACTTCACACAGAGAGTCGCCTGAGGCGAGAATTGAACCTGGGTCTCTGGCGTTGTGAGGCAGCAGTGCTACCCACTGTGCCACCGTGCCGACTTCGCTTGGGGAGAGTTAATTAAGGCATATAAACTATTAGGAAAGTCACGTTCGTCTGATGAATGGACTCTCTAAGTTCAAAAAATGCTGATCTTATTCATGTTGATCTTGTCCAGTGCTTGTCCTGTTCAGTGTATCTTGTGTGCCTTACTCTGTCCAAGTCTATTTCCACCCTATGATACTGTCTGGCCATGCTTACTATGATCTGCCTCCACTGCTCATAAATAAAGTGTTTCCCTGTACTGAGGTACACGTGACAATAAATCAAACCAATCAATCCTGGCTTAAGTATGGAATTTCTCTCCCTGTCAATGTCTCTTTTGCAAATAAGAGATTGCTGCCACTCCTCGTGTTTCAGCATCACCATTTCTTCGTCTCTCACAGCTCGGCCGATTAAGCACTCAGCCAATGTGCCAAAAGCCTTTTTCACTGCCCTGTCTACCTGTGACTCCACTCTTAGAGAACTGTGCACTGAACACCAAGGTCTCTCTGCCCACTACACCCCTTAAGACCCTTCCATTCACCATGAAACTCCTACCTTGATTTGAGTTTCCAACATGCAAGACCTCACACGTCTATATTAAACTCCATTTGCCATTTCTCAACCTACATCCCCACCTGATAAAGGTCAAGCGGCAATTTCTGATAAACGACCTTCAGCTGGCATCTGTGGCTGTCCTTTCTATTCAGTAAAACCTGTTCTGTCTTAAAGTGACCGGACATGATTTCGGATTCATAACACCTCCCCCATTCAGGAAAAAAAACATGAAACAGCAGAATGAAAAGATGGCTTCATTTCTTTTCCTCTAATTCTTAATCCCATTATTATGAATTACAAAAGTATTAATCTTGGCTATACCATACATATTAACTCTGCACACAAAACTAACATTGCAATAAGTCAAATCTTATCTAAACTTCTTCCTTTAAATCTGCGATGACATCACTGCTATCACATTTTAGGACACACAACATGTACATTTTGTAAGTTCAAAGTCGGTAAAATCAGACTCCAATGAAATACTCTCATGTTCTGATTTTTAAATATTCAAAAAATGCGAGAGGTTTGTCGTTGTCCACAATCATCTCTGACAATTTGTTTATCATATAAACATTAAAATATTGTCAGTCCAGTGCGAAACTTAATCATTCTTTTTCAATAATGGAGATGTTGCATTTTTTATGGTGGATATTGAGTTTTTTCGGCAAGTAGCTAATTGGCCATTCAATTCCATCATCATCTAACTGTATCAATACATCTCCCAGCCCTATATCCCGAGCATCAAATGCAATTTTGAAAGGGTTTTAAAATATTTGGTTCAGCTAAAACTGATGCGGTGATTAATCCTGCTTTAAAATTCTCAAATGCCTCCTGGCATTTTTCTGTCCACCACAATTCTGTGTTCTTCTTTAATAAATCCAGAAGTGGTGCCAATACGCTGCTGAAGTTTGGAACAAACTTTCGATAGAATCCACACAGTTCCAAAAATCGAAGCAACTCTTTCTTCAAGGATGGTCGTGGAAATTCCTCAAAGCTTTGTGGGTGGCACGGTGGCACAGTGGCACAGTGGTTAGCACTGCTGCCTCACAGCCCCAGAGATGCGGGTTCAATTCCCGCCTCAGGTGACTAACTGTGTGGAGTTTGCACGTTCTCCCCGTGTCTGCGTGGGTTTCCTCCGGGTGCTCCGGTTTCCTCCCACAGTCACAAAGATGTGCAGGTCAGGTGAATTGGCCATGCTAAATTGCCTGTAGTGTTAGGTAAGGGGTCGATGTCGATGTCGATGTATGGGTGGGTTATGCTTCGGCGGGGCGGTGTTTCCACACTGTAAGTGATCTAATCTATATTTCAAGGCCTTCGTCTTTGTGTTCCATGGGGTCAACCTTCCATGTCCAATGTAATGTCCCAAGAACGTCACCTCTGCCTTCAAGAATTCTGTTTTATTTAAGTTTATTAACAAGTTTCCTTCTTGTAATCGTTCAACATGGTCAACATGTGAGCTTTCAATCACTTGCTAAAGAACGCTACATCATACAGATAAACTATACAATTTGTACATCTGGCCACAACTCTGTCCCTGAGTCTTAAATGTGTCTGGAGCATTATTCATTCACATGACGTACTCTAACTTTTTTTGTCATCTCCGGTATCTTTACCAAATAGTTGAACTGACTCAACACTTTTTTTATTTGAAAGGGGCCACTAAACCTGGCTTTGAAGGGATTTCCTACCACTGGTGGCAATACAAACACGTCATCCCCACGGGAAATCGTCAAAGTCTCAGAGTTTTTATCTGCCACCTGCTTCGTTCCATGCTATGTCCTCTTCAAGTGCTGTTTAGCTAACTCACCTACTCCATCTAATCTCTCCCCCACCTCAGATACATAATCCCGGTCTGAGATTTCCGATTTCTGTCCTATCAGTTTATAGTTAATTAATTTCAAAGGACCTCTCACTTCATGTACGATTATTAAATCTAAGGAAGTAAAGTGAGTAGATTTAACTGGGGCGTCTCTTTTTTTACAGACATTTTTATTAGAGATTTAACGTTTTTACAAGTTTACAAAAATAAACAAAACTCTCAAATACAAACATTGATATACAATTAAATCAAGTATATAATAGCCAAAATTTAACAAAAGAAAAAATACCGAAAAAGGAAAAAAAAACTCAACTATCTACTAATCTAACCTACAACTAACCAGAGTGTATATTTAAGTCTCTTACATGCTCGGAATGTGATAACATCAAATGTAACAAAATCCGTATTCGTGCGTGATTCCTCTTCTAAGAGACCCCGGACCAGCCAGGTTTGTAATCTCGATTAAATAAAAGCCCTTGTTAGGATAGCCGAAATATCTGTATTTATGTAATTCAGGAAGGGCTGCCATATCTTATAAAATAATTCCATCTTTCGGTGTACTATATTTGTAAGGATGTCAAGGGGAATATATTCTATAATTAATCTGTGCCAATTTGAAAGTCCAGGGGGGCCCTCAGCCACCCAGTTCACCAAAATGTTTTTCCTTGCACAGAAAGAGAGAAGAGAAAATAGTCTCTTCCCGTACATGTCCAGGGAGGGAAAGTTCGAAAAGCCCAAAAGGAGAGATACAGGGTCCACTTTAATTTCCGTTCCCAACATTTCTGTCAGGGTACTTGCTACTTTAGTCCAATATCTACGCATCTTATGACAAGTCCATAGGCAATGTACAAGAGTGCCCACCTCTATTTTACATTTGGGACACGTTGGAGATGCTCCTGCCTTAAATTTTGCCAATTGAAACTGTGCTATATGGGCCCTATGAAGTATCTTCAACTGGATAGCCGGGGTTCTGTTACAAATAGTAATTCTTCTAGCGTTTTCCCAAATAACATTCCATATTTCAATAGAGATTTCTAGTCCCAAATCCTGATCCCATGTTTTAAGCAGATTATCCTTATCTCCCGATACTTCATCATGTAGTAAATGATAAATAGTACTGACGGAAGATATCCCCACTGTTCGTAGGACACTACATTCTCTATCTGATTTATAAAGACTATCTAATAACGAAGTCTTTTTCTGTATACAGTCTCGAATTTGGAAGTATCGAAAGAGGTCTCCATTAGGTAATCCGAATTTCTGACACAGCTGTTCAAAAGACATCAAGGCCCCATCTTTAAATAGGTCCCCTAGACATGAGATACCCCTGGATCTCCAGAGTTTAAAAGTGACATCTGTAAACCCCGGTTGGAATCCCCATGTTCCCACTATCGGTGCACAGGGGGAAGTTTTATGTGAATTACCCTCATTTTGCCGCATTATATTCCAAGCCTTAGTTGTGTTTAGTATTATAGGGTTTTTACAGTGACCTGTAATGATTTTCCTCTTGTCTGAAAATAAAAGGTTAATAAGTGGGTATTTTACTTGAGAAGCCTCGATGTCCAACCAGATTGATTGTGGATCAGACAAGACCCAATCAGCTATGTAACTTAACAGGGAACTTAACTGATATTTCCTCAAATCTGGGAAGTCCAGTCCACCCTTGCCTGTGGAAGCTGTAGCTTCTTCAGCTTAATGAGGGGCCGTCTATGATTCCAGATAAAGGAACCCAGCCAGCTATATAATATACATAGAGCCAGCCTCGGCAGCATCACCAGAAGCATTCTCATAGGATATAGGAGACGGGGCAGGACATTCATTTTAATTAGTGCTATTCTAACCAACCAGGAAATCGGAATGTCTCCCCATCGCTGGAGGTCATGCCTTATCCTTTCCAGTAAATGCACAAAATTAGCCTTATACAACTGACCTAATACTGGGGTAATAAAAGTGCCTAAATATAAGAAGCCCTCCAGGGACCAGCGAAAGGGAAAAAGGGATCCATCCACGAAGTGGGGTATGATAGCAAGGCCACCTACTGGCATAGCCTCCAATTTTGAAACATTAATTTTATAGCCTGAGAATGCGCTAAATGTATTAATAACTTAGATTAGGCGACGTACGGACATCAGAGGATTATTGAGGAATAGAAGAACATCATCCGCTTAAAGGGTGATTTTATGTTTACCTGTACCAATCCTCGGGACTGTTATATTCGGATCAGCTCGTATAGCTTCTGTTAGTGATTCAATTATTAACATAAATAACAGTGGCGAGAGAGGACATCCCTGACGGCAGCCCCTACCCACATTGAAGCTATCCGAAACTAATCCATTGGTAACCACTCTGCTTTGGGATCACTATACAATGTTGAGACCCATTTGGTAAACACCTGTCCAACGCCAAACCTTTCCAATGTGCAAAACAAATATGACCATTCAACCCTATGAAATGCATTTTCCCCGTCGAATGAAACTACAACTCCTGGTATCTTTCCCTGATGACAGGCTTGAATTATATTCAAAACCCTTCTAATATTATTGGATGATCTACGGCCCTTAATAAACCCCATCTGATCCTCCTTTATAATATGTGGCAGTACCCTTTCTAGTCTTAATACTAACGTTTTAGAAAGGATTTTAAAATCTACAATTAGCAAGGATATTGGTCTGTATGACGTGCAATCTTCTGGATCCTTTCCTTTTTTAAGGATAAGAGAGATACTTGCCTCTTTCAGCGAAGGCGGGAGACAACCCTGACAATGTGCATAGTTATACATGTCCATTAGTGGGCCAGCCAATATTTCTGTGAATTCTTTATAGAATTCAGCTTGAAAACCATCTGTGCCCGGTGTCTTACTGCTCTGAAGTTGCCTAATTGCATCAAGTATTTCTTGGACTGTTAGAGGAGCATTTAGGACCGATACCTGTTCCGGAGTTAGGCCCAGAAAGGTCAAATTATTAAAAATTGACTAAAGCCTCCTAGTCCTGTCTTCACAATCCTGCGATTTATATAACTCAGGATAAAATTCTCTAAAGATCGCATCAATATTTTTATGATCATGAGTCAAAATACCCGTACTTTCCTTGATAGATGTAATAGTCTGTGGGGCCTTTTCTCTTTGCAAGAAATGTTAAGTATCTACCTGGTTTGTCCTCATATTCATATAACCTTTGTTTTGCAAATAATATTTCCCTCTTAGCCGTTTGAGTAAGCGTAGTGTTTAGAGCTGTCCTAAGAGCTGTAATCCTTTACAATTTAATAACAGAAGGTCTATCAGTGTATGCTGTTTCAGCTGCTTTTAAGCAAGCTTCAAGCAGACGCTGTTGTTCTCCCTTCAATTTTTTCTGGTTTGCTGAATAGGAGATGATCAAACCTCGCATGTAAGCTTTGATGGTCTCCCACATCATTGATGAGTTGCTAGCCACACTTGAATTAATTTCTAAAAAAGCTTTAAATCCTTGAGAGAAGTACTTTGCAGATTTACTATCTTTAATTAGGAAGGGGTCCATACGCCAATGCCGAGGGGATGTCCCATTGTTCCTCGCCCTAGTTTCCATATATACAGCAGTGTGGTCGGAAATTGCTATACCACCTATTTTACAGGATAATACGGAATTTTTAAAAAATGAGGGGGAAAAACATATCAATTCTGGTATGACATTAATGTGGATTGGAGTAGAAAGAAAAATCTCTGCCCTGTGGATGAAGACATCTCCATACATCTACTAATCATAATTCTTTGTTCAGATAGACCAGTTGTCTAGATCTGGGAGATACTCCTGCAGTACTGTTGGGAATGCTATCTATTTCTGGATTCATAATACAATTAAAGTCTCCCCCTATAATTGTATGACGGACACCAAAAGCCATCAATTTTGAAAAGGCTTCTGTTATAAATTTAAAGGGATATGCCGGGGGGCAGTACAAATGTAAAATCCCATATTCCTCTCCATTTATAAGGGCTTTAATCAAAATATATCGTCCAAATTCATCTTTTATCTGATTTAGAATTTTGAAAGGGAAATTCTTCCAAACTAGAATAACAACTCCCCTGCTTTTTGAGCTAAAAGAAGAAAAGAAAGTTTTGATCAAATCCACCCTGTCGTAATTTCAAGTGTTCTTTATCCGACAGGGTATGTCTCCTGTAGGAGAGCTATATCATTTCTCTCCTTCTTAAGATTTGATAATATTTCTTCCTTTTGGCTGGCGAATTACTCGCCTTGACATTCCAGGGGCACCACTTAACCGACTGATCAGCCATAATCATCCGGGCAAATCCGAGACCCCTCGGGAGGGGAAACCCTATCCAGAACATCCCGAGCATAGAGCATATAAAATTTACAAAAATAAAGGCTCTCTAATACACTAACAACAGTATAATAAAAAAAACTATTTCTAAATAATAAAAAAAATATAAATCATATTTAAGTGGAGATTTTCTCCCTTGTTCCCAGGGGGTGTCACTTCCTTTCCAAAGGTCCATCGTATCCTCTCCCAACCAATGCCCCACCCTTGACCCAGGCACTCCTCAATAAAATGAGGAGAAAAAAGAAAAAAAAGTGGGTGGGAGTATATAAACCAAAGCGGGGGGAAAGGCAAACCAACATCCATTATCTCTTACAATTTATCAAGAGAGTCCAAGAATTCCTTAGCCTTTTCTGGCGATCCGAAGTTATACACGAATCCTTCATGGTTAAAGCATAGCGTCGCTGTGAAGCGTAAGGAGTATTGATTATTTAAGTCCCTTAAACACTTCTTCGCCTCGTCGAATGCCTTCCTCTTTCGGACCAGAGCTGGGGAAAAGTCCTGAAATTACATGACCTTGGATCCTTTATAGGTCATACCTTGGGGGTCTTTTCCAAGATTTCTAGAAGCTTCTACGAGTATCTGCCTCTCCCTATAGCTCTGCAGACAGAACATGACCAAGCGTGGGCGCTGGTTCGAGCCGGGCCCACGTATTGCGACCCGGTAGGCCCATTCTACCCTTACCTGGCCTGATCCAGCTTCCATATTTAAAAGCTGGGGCAGCCACTGCTCGAGGAATGCTGCAAGCTGGTCTTCCTCTTCCCGTTCGGGAAGGCCCAGCAAATGAATATTTTTTCGACGACCTCGATTATCAAGGTCGTCAATGTAATTCTGTAATGTCTGGACGCGCTTTTCGAGAGTCTGGACCTGATCCACGGCCGATTGCGCTGTAGTTTCGGAGGTCGCGGCCTTTAGCTCTGCCCCTCCTTTCGACTCGGCGCTCGATTTCCACAATGTCTTGGTCGTGCTTCTGCAGCGCAGCCGAGAGTGAGTCCCATCGGTTTCGGGACTCCTCGATAAAAGCGTCGATCTTCGCATCCAGCTTGGAGATCATCTCCGCAAGGCTTGTCATTGTAGGTAAGTCCCCCAGGGCGGCTGCAGCTCGGGAGGTTAGGGGAGGGGTTCCTGCTTGCTGAGAGCAGCGGGTCCCTTCCCTTTGGTCATTTTTAATAAATATTAGTCTGTTTAAATGTAATACTAAGCAACTAATTAAATTAAACAGCTATTATGAATGATCTGGTGAGTGTGGTGGGGGTGGGTGACCCACTTTACCCAAGTCTTGGGAAGAGCACTATAGCCTCAGACTTGCTGGGTCGCCGCCATCTTGGTTCCACCATTTGGGGCATCTCTAATGGCAAACAATATAATGAGACACCTTTATTCCAATCATTCAGGTAATTCTGACAGTACGCCGTTAATATTGTTTTCAGTATCTGATGCCAACTTTCCAAGACTCCCTGGGATTCGGGATGCGATGCACTTGATATAAACTGCTGTGTGCCGAAGCCATCCAAGATGTCCTTAAACAGCTGATCGGTAAAATGAGACCTTTGGTCTGACCGAATCACACTGCGTAGCCCACAGTGAGTAAAGAAAGCTACCAACTCCTCCACCTCCCCTTTTGCCTTAACACTCCGTAATGGAAATGGCTCTGGAAATCTGGAGGACACATCCATTATGATCAGCAGATATTGGTTTCCACTTTAATTTGGAAAGGGGAGCTACACAACTAATCATAACCCACGTGAAAGGTTCTTCGAATACAGGAATTGGCAACAACGGTGCTGTTTTTATTACTGCCTGTGACGTACCTACCATTTGGCATGTATGACATGTTCAACAAAAATTAACCACTTCCTTGTGCATTCCAGCCACTATAAATGCTTTAGCCTGAATCTTCCGTGCATCAACTCCTTTGGCTTTTTCTTTCAGTTTTCCTTCCTGTTGTAACTTATGACAGTGGGATCTTGTTACTACACTATCTGAAAAAATCCCTGGGTATTTTTCTTTTAATTCCCCTGTTCCCTGGTCTTACTTTAGCTTCACCACTCCAAGGGATGCCTCTCCTACCTTGGATCCTGCTAAATCATTCCCAAGAACAAACTGCATTCCTGGAACTGACACCCTGTCACTCAATCTCACTGTTACTTCCCCAACCTTGACTTGGTACTCCAACCTAATGTTAAACAGTAAATGCTTTATTTCTGTCCCCATTCCACAAATTATCACGCTGTTGAGTAACATGTCAGAAAGAGTGAAAATATTTCCATCTCTTATTATTGGAGGCCGAGAGAAAGTGAGGCTTGCAGATGCTGGAGATCAGAGTTGAAAAGTGTAGGGCTGGAAAAGCACAGCAGGTCGGCAGCATCCGAGGGGCTGGAGAATTGATGTTTCAGGCATAAGTCCTTCATCAGGAAAGTGGGGGGTAAGGGAGGGGGAAGGGGGTTGAGAAATAAATAGAAAGGGTGGGGATGGAGCTCGGTGGGAGGTAGCTTGAAAGGCAATAGGTAGATGCAGGTAGGGGGTGTTGGTGACAGGTCAGAGACGAGGGTGAAGTGGATAGGTGGTAGGACATTTAGACCACTCAAACTATACAGCATCAACGTTGACTTCACCAATTTCCAAATCTCCCCTCCCCAACCTCATCCCAGATCCAACCGTTCAACTTAGCACTGCCCTTTTGAACTGTTCTAACTGACCATCTTCCTTCCCATCTATTCACTCCACCTTCCCCTCCGACATATCACTATCAGTCCCACCTACGTTTTCCTATCACCCTCCCAGT
Organism: Chiloscyllium punctatum; assembly: GCF_047496795.1. Classification (NCBI taxonomy): domain Eukaryota; kingdom Metazoa; phylum Chordata; class Chondrichthyes; order Orectolobiformes; family Hemiscylliidae; genus Chiloscyllium; species Chiloscyllium punctatum. The sequence goes on from NW_027309954.1 coordinate 41,478, forward strand.
GACCCTCCAGCTCGCCCAGCTCCTACCCTCGTATTTATCTTTAAGCCCACTTGTCCCCCCGCACATTCCTGACGATGGTTTTATGCCTGATATGTCGATTGTCCTGCTCTTCGGCTGCTGCCTGATCGGTTGTGCCTTTCCGGCTCCTTGCTTCTCAACTATTCGATACTGAACAATCCCCTATCTTGCAAAATTATAACTTCTTGTCCTCCCCCAACACCCCATTTTTTCTTAGTAAGGTTTATCTACGGAGGCAAATTCTTTGTCGGGATCAGGCACTCACTCCATACACAGCCCCTGCCAAGGCTGTGCACTCTCCTGCAGCTCCTCGGCTCTACTTGGGGTCTCCTTTACCAGGTTCACAAATACCACTGGCTTAAACTCTTTTACCATGTCTTTTCCCAAAGTGCCTTCCTTCAACCCCCAGCACTGTGTGTCCCAGCTTACTGCAGTGAAAACATCTTTTCCCAGTGCCCTTCTTGAACCATCGGTACTGTATTTTTATGTGTTCCACTCCATTATAGTGAGAAAACCTGAGGCCTTTCACCACCTTTCAACCCCCTTGGGTTTCTTTTTCACCGGTGCTAAACTATTGCCAGTGTGCCTTTCTCGATATTTTGTAGTGTAGGACCTCCCCTTCTCCCAATTTCTATCCCTCAACAGGATGAAAATCCTCCCAGAAGCTAAATTTCATCTCATGCACCAATGCATATTTAACTGTCATTTCTGTTGCACTTCCCACTTCTTGAACTTTCTGTTCATTCACACGAATTCTTACCGTCTCTGGAAGTAAGTCGTTAAACTCGTCCAGCAGAATAATCTCCCATCGGGCCTCACAGGTCTAATCCATTTTTAAGGCCTGCACACATTTATCAAAATGACTGTGGTTATTTCTTTGAAACCCAACATAACACTGACCTGGTTCCGTCTCGATCATTCTGAACTGCTGTCTATATTCATTGAGTACCAATTCATAAGCACTCAAAGTAGCCTGTTTGACATCTGCATAATCTCTTGCTCCCTCATGTGACAGCACTGCAAATACCTCCCAAACTGTGCCAACCTTCTTAGTCTGAACGAGCATTACCCACATGTTCACTGGACACGCCATCTGCCGAGCCAATTTTGCAAATGAAATAAAAAGGTTTTTGGCATTTTTCTCATCGAAATGTTGCAGTGTATTAACACACTTGTATACATCCCTACGTTCTCCCTTCATCTTCATTCCGCTAATTTAACTTTCTTATCTAATTCCAAACTTCTGAATTTCAAATTCTCCCCTAATTCTTTTTTCCTCACTTTCTCTTTCGCTATCTTCTCTCTCTCTTTCTGTCTCTCTCTTTATCTTCTGACTCCAATTGCTCCACTTGCAATTTTTTTTTTCTAAATCGAATGCAGTTGCCTGCTTCTCTGATCCACCAAAGTGCTTGACCAACTCCATTATGGTGACAGCTTTCCTTTTGTCCCTGGTGAAACCCAATTCTAATCTACATGTTAATTCAAAAAGTATGCCCTTCCTTTGTATTTCTAAACTTTGTCGGCAAATTTGTGAATCATCTTCAAACCTCAGAACCTCTTTTCTAATGTTAAAAGCCATTTTTAAAAATTTAACCAACCACAAGGAAATAAAATTAAATGAATTTTGTCACCTGTTTTATTTGAAGATCTAGGTCTCTAACTGGCAAGTGATGGAATCTGCTGGGACCTTTTGTACCCCAAATCTGTTCAAATCTGTCCAAATCCTGTATGACAAGCCCTCAAACCGTTACGATGACGATATCGAACTCCCCTGTCAATTAAACCACACACCCAGAAAAGCTCACCTCGCCTCTTACTCTGTTAAAACATGAGTGACAGAGAAGTCCCAAATTCAACTATTAAGAGAAAAATAACCGTTTATAAGTATGCAAGTTAGCTCGCTGAGCTTTAAGGTTTCATTTCAGATGTTTGGTCATTATGACTAGGTAACATCATCAGTGAGAGTCTCTGGTGACGCACTGGTGGTATGTATCGTCTTTCTATTTATACGTCTTGGTTTCGTAAGTTGCGTGATGTCATTTCCAGTTTTTTTTTGTTCAAGGGAAGGTATATAGGATCTAAATTGATGTGTTTATTGATGTACTTCTGGCTAGAATGTAATTCTTCTAAGAACTTTCGTGCGTGGCTTTGTCCTAGGAAGTGTGTGTTGTCACAGTCAACGTGGTGTCCTTCTATGTCTGTATGTATGGAAACTAGTGATCATGGGTCATGTCTTTTGGTGGCCAGTTGGTGTTCATATCTCCTGCTAGCACGACAACAAAACAGTTCAGCAGAACGAGAGTATGAAAATGGAAGTATTTACACATCAGATACCAGGTTAGGTCACTGAGTGCAGGGCTGATGGGTGAATGGGTCTCAGTGAGAATTGGGGAACAGACAGCAGAATTGCATTGCAGGTATTGCAGCTCAAAACTGCATATTCACATAGTGTTGTAGACCATAGCATCAGGAGAAGCAGGCCTGCATTCAACCACAACCTGTATTTTTTGCCAGGATGACACCTCAGTCTACCATTACCATCAATACCATTTATGGCTCAATGACGGGTGTGGGTGAACATATCAGAGTCAGAATCAATTGGACCGTAACCTGATTCTAACTCATGTAAGCTAGCTGACTTGACCAACAGATCTGAACGAAGCCCTGCAGTTCTGCCACAGTCAGTCATAAATTGTAATGGACGATTACACAATGACAAAGGAAAGGGCTCCACAAACATCCCCATCCTAAATAATGGAACAGACCTGCACGCCAGTGTAAAAGAGAAGGGTGTTTTATCTGCACCATCCTCTGCCAGAAGTATTGAGTTGATGATACACCTCACCCTCATCATGATGCCCACAGAATCACAGATGCCAGTCTTCAACAGATTCGATTCACTGCCCGTGACTTGAAGAAACAGCTGAACACAGTAGATACGACAAAGGCAATGGGCCCTGGCCCCATTCCTGAAATAGGACTGAAGACTTGTGCTGCACAACAAGCCGTGTCCCTGGGGAAGCTGTTTCATTCCAGGTACAACTCTGACATCTCCCTGGCAATGTGGAAAATTACTCAGTTATGTCCCATTCCCTAAGAGGGGAATAATTACAATCTGACCAATTACTATCCCCTCAGTCCCATCATGACAGTCAAATTGGTGGGAGTTATTTTTGACAGAGCTGTCAAGCAACACAGAAATAACCTGCTCAGTGTGGTTTCAGATATGTCCACATGTGGAGATGATGCTGTTGTGGAAATGTCACTGGATTACTAATCCAGACAAGACTAATGCTCTGGCAGTGGGTGGAAGTTAAAAACAATTAATAAAATTTCGAGATGTAAAGTCTGGTGCCAGTAATAATGACCTTGAAACCAATATCGATTGTAAACAGAATTTCCTTCTCCAATGTACTTTTACGAAGGGAATCTCCCGTGCTTTCCTGGGCTGGCCGAAAACTAACTCCAAAGACCCTGACATGTGATAAACATTTCAATGATCTCTGAAACGGCCAATCAAGGCAATCATTTGTATCAAACTACTCCGAGGTCTTTTAGGATGAAACCGAACAGAACATCCGGCCTCAGCATCAGTGTCGGAAAAGGAAATGGGTATACAGTCCTGTCGACCCTGCAAAGACCCCTTTCCTAACATCTGAGAGCTTGTGACAACATGTACAGAGCTTTCCCACAGACTGCACAGAAACAGCGGGAAAGGAGTAGATCATACAACATTTTGAGCCTCCCCATTCTAGTTCATAGAAAAAATCTCCTCAATGCACTTACCCCACACGTTATATATATATCCGTTAATGTGAGTAACCTTGGGAAGCTATAAAATAGGAAGTGTAGCAGTACGTTTGATCCATCGAGTTTGCTCCCCAACTCAATGTAATGATGGTTGGCCCTTCATTTCCACACCGTACTCTTGCTCTCCCACCATCCCTTTACTGTCTCTAAATCCTTATTTATAATCAGTGCCTTGGTTTCCAGGTGCGAGAGAATTTCCCATGTTCACCAGTCAGTGAGTGCAGACATTTATTCTCATCTCAATGCAGAGTGGCCTGCCTGTACCGAATACTGTGGCTCCTTGTTTTAGACGTCTCAGCCTGGGGAATTATCATCCCTGCTTCCAAACTGTCTCACCCTGTCAGAATTTTAAATACTTCACTGAGATCACCACTCATTTTCCTAAACCCCATGGAATACTGGCCCAGTCACCCTAAACTCTGCTCCCACAACAAGCCCGTCATCCGAGAGATCAGTCTGGTCATCCTTCGCTGCTCTCTCTCAATGTCAGGTTTGTCCTTTATTAGGTACGGAGATCAAAACTGCCCACAATACTGCACAATATTTGCGATGATGTCTCACCAAGTGCCTGTACAGCTACAGTAAGACATCCTTTCTCCTGGACCTGAAATGAAGGTCAGCACACCATTTATCTTCTTAACTGCTTTCTTTCCTGCAATATTGCTTTCAGTGACTGGTGTACAAGGAGATCCAGATCCTTTTCAATGTTATAGCTCCCCACTTGCTGGTTCTATATACACTGGTCAACATGGCAATGTCAATCCTAGTATTGACTTCTGGTTACAGAACTCACTGCGCTGCAGGGACCTCAGAGGTTTATGCAGAAGGAAACAACAAACAGGAGCATACGTCCCTTTGTAGATCAACATGTTTCAATCAATCCCTTTCAAATGGTAGGCTGCCAATTTATCGTTTCCACCAAAGGGCACACCGTCACCTCTATACACATTGTTCTCCATCTGTCACGTATTTACCCATTCACTCCACTTGTCTTAGTCTTCTCGGTGCTTTTTTACATCCTCCTCACCCACTCACAATCCCACATCCGTTAGTGCTGTCAGCAGGCTGGGATATATTGTAGCTGATTCCAGTAACCAAATGTTTGAAGGGCATTGTGGACAGCTGGGCCCCAAGCATCGATCCCTGTGACATCTCAGCAACCGTCCTCTGTTGATTTCTATTTATTTATTTCGTGAATCTAGGAATCACTGGCTGGGCCCGCATTTATTGCCTGTCCCTAACTGCCCTTGAGAAGGTGGTGGTGAGCTGCCTTGTTGAACGCTGCAGTCCACCTGCTGCTGTTGACCTCCAATGCCATTAGGGAGGGAATCCCAGGATTCTGACCCAGTGACTGCGAAGGATCAGTGATATATTTCCAAGTCAGAATGGTGAATGGCTTGGAAAGAACCTGAGGATGATGGTATTTCCATCCATCTGCAGCCCTTGTCCTTCTAATTCGAAGTGGTCATGATTTGGAAAGGTGGTCTCTGAGGATCTTTGGTGAATCATTTCATTGCAGCATGTAGATAGTAAAATACTGCTGCTGCTGCTGAGCGTTGATGGTGGAGCACTGTGGATGAATGGACAGTCAAACTGGTTGCTTTGCTCTGGATGGTATAAAGCTTCTTGAGTGTTGTTGGCGCTGCACTCAAGCAGGCAAATTAGGAGACTCCTATTACACTTCTGACTAATGCATTGTAGAAGATGGACAGCATTTTGGAAGTCAGGATGTGAGTTACTCGCCGCAGTATTCCTAGCTTCTGACCTACTCTTATAGTGACTGTGTTGATGTGGCGAGACCATTGTGTTTCTGAGCAAGGATTACGCACCAGGAATTTGATACTGGGGGATTCAGTGATAGTAACACCATTGAATACCAAGAGGCAGGTTTGATTGTATTTTATTGGTGATGGTCACGGTCTGGCATTCCTGTGGGCTGAATATTACTTGACACTTGTCAGCCTGGATACTCTCCAGATCTTGTCGAGTATGAACATGGACTGTTTCAGTATCTAAGGATCCACAAATGTTGCAGAACATTGTACAATCATCGGCGAACATCCCCACTGCTGACCTTAAAATGGAGGGAAGGTAATTGATGAAGCAGCCTGAAGACGTTTTCGGTCACTTCTCGAGGGACTCCTACAGATTTGGAGCTGAGTTTACTGACCTTCATCAACCATGACCACCTTCCTACGTATCAGGTATGAATCTAACCAGCAGGGAGTTTGCCCCTGATTCCCATTGATTCCAGTGTTGCTAAGGCCCCTTGATACCACACAAGGTCGAATGCAGCCTTGACGTAAAGGGCTGTCACTCTCACCCTACCTCTGGAATTCAGCTCTTTTCTCCATGTTTGAACCACTGTAATGAGGTCAGGAGCTGAGTGACCCTGGTGGAGCCCAAACTGGGCGTCATTGACCAGGGTATTGCTGAGCAGGTGCTGCTTAAAAGCACTGAGACCTTCCACCACTTTACTGATGATCGAGAGTCGACTGATGCGGTGGTATTTGGCCGGATTGGATTTGTTCTGCTTTTTATATCCAGGAGATACTTGGGGTAATTTTCCACATAATGAGGAAAAGCCATTGTTGTAACTGTATTGAAACAGTTTGGCTAAGGGAGTGGCAAGATATGGAGCACAATTTTTCAGTACTATTGCCAGAATGTTGTCAGATTATGGACCCTATGGAGTATCCAGTATCTCCAATCGTTTCTGGATATCGCGTGGACTGAATCAAATTGGTTGATGACTGGTAACTGAATTGCTGAGGACCACTGGAGGGGGCTGAAATGGATCATCCACTCAGCATTTCTGACTGAAGATTGTTGCGAATGCATCAGCCTTATCTTATACACTGAAGGGCTGGGCTCTTCCATCATGGAGGAAGGGGTTATTTGTGGTATCTCTTCCTCCAGTGAATTGTTTCATTGTCCCCAACGTTTCTCGACAAGATGTGGAAGGACTGCAGAGCTTAGATCTGAACCGTTGCTTGTGGGATCACTTAGCTCTGTCTGTCACTTACTGCTTATGCTGTTTGGTGCACAAGTTGTCCTGTTTGGTGGCATCACCAGGCTGACACCTCATTGTCAGGTATGCCTGGTGCTGCTCCTGCCATCCTGCACACTCCATTGAACCAATGATGATCCTCTGGATTGATGGCAATTGTTGCGAGGGGGATATGCCAGGCCATGAGGTTATGTGGGAGTACAATTCCACTGCTATTGATGACCCACAACACCTTATGGACATCCAGATTTGAGCTGCTAGATCTGTTCGAAGTCTGCCCTATTAAGCACCGTGATAGTACCACCCAAAATGGTGGAGGTTATTCTCAATATGCAGGTGTGACTTTGTCTCCACAATGACGATGCGGTGGTCACTCTTACCGATACTGTCATGGACAGATACTTCTGCAACTGGCAGATTAGTAAGGCTGTGGTCAGGTATGCATTTTCCACTTGTTGGTTCCTTCACCACCTGTCGCCAGTTATATCCTTTAGGACCCGGCCAGCTCGATCAGTAATGCTGTAGCTGAGATACTGTTGGTGGTGAACATTGAAATCCCCCACCCAGAGTACATCTTGTGTACGTGCTACCCTCAGTGCTTCCTCCAAGTGTTGGTCAGCATGGAGGAGTACTAATTCATCAGTTGAGAGAGGCTGGTACATGGTAATCAGCAGGAGGTTTCCTTTCCCATGTGCAAACTAATGCCATGAGACTTCATGGGATATGGAGTCACTCTTGAGGACTCTAAGAGCAATTCCCTTCCAACTGTCTCCCACTTTACCGCCACTTCTGCTGTGTCCGTCCTGCTGATGAGACAGGAGATATCAGGGGAAGGTAATGGGGAATCTGGGACATAGTCATACTCACAGAATCATACCTTTCAGAAAATGGCAGGCTATTACTTGATGAGTCTGTTTATTTCTATTCACTGTTTCCTGCCAGCTGTCCCATATATTAGCCCCAATCCACTAAGATTTGATTTTGCAAACTGGGCTTGGAGCTTTACCAACATTTTTCTAAAAATCAAAATGCTTTACATCCATTGCTTCTCTTTCATTTGTCTCCCAGTCTGTTTCTCATACATAATTCCCATTTCATAAATCTATGTTAGTGTTGTCTATGACCATTACTTTCAGCCCCAATAATTTCTGCTAAACCATTTCCTTACTATGTTTATTGTTCCATGTACTCTATCATTTTCCCACATCAAACTCGGTTTTCCTTGTATTGTTGGAACGTTCTGTGAAGACAGAACTGAAGTAGTGGCTTCATAGTTCTGCCATTTCCCTGTTCCCCATTCTCCATTCTCTGGTTTCAAGCCGTAAGGAAACTGCACTTGTTTTCTCATATTTCTCACATTGACATGATTTAACAAGCTAATACAGTTCACTCTTATAACCCTTACGAATATAACTCTTCAGAAATCCATCAATTCCTGCCTTAAACTGCTCAATAATTGACCTTCCACACTATACACTTATAGGGGCACAGACTCTGTGCATACTGAAATACAGCACGATCTATATTAGTCCCACTTTCCTACACGAGGCCCATAGCCTGAAATGTTATGACACTTCCAATTGCTCATCGAAGTACTTATTAAAGATTGTGAGGTGATCATTCCCCTCTCAGGAAGTAATCCCAGAACCCCACACCTTGAGGTGAAAAAATGTTTAAATCATCTCTGAACCTCAAGCTCTTCACTTTAAAAGTGTGCTCCTTTGTTTTTGACCCTCTGACTAAAAGGAACAGCTGCTGTCTATCCACCCTGTCCATGTCCCTCATAAACCTATCCTTCTGAATCACTGACTCCTCAGTTTCTCTGCTCCAAAGTAAACAACCCGAGCTTATCCAGCATCTCTCCATAGCTGATATGCTCCATCCCAGGGAACATCCTGGTGAATCACCTCTGCACCCTCTCCAGTACAATCCTTCCTGGAATGTGGTTCTCGGAGCTACATACAGTCCTCCATTTTGGCCGAACCAAAGCCCTGTATTGCTCTTATAATCTACACCCTGATTAGGAAACGCTACACCCAAGATCCAATTCTTAACTAGTCCATTAACCTGTCCAGGAGAACGTGAGGAATGCAGATGCTGGAGATCAGAGCTTTAAAAACGTGTTGCTGGAAAAGCGCATCAGGTCAGGCATCATCAAAGGAGCAGCAGAATCAACGTTTCAGGAATAAGCCTTCTTCAGGAATCTGCCTGAAACATCGATTGTCCTGCTCCTTTGATGCTTCGTGACCTGCTGCGCTTTTCCAGTAACACATTTTAAGCATGAACGTGTCCAGTCACATTCAGGGTTGTGTGGAGAAGCACAATCTGAGCTTCCCAGTGTGCTGCCATTCATTGAGTCCTCCCCTGGCTGGTTCCATCTCCCCAAGTGCATCACCTCATATTTATCAGGATTGCATTCTATAAGCCATTGATCTGCCCATCTGACCATTAAATCTGCATCTTCCTGTAACTTAAGGCTTTCCTCCTCACTGCTAACCACCCAATCTTTATGTCAAACTTACACTTTCTTATCACACCTCCACTACTCTCCATCTAGCCCCCTCCACATTCACATCTATATTTTGATATGAATAACACAAATAATAAGGGACAGAGCACTGATCTCTGTGGTACACCAGGGGACGCTGGTCTCCAATCACACAAACAGCCTTCTCCCACCACTCTCTTCCTCCTGCCACGAAGACAATTTTCGTTGTAACTTGTCAAGTTATCCATCATATTGTGAGCTTTTACTTTATTTTTCAGTTTCCCAGGTGGAAATTTGTCAAAGGCCTTCCTACAAAAGTAAATGATCGACCTCCTCAAACTAATTCAATCAAATCCATTGGAAAAGACTTCCTCCTGATAAAGTCATGATAATTATCCCTGATCAAACCTTGCAACTCTGATTGGAGTTCGATTTTCTCCTTCCCTATTTTATCCTGTAGTTTCCTTAACAGTGATCTAATACTCGGTCGTCCATAGTTCCCTGGTCTATCTCTCCCAACCTTACTGTGAAGTGGAATCTTATTAGCTGTTCTCCAGTCCTCTGGCACCCCCCCCCTATGGTCAGATTCTAATTAAAATATTCAGTCAGGGTCTTTCTTCCTTTGACTCCAACAGCCGCCTGTGATACAACTCATTTAGACATGGAGTTTGGTCCAAATTTGTATAGAACAAAACCTCAATTCCAATCTCGTATTTTACATCAATCTGTTCAAGAGCTTCCTAGTCCATCTTCTTGATTCTGTACTTGCATCCCCCTTCTCCCAAGTAAAATCGATGTGAAGGTCTCGTGTTATAATCCATCAATGTCTCCAGCTTGACACACAGATTGCCCCTTTAGTTTCTAATGGACACTAGTTGTTTGCTAATTATTCTGTTCTACTTCTCCGTGTAGAATATCGTGGGATTCTCCCTTATCTCGGTTGCTTGTACTTCTCCATGTCCCTCTGTTATTCAGTCCTTTCAATGTTTCTAAGATTCACTACAATCAACTCTCATGTTTTGAAACTCGAGATTACAGGCTGAGGTTCCCCATCAGACAATCTTGGCATTTTACGGATTAATCTGGATAATACCTTTTGCAGTTCCTCTGTAGTCACTATATTCTTTCTTAGATTGGGACTCCGAACGATACACAATAGTCTACGTTTAGTCTCACCAACGCTCGATACAACTGGTGCACGACATCCTCTATCTTCCAATTACATTCACAAGAATGTAAACCTAATTTTTACTTTTCCATTTGCATATGTTCTTCCCAATACCTCTCGTTTTAATTTTTCTTATGAACTTGCTGTGTGAGTTCTTTCAAAAAAGCTCATGAATATCCAACTATGCGTTATCCAAAGGTACATCATTGCCCATGTCCACAAGAATCATCTTGAAACCATTCCAAAAATATGTTTGACACTTCTGGTTTTCCATTCATCGGTACATTCTCACACTCCCCAGTTAAGTTATTACCTTCTAAATATCTAGTAGCATGTTCTTTGTAATCGAGTCCAACAGATACATGACTGCGGATGACAAGATAACTGGTCTGTAGTTCACCACTCCCCAAATTCATACTTTCTTAAACTGTTGGATCATATTTATAACCTTTGCCTTATCCTGATTGGCTAAATGCCTTTCGGGAATGTGTCAGAAAATAAAGTGAAAATCCGCGATGCAATCAACATGTCTATTGCTACTTCCTCTGAAATTCTTGTATGAAGTACATCTAGTCTGTCAGATTTATAAATACTCAATCCGGCTTTCTTTACAAAGATGACCTCAACATTGATAAGAATGACCTTAGACTTTACTTACACAAGTACCATGGTCACTTGGTATTTCTGGAAGAATTTCTGGACGTTCTTCCATGAAGATAGACACAAAGAAACTGTTTCTTTTCCCTGTAATTTCGCTGTTCTCTGCAATAAATTATCCTGAACGTACACGAACTGTTCCACTTTGGACCTTGTTTTTTTTCCCATACATTGATAGACGCTATTTCGCAGACTTTATGTTTTTCTTTCGTTTGCACGCTTTTTCTCTTTTTGATTTTCTTCTCAGTTTCTTTGTCATCCTTTGCTGGGTCCTACATTTCTCTGAATCCACTGGCTTACTGCAATACTTGGCATTTTTCTAAGCTGCGTCCTTTCAACTAATAGGAATATGAAGGTGGGGTTAAAAGTGATAGTCGGAGAGGAGGGTGTACCAGATTGATAGGAAGGAAGGTGGACACATAGGAACATTCAAAAGAGCGGTGCTGACTTGGAAGTTTGGAGTGGGATAAGATCGGATTAGGGGAAATGGGGAAATCCACTATGATCCCCTGTGGTAGGAGGGTCCCAAGGCTTTCTTATTCCAGGCTTCTGGTGACTCCGGTTTGGCAATGGAGCAGGTCTAGGACCCTCATGTCCTTGGCAGAGTGGGAAGGCGAGTTAAAGTGCTCAGCCACAAGGCAATGACGTTGTTCAATGTGGCTGTCCCAGAAATGTTCTCTGAAATGATCCACAAGTTGACCTCCTGCCTCGCCAATGTAGAGAAGACTACACTGGGTTTAATCGATGCAGTAGATGAGGCGTTCTGTCTCCCTTTATCACCTATCACTTTCAACCCCACCTTCATCTACCTATCACAATCCCAGATACCTCACCCTGCCACACCCCTTCCCACTTATCTCCCAGCCCCCTTGGTCCATAAGCTTCATTCCTGATGAAGGGCTTTTGCCCGAAACATCGATTTATCTGCTCTTAATATGCTGCCTGACTGTGCTTTTCCAACACCACACTCTTCGACTCTGATCTCCAGCATTTGTAGTCCCCACTTTCTCCTCACACTTTCATGGTTTGCATGACTCAGATTTATAACGGTTACTTCAAATAAAACAAAAACTGTCGTGTACTCAAACAGCATAAAAGAAAACCAATACATTGTGGTCACTGTTTCCAAAAGGCCCTTTCCAGCAAAAGTTTCAATTAGCTCTTCTGATCACTCAACACCAATTCCTAAATAATCTGATCGCGAGCTCCATGCTCGATATAATGTTCATGTAAACCATCTCACACGTGGTCATGAAATCCATTTTTCTCTGCATTAGCATTCATTTGGGTTAACACAGTTTAGATATAATTTAAACAGTACATTATTACTGCAGTACATACAAATGTAAATATCTCATTTCCTGTTTTATAACATGCCCAGCATTTGTATTGCAGCTTTCACTTTGATATATAACGCCCATCAATGTTTGCTCCTCCTTGCTGTTTTTGCGCTCCACCTTACTAGATTCTGTGGAATCTGAGCTACGTGGGCTCTGGGGAGATTAATGGTAGAGATCATCTCACCACATCATTTATGATCTTCTCCAACTTTAATTTCTCCAGATCTCCCGTTATGTTGATGGAATAGAGAAGGATAATGATCTTCCACAAATGCTCTGTATTTCCCCAGATAGCTGAGACAGCTCTAACCTTGGTGAGAACTTACAGCTGGCTGGTAAAGTGTTGCTGCAGCTGTATAGGATCTTAGTGATTAGGTTAGGTTAGATTATTTACTTTGTGGACACAAGCCCTTCAGCCCAACAAGTCCACACCAAACCGCCGAAGCGCAACCCACCCATACCCACTCCCCTACATTTACCCCTTCAACTAATACTACGGGCAATTTAGCATGGCCAACTCACCTAACCTGCACATCTTTGGACTGTGGGAGGAAACCCACGCAGACACAGGAAGAATGTACAAATTCCACACTGTCGGTCGCCTGAGGTGGGAGTTGAGTCCAGGTCTCTGGCACTGTGAGGCAGCAATGCTAACCACTGTGCCACCGTGTCGCCCACTAAGCATTGCTGAAAGATCGTTGTCCTTCTCTTCTCCATCAGCATAACGGGAGATCTTTAGAAATTAAAGTTTGAGATCACATCTGGAGTAGTGTGTACAGATTTAATCTCTTCAATGAAGAAAGGATGTTGTTATATTGGAAGCAGCTCAGAGATGGTTCCCACAACTGATTCCGCAATGAAGGTGCTAACTTATAACGAAAGTATCATCACGTTGACCCAGTAGCCATTGGAGTTTACAAAAATTAAAGATGATCTTATTTGAACATAGATGACGGAAGGAGTCAACAAGTGAAGTGAATTACACAGATAGTGGGGGAATCCATTCCGTTCTCCAGCCTGTTACACAGGAACAACAGGACGATATTCAGGCCTTCGAACCTGTTACACCAAAACAGGATGTGGCTATTCAGCCCCTGGAGCTGACATACATTTACAGAAGGAGGGCAACCAGCCACTCGATCCTGTAATAGTAGGCCATGCTGCACCAGTATCCTGTTAAACAGCAACAGGATCAGTCCATTCAGCCTCGTCAAGTCTGCAACATAGGAACTGGAAGAGGTCACACAGTGACTGGAGATTGTACACTGGGGTATCAGGAGGCCATTCAGACCCACCGAGCCTATTGCAAGGGAATTGGATAGGATAAAAACTATCTGACACTTCTTTCATGAGAAAGGAAGAAGTAATTTAGACACATGTCTGTTATATGGGAACAAGAGAAGACCAATCATTCCCTCGGTCCCATCTCCGGGATACATGAAGAGACCGTTCAGTATATCCACCTGTTATGGAGAAGTATGAGAAGACCCATCAGCCCCTCAAGGTTAGACAGCAACAGGAAGATTCTATAATCTCCCAATCCTCTAAAACATCGACAGGAGGAGGTCATTCTGGCCTTCGAGATGGAAACATGGGAACACTAGAAAGACATCAGCCCATCGATTTTGCACATCAGCAGGATGATGAGTGCATTGAGTCACACATGGCTCTTACTCAGCAATTGGAGCAGACGTCTTAAAGCCTTGTGTCCATTAAACAGGAATTCAAAGAAAACGTCAAGGTTTTCGAAAGGGAAGAATTTATAAAATTGGTATACATTAGGGACTAAAGTGTAACAATAAACTATTGTAATTTAAGGTAAATTGCTAGAGTCCATTGTTTAGGACATTTGTAAAATTAAACCACAATCCGTCAGAGTCAACATGATTTTAAGAAGGCTAAATCATGTTTGAATTGTTTGCTTGAGTTATTTGAAGGCGCCACAAACAAGGTGGATTGTGGGAATCCTCGAGATAGAACATATCTGGTCTTCCTGAAGGCATCGGATATGTTGCTTCTCCAAAGAGTAAATGCTAAGATCAGATAAAATGGGTTTAGGATCAATTTATTAACTTGGATGGAGGATTGGCTAACCAACCAAAATGTAGTCAGTTGGAAGAAATGTGTAATTTTCTTTTGGCACATGCAATTTGTGGGGTGGCATTGATTTCAGTTCTCAAACCTCAACTATTTGCGATCGATGGCATTACTGTACTCGGTTGACGGCATAGAAAATACCATGCCACATTTTCAGATGACACTAACATCGGTGGGAAATTACTTTGGAATGGTGATGCAAGAGGTTTTAAAACTATATGGATAGGTTGGGTGAATGGGCCAACATTTGGCAAGGAAAATTACAGTGAATAAATATGGGGCTTTTCAAGTTGACCAGTGTAATAGAAAGACAAATTATTATCTAAATGGAGAAAAAGTTCAAAGTGTTCAGGTGCAGAGGGATCTGGGTGTCTGCTTGCATATCACAGAAAACCTGCATGGGGGTACTGCAAGTAATGAGAAATACAAGCATAATTTCAGTGTTTATTCATAAAAGGAGAGAGTAGAAAGGTAGGGAGTGTTGGTGTAGCTATGCAAGGCATTAGTGAGGCTGCAACTGGAGTACAGTTTGGGTGTCCTGCAGAATTAGGTATTTCCATTGTAGGCAATTCAGAAGAGCTTCATTAGATTGATTCCATATTTGAAGTGTTTGTCTTAGAAGAGAAATTGAGCAGTTTAGGCCTATATTCTCCAGTTTATAAGAATGAAAGGAGAGGTCATTGAGGTCTGTAAAATGCTAAAAGTAATTGAAAGTGTAGATGTGGAGTGGATATTTTTTCATGTGGCGCAATCTACAATAAGAGACTAGAGTTTTAGGATGGAGAGATGGCAGGAAAGTGGAACAGAGGACGCGTTGACATTAGCCTCATCAAGGGGTTGGGTTCCTCACAGATGCTCCTTGTTCTTATTCAACACTTCGACGGTGTTGCCCAGGAATGGGGGAGGACTGGGTAAGGACTGGGTATCATACAGGAAGCAGGCACTCAGGATAAATAAATTAGAGAGAAAGTAACCAGTAGGGTCACACAGTGACCAGCGCTGGGTTCTCAAATATTTACATTCTATATTAATGATCAGGAGGATGGAAAAGATGTACAGATGCTGATTTTGGTGATGTCGCTGTGATAAGCAAGAGATTAAATTATCAAGAGAGGGTGGAGAGTCTGCAAATAGATTCAGAGAGGTAAAGGCAGAAGATAATAGTTTGGCAGGTGGAACTTAAAATGATATAACCTGTCATTTCATCTACAGGAATAATGGAAGTCAGAATGTTATTGAAATGGAGAGGGATTACAGGGCTTAATGATATTGTGTACTGGAGGGTTCACTCAGCCCCGTTCAGACATGGGAGGTTTTGCTCCATCCATGATTGTCAGCTACCAGACGCTCCAAGTGACCCTATTGCTCTCCGAACACATGGAATACTTCGATGTGGTTGATTGGCGGTGGGGATGGTGTTTTGAAACGTGCATCAAGGGGAGGGCTTTATCCAAGATATCTTCATTTTTTTTTAAGTGGAGACCCGATGACGATGGGAATGGCTGAGTTCTTCTGAACAAAGAGACTGTGACTGCTGCCAGGACAGTGGGTATTCACCAACATGATGTAGTGTGCATGGGCACGCTGTAACATTAATAGAGAGAGAGCTCCTTCAGTTCCTCTACCTATTCCCATTGACATGGGTACTCTGCAGATGCCAAGTACACCAACGGAAATCCCACTATACTGGATACACCCGGCAGCTCCCTGCTGTGGGAGGAAGAATGTATTGACCACATCCACCGTTTACATCCTCCATCACCGAATGCTGACAATGATGTTGAGATACTGGGAGATGATGGATATGTCACCTAGTCCTGCCTGGGAAACTCTGGATCATAGAAGCTGAACAAAACAGTGACCCTAACAGCCACTGGCAGCACCATCCTCCCCCTGGTGTGAACCTGCAGGTCGTGTTGAAGGAGGTGACACCGCTCTGTGACCAGCTCCTTGTTCAGTCAGGGTCCCCTCACACTCTGCTACTGGGTTAAGTGTAGCTTGGGAAGCTTTTCCGTGAATACTCGTGTTGGATACAGCAGATCCCTTTCCCCACACACACTCACTCTGTAGTTTCAGAACTTCCCGTCTCTGCAACCTCTGCTCCATTTTTTCATGTTACAGATCCAGATGCTGTAACTGCAGTCCCCATGCTCCATCCAGAGTTGGGTCACCAAATCCTCAGGTCTCCCTGAATATTTGAGGCAGCTCACAGCACAACCTCCAGCAAACCATCCCCAGACCCTGCACTAAATTTCCAATTACAGGAGTACGTCACAAACCGCTCAGCTACAAGTGTTGTGGACCAGACCAGATCCCCGAAAAAATGTTTTAAGAAGGCCGTTTAGAACCGAACCTTTCCTTATTTTGAATATAGATGGGAAATCTGCGTTCCAGATATGTTGTGACTGGTCAAACCACTCGACATTAAGCAAAATATAATCTATTAAAAACGCTTTAGTTAAAATACAATCAAAGAAAAGAACATTTTGGGTTAGCTTATAAGTTGGAACACTTACACAAACATTAGATACCGTACATTCTGGGTTTACACCGCTTGGCACAAAGATATATTCAAATACATAGGGGTCTACAACTGTTGTGTCTCCGACCCGCCCTCCTCCTCTAACCTACTTAATAAGGTAAGTTCATTCTAAACTTCCTCTATTGAATATAAGTTTGTTAATAATTTTATAGCAACTTGAACTAAGCTTTCTAGTTTTGTACTGAGTGAGTGTTCAGATAAGTCGGGTATGGATGCTCGGGCAGTTGCTCGCTCCTCCTGCAGAATGTGGCACACGTCTCCGTTGGCTACAACTGCGGGAAGTGCACCCAAGTCCAGCTACTTAAAAACCGTGTTAGGGAATTGGAATTGGAGCTGGATGAACTACGGATCATTCGGGAGGCTGAGGGAGTAATTGAGAGGAGTTACCCGGAGTTAGTTACTCCTAAGACTCAGGACAAGGATAGATGGGTTACAGGTAGGGGGAGGAAAGGGGACAGACAGACAGTGCAGAGATCCCCTGTGGACATTGCCCTCAGCAATAAGTATACTGTTTTGGATACTGCTGGGGGGGATGACCTACCAGAGGAAAGCCATAGCAGTCAGTTCTCTGGCACTGAGACTGACACGGTGGAAAAGAAGGGAAGGGGGCAGAACAGAAAAGTACTCGTGGTAGGCGACTTGATAGTTAGGGGAATCGACAGGAGATTTTGTGGTCAGGATCGGGATTCCCGAAAGGTATGTTGCCTCCCAGGTGCCAAGTTCCGGGACGTCTCCGATTGGGTGTATAGGCTTCTAAAAGGGGAGGGCGAACAGCCACAAATCTTGTTGCATATTGGCAGGAAAAGGATCGAGGATATAAATAGTGATTTCAGGGAGTTAGGATGGAAGCTACAAAGCAGGACAAACAGAGTAGTGTTCTCTAGTTTACTACCGGTGCCACGAGATAGCGAGGTGAGGAACAGGGAGCAGGCGCAGCTTAACACATGGCTGCGCAGCTGGTGTCGGAGGGAGGGATTCAGATATGTAGGTAATTGGGATGCCTTCTGGGGAATGTGGGACCTGTACATCTTAACTGGAAATGGACCATTGTCCTGGGTCGAAGGTTTGCTCAAATTGTCCTATTTGATTTGTGTTTATAATTTGTAAATTTGTGAGACATTCTGGCACATCAATTTTGATACTTGCAGCATAATGAAGATTTCCAACCTTAGGATGCGTCTGAAAGACATTATAGCATTGTGAGTAATGGGGAGGTTAAGTGAGAAATAGTATTTATTCCCTTAGCACAGAGCATGGGAAACAAATATTTGAGCGTAAATGATGGCAGTCATTTAGATAATAGGGACTCAGACAATCAGAAATCTATTTTATGAATGAATTTCAAAGGTCAGATTTCTATGATTGTCGAGTGAAGACATATTACATATTCAAATATTGAAATTGTGCTGAATGGTTTGTCTTCTGATGTCTAAACTTATTTCTGGAATAATTAAGATTAATATCTGTTTAAAGGCTGTTCCATTGTAATGAAAGAGTTGTTGGTTTGAATTATATTTGATCTTCAAGTATTTACCTGGTTGGGATGTCATGATCATTTTATGTGTTTCCCATGTTGTCAATTGGAGTCGACAGAAATACACAGAGGATGATATGCAGTTCTCATCAATCGTTTCCTGACAGCTGCTTTCTTTAGAATATCGGTTGAGTTATAGTTTGCAGTTCACCCAGACGGACCGACTAGCCGTAATCTGGACCAGTTAATCTATTGTCTACAATTCCCCCTATGCAGTTCGAGAGGGTTTAAACTAGTATGGCAGGGGAGTGGGAACCTGAGCTGTGTACCGGAGGTGGGAGTTGATCCAGACGAGGCAATAGCAAGAGGTAGACCAGCTAGTGGGAAGGATTTTCCTGGGAAGGAACCAAGGGATTAGTTAAAGTGCGTTTGCTTTAATGCGAGGAGTATCGGGAATAAAAGTGATGAACTTAGAGCATGAATCAGGACCTGGAGCTATGATGTTGTGGCCATTACAGAGACATGCGTTTCTCAGGGGCAGGAATGGTTGCTGGATGTTCCAGGGTTCGAGTATTTAAAAAGAATGGGGGGGGGGGGGGGAGAGGAGGGTGTGTAACACAACTAATCAGAGAGGGTATCACAATTTCAGAAGCTTCCATTGTCGAGGAAGATCTGCCTACCGAGTCAGTATGGGTGGAAATAGGGAACAGCAAGGGAGCAGTCACCTTGTTAGCGGTTTACTACAGGCTCCCCAATAGCAGCAGGGAGATGGAAGAAAGCATATGTCAGCAGATTTTGGAAAAGTGTGGACGTAGTAGGGTTGTTGTAATGGGTGACATTAACTTTCCCAATATTGATTGGAATCTCCTTTGAGCAGATGGTTTGGAAGGAGATGTTCTTGTAAGGTGCATTCAGGAGGGTTTCGTAACTCCGTACGTTGGCAGGGGAGAGACCATTCTAGATTTGGTGCTTGGAAACAAGCTAGGGCAGGTATCAGATCTTGTGGTGGGAGAGCATTTTGGTGATAGTGACCACAACTGCCTCACATTTTACATAGCTATGTAGAAGGAGAGGATAAGGCAAAATGGGAGGACATTTAATTGGGGAAGAGGAAACTATGATGCGATGAGACATGAGTTAGGAAGCATGGATTGGGAGCAATTGTTCCATGGTAAAGGCACTAGAGACATGTGGAGACTGTTTAAGGAACAGTTGTTGCTAGTGATGAATAAATATGTCCCTCTGAGACAGACAAGAAGTGGTAAGATAAAAGAACCTTAGATGACGAGAGCGGTGGAGCTTCTCGTCAAAAGGAAGAAGGTAGCATAATAAGGTGGAGATAGTTAGGGTCAAGCTCAGCTCTAGAGGATTACAGGCAGGCGAGGAAGGAACTCAAAAATCGTCTGAGGAGAGCCAGGAGGGGCATGAGAAAGGCTTGGCAGAACGGATTAGGGAGAACACAAAGGCATTTTACACTTATGTGAGGAATAAGAGAATGGTCAAAGAAAGAATCAGGCCGATCAGGGATTGCATAGGGAATTTGCGTATGGAGTCTGAGGAGGTAGGGGAAGCGCTAAATGAATTTTTTTCTTCTGTCTTTACGAAAGAAAGGAACTTTGTAGTGAATGAAACCTTTGAAGAGTAGGCTTGCATGCGGGAATGGATAGAGATAGAGGAAGCTGATGTGCTGAAAATTTTGTCAAACATTAAGATTGACAAGTCACCAGGCCCGGACCAGATTTGTCCTCGGCTGGTTTGGGAAACGAGAAATGCAATTGCTTCGCCACTTGCGAAGATCTTTTCATCCTCGCTCTCCACTGGAGTCGCACATGAGGACTGGAGAGAGGCAAATGTAATTCCTCTCTTCAAGAAAGGAAATAGGGAAATCCCCAGCAATTACAGACTAGTAAGTCTCACGTCTGTCGTCTGCAAGGTGTTAGAAAGGATTCTGAGGGATAGGAATTTTGAACACCTGGAAGAGCATGGCTTGACTAAATGCAGTCAAAATGGATTTGTGAAGGGCAGGTCTTGCCTCACAAACCTTATCGAGTTCTTTGAGGATGTAACTCGAAAGGTTGATGAGGGTCGAGCTGTGGATGTGGTGTATATGGACTTTAGCAAGGCATTTGATAAGGTTCCCCATGGTTGGCTCATTCAGAAGTTCAGGGGATACAGGGGAACTTAGCTGTCTGGATACAGAATTGGCTGGCCAACAGAAGATAGCGAGTGATAGTAGAAGGAAAATATTCTGCCTGCAAGTCTATGGCGAGTGGTGTTCCACAGGGCTCTGTCCTTGGGCCTCTACTGTTTGTAATTTTTATTCATGACTTGGATGAGTTGATTGAAGGATGGGTCAGCCAGTTTGCAGATGAAACAAAGATTGGAGGTGTTGTTGACAGTATAGACGGCTGTTGTAGGCTGCAGTGTGACATTGACAGCTAGTGTTAGGCGAAGAGGTGGCAGGTGGAGTTCAACCTGGATAAATGCGAAGAGATGCATTTTGGAAGGTCGACTTGAAAGCTGAGTACAGGATTAAGGACAGGATTCTTGGCAGTGTGGCGGTGCAGAGGGATCTTGGTGTGCAGGTACATAGATCTCTTAAAATGGCCACCCAAGTGGACAGGGTTGTTAAGAAAGCATATGGTGTTTTGGCTTTCATTAACAGGGGGATTGAGTTTAAGAGTCGTGAGATCTTGTTGCAGCTCTATAAAACTTTGTTTAGACCGCACTTGGAATACTGCATCCAGTTCTGGTCACCCTATTATAGGAAAGATGTGGATGCTTTGGAGAGGGTTCAGAGGAGATTTACCAGGATGCTGCCTGAACTGGAGTGCATATATTATGAATAGAGCTTGACTGAGCTCGGACTTTTTTCTTTGGAGAAAAGGAGGACGAGGGGGGACCTAATTGAGGTATACAAGATAAGGAGAGGCATAGATAGATTCGATAGCCAGAGACTATTTCCCAGGGCAGAAATGACAAACACGAGGGGTCATAGTTTTAAGCTGGTTGGAGGAAGGTAGAGAGGGGATGTCAGGGGATGTGTTCTTTACACAGAGAGTTGTGAGAGCATGGAATGCGTTGACAGCAGCAGTTGTGGAAGCAGGGTCATTGGGGACATTTCAGAGACTGCTGGCATGCATATGGTCACAGAAATGTAAGGGTACATACATGAGGATCAGTGGTCGGCACAACATTGTGGGCTAAAGGGCCTGTTCTGCGCTGTACTGTTTTATGTTCTATGTTCTATGTTCTATGTTCTATATCCTTACAGCAGTTTTCCAATCCAGGAGGAAACAACATCAACAGAGATCTCAGAGAAAAGCAGCTGGAAATCATGTATTGAAACTTCCAACCCTTTTGAGATGCCCAGCAGCTTTTGAATGCTGCAGCTAAAAACAAAGCGAAAAAACCTGGTCTGGGAGAGCTGGCCACTGCCCTTTCATTGTTACCACCGTTTTAATGAAACCTAAAAGCTTTCTCAGTTATTAACTTAAACTGTTTTTAGTCAGCAGGTCTGCACGTCTGCCTTTAAAACTTCTCTTAAAAAAGCAGGAGAAAATAATCTTTTTACAGTGATAGTATCCTCACAACTCCATCTTTAATAGAATCATCCATCAATATACAAAGGTGGAATAATTTTATACAACCTAATCTCCCACTATTAGCAGACTGAAATGTATATGCTTCACATTGACTGTCAGCATACAAATATTGACAACTAGTTTCGATTTCAGTCATTTTACTCCTCCCATAGAATGCCATTGTCTTTCTTCACCCAAGTCTCCACAACGTGTCAAACTTAAGTTTCTCACCCTGTCACCTGTATAATTTCAAATTGAATGGCAGCGATAATAAGCTCAATCGAAACAGACAGGTATTTTTCTCCCTAAACTTCTCGAAAAACTTTACGGGGTCACAATCAGTTATAAATATTTGTCTCATGTATGTTATTCACAATTTAAATTCTGAAATGTTGTGACGCCAACATCAAACTCAAGGCCTCCTTCCTCATTGTGGAATAAATCTGTTGATGTTTTCCCTGGACACTCCAACCACACGTTACATAATGGAGCACTTCTCATCTCTCCAATAGTCCTTCTGAATGACATAGCTCCTCATGTCTCAGAATAAAAGAATTACATGCTTCTGTACCTCTTAATGCTGTAACCTCTTTACCTGCTACTCCTGGCGTTTGCCAATAAACCTCACTCTCACAGGTAAATGTTTCAAGAAATCTCGCACATTCTTCTCAATCTCTCACAGAAATCAAACCTTGATTTCTGAAATCAATTATCATCATCAGCCATTTCAGCTTCTCGTCTTGCCGTTTTAACTCTCTGCTCTTCCACACGAGTTCTCCCGACTGCAGGAAGTGAAGTGTTGAACTTCTCCAAAATAAGAATCTCTCTAAGAGTGTCATAGGTTTGCTCTGTTTTTAATCCCCTTACTCATATTTCAAGATTACTTAGTTTGATCCTTTCAAACTGAATGTGCGTTTAACCAGGACATTTTCTTAGATTCCTAAAACGCTGTCTGTCAGCTTCTGTCACTTCAGACGGCTTTATTCACTACCCCATACTGGCCAGATACCTCCTCCGATAGGGATGCAAATACCTATCAGCTTTGTTTGGATCAACTAAATCCACATTGTCACTGGTTTCGCCACTTTCTCAAATGAAAATCAAAAGGCTTCCCCATCCTTCTCATCAAATTTAGATAATGCCTGGATGCATTTAAACATAACCCCATTAGGGAATTGGTTACAATAGGGTTGCTCAACCTCACGAACCTCCTCATCCCGCCGACCATCTACCTTCATCTCCGCCTTCTATGTCAATTTTCCTCTCTAATTACTAAGTGTTTCAGTTGAAACTCTCTGCTTTTCTTCTATCCTTTTCTCTCTTTCTTCTTCATTTCAGGAATATGTGGGTTAGGTGCCTTAGTCGGGGTAAATGTGTAATAATAGGGGAGAGGAATGGGTCTGGGTAGGTTACTCCTCGGAGGGTCGGTGCAGACTTGTTGAGTCGAATGGCCTGTTCGGAAATTCTAAACCGAATTTGGTATTATCGATTTAGAACCGGACAAGAATTCCCAGTTTACTACAGACCAACCAGACTGCCTCAAACTGTTTTAAGAAGGTAGCTTGGATGCCAACCTTTTCTTATTTTAAAGGTAGATGCGAGTTGGTTGTTTCAGATGTGATGTTACTAGTCAAACCACTCACCATTAAGCAAGACACAATATATTTAAACACGGTAATGAAAATCCATACAAATTGAAGAGGAACTTAGAATACTTTAACTATTGGAAACCTTAACAGAATAATGGAAACAGTACCTTCTACAAATGACCTGTTCGAATATACTAACATCACCGAAACAAACCCCTTGGCAAAATGGAAATTTCAGACATACATTCTTGCATACAGTTCTCCAATCCAGGAGGAAGCAGCATCAAGACAGGTTTCAGAGAGAGTAGCAGCTGGAGATAACGATTTATTAAAAGCCCTGAAAGCATCGTAAGTTATTTACTTGAGCCTTTTTCAGCCGGCAGTGTGGCCTTTAAGATCTCTTATTTTAAAAAAAGGAGAAAATAATATTTTTTAAAAAGTGACAGCATTGTCACACAATTTAGATGTCTGGTCCTTTACTTAAGGGGCTTCCTCGTGTTACTGATCGCAAGGTAACCTGAGAGGTACAAATACAGGTACAGACCAAGTTACAAGGATGTGTCTTATAACTTCTGAAACACCCCTGTCCATGGACCATCACATGGGACATACAGAGAAGTGAACAATAGCCTGATGCACACCCTTTCATTACTTCTGAGCTGCACAATGCCAGCACTCCAGAGACAAAGAGCCAAAACCCAAGACTAGGGAACGATACAGAGAGACAGACAGATTCACATAAAAGACAGAAACAGACAGTAAATTAACTGAAAAGATGTTGTGGAATTATGGGGAAAAAGAAAGGGCAGTGGAGAAACTGGAGAAGTGAGATCTTCGAGATTAAAATGACAAGAATGAGAACATTGAATAAAGGCATTGTCAGATCAGCTGGAATGGTTTGTTCTGAATCATTCTGAATCTTCTTCACAGAACACCACAAACAACATAAACTGGGACAAGATGACAGCCCAGCATGGAGTGCTGTGCAGACCATGCTAGTGTGTTGCTCAGTAAACTGCACTATCTGCCCAGCATGGAGAGTATTGCAAACTTTACTATCATATGCTAACTATACTCGCATCGGATTACTGCCCACAATGGGAAGGTTTGCTCTCTCTGCGTGTGTGTTCTCATCAGAAATAGAGAGAGTGTGTGTGTGTGTGCGATTGGAGTGCTGGAATAGGAAACTCATTGTTTGAGAAGGAACACACATGGAGGAAACTGGCAGGCTTTTGGATAATCAACAGAGGGAACGTGAGAGGTTTCATTGACTGATGAGATAAAGTGTTTGAGAATGTTAAAGTAAAGGCATTGCCATACACAATAGCAATATATATCCGCGTGCGCATGAGTGACAGATGGATGGGAGTTTGGTGTGAGTGCGAATCAGAATTGCTTCGGCAGGTTTGAAGCCGAGAGTTTCAGTAGCAGAGTTTTGTCTTCCTTACAAATGTACTTCATAGCTCAAAGTTCAAACAGCAGATGGAATAAACCAGTGAGATATATTCTGGAGTGATGAGTATTTCAAGTTAAAAATGTTCAGGGCATGGTGTCAGGAATCAGCTCATTGTCAATGGGATCACCCACAGTTGAGACTTGTCTGCTTCAGCTGCAGATATTGGCCAGGGATACGATGGAAACAGTGGAAGGAAGCACCAGACCAGTAGACAGTGACCTCCATGCACTTAATAGCAAAGGCAATGATGCAATGCATTGTGGGTCTCCACCGAAACTGAGTCAGTCAACATAGAGACCCATGAGTAACACTGCCAGAGCAGAGGGAGACAGTAATTGAACACGTTCATTGATGTAGTTAGTAGTGGTCTGTAGAGTGAATATCTGGATTGCGAGATTCAACAGGAACAATAATAGTGACAAGATGTGTAGACTATGAAATAACAGAAATATAGTCATAACTGGTTTATAGAAATAAAACATCTAGACAGTGACACTCACCAGGAACCCCAATGATAGCAAGGAAGGGATAACAAAAATACTTAATAATGAGAAGAGCAAAATAGATCCGAAATGATAATGACAACCCATCATAATATGTCGAATGAAACGAAATATGATAGAGTAAACCCCTCTCCATTGTAGGAATTTTCCAGTCTATTGTTCTCAGATTCTGATCCATTGTTGGAACATTCCAGTCTAATGCTCTCAGATTCTGATCTCTCCTTCCACTTTCTCTGGATCTACTGATCCTTGTCAGTGCTGTCGGTGATGCTTCCGCTCATGTTATGGGATAAAACATTGAACGGCGCCCATTTATCATTGAAAGATGGAAACCCTCCACTGGGATAATTACAATCCATGGAGACTGGCATTAGTAAATTCCCTGAACAAACTGGCTTAGTTAACCAGTTCGAAACATCGCTTTACATATCACGATAAAAGGGGAATATTTACTGGGTTTGGATTGAATGGATGAGGGTTGCTGAGTGCTGGACCATAAATCTTTCAATCTTTTTAAATCTTTATTTCCTTGTACATGAGAGTATTAATAGAACACTGCAGGGGTCTGTATATATTCCATTTTGTTTATTCAAGGAGGGAGTTGTAAAATAACAGATCGGTTGCATAAAAATGTCAGGTGGTCAAGTTTCTGGATACCTTATCAAAACGTACGGTACATATTGACCAATGTGAGGCTACGCTTGGTTGTAAGTGCCCTGTTATCAAATCCTTTCATAACCTTGAGACAGAGCATTGAGACTGCTGCTCAGCAACTGGGCGAAGAAATTCTGTCCCTATGGGTCTTTTACAGAGGGATAGCAGAACGCTATTCACACCATAGTAGACTTGAAAAGATGGAATGTTGGCACATTTTGCCAACAGAATCATTCAAAACAAAGAGATGTGTCGCTGCACTGTACGAGGTGTTACTGAGAGAGCACCTGGAGTACATTGTGTTTTTTGTGTTTCCGTAACTCAGAAGGGATGGACCTCCATCAGTTTACAGGCTGATCATAATCCACAGGTAGCTGTGTTATTTAATGTCCCCGGGCTGTTACACAGGCACAGGAGGATGTCATTCAGCCCCTCGAGCCCATTACAGAGAAACAGAAAAGGTCATTCAGCCTTTTGAGTCTATTACAGAGGGAAAGGAGGAGGCTATTCAGCTTCTCGAGACTGTTACGGAGTGGCATGAAGTTTTTATTTAACATTTCAAGTCTGTTATGTGTAAATATTAGTTTTAAATCAGTTATGGAATAGGAAAGATCTGATGTAAACATTAAAGTTCTAACCTTGAATAAGGCCAGTTGTTTGAAAGTGTTAGGCGAGTCCTGTGAAATGCTAATTGGGATACCCTGTTCACAGGTAAGGGGATGATTGGAAAATGCAAGGCAATCAAAACTTGGATTCAGCGAATCCAGAGCCAACGAGTTCCTATTAGTGAGATGGGCAAGGCTGGTGAGTTCAGGGAGTGCTGGATGACTCGATAGGTTGATGGACTGATCAAGGAAAGGAAGGAGGCATGTGTCAGGTAAACAGAGCTGAGATCAAGTGAATCTCGAGAGGAGTATAAGGGCAGTAAGTGTATAGTCAATGGGGAAATCGGGCCAGAAAAATGTGGACAAGAGATGGATTTGGAAATAGGGATACTGAGGCTTTAAAGAAATTCTAAAAATCCTTTAATGCCAAAAATAACTCGGGAGAGAATATGGCACCTTAAAGATCAGTAAGGCTACCTTTGTGTGGAACCACAGGAGATGGGAGGGACACTAAACAAGTATTTCTCCTCAGTATTTAATGTGGAAGAGGTTACAAGAACGAGAGAACAAGAAATATATAGTGATATCTTGAAAAGTGTCTATATTACAAGGAAGTGCTTGACATTTTAAAACGCATAAAGGTGAACAAATCCCTGGGACCTGATCAGTTGTATCCCAGAAGTTTGTGGGAAGCTAGGAAAGAGATTGCTCAGCCTTTTGCTAATATATTTGTATCATTGACTTCCACAGGTGATGTGACAAAAGACTGGAGGGCTGCTAACATAGTGTCATTATTTAAGAAATTGAGGAAAACCCAGGTACCAATACATCAGTGAGCCTGACGTCAATGGTGACTGAATTGTTGGAGGGGATTTTGAGGGAAAGGATGTGTACGCATTTGGAAAGACAAGGACTGAAGAGGTCTTTGTACCTTGGAGAGCACGTCTCACTGAATCGGTGGAAGCTTTTGAGGAAGTGATGTAAGTGGTTCATTAATGCATGGCAGTGGATGTTGCCTTTATGGAATGCAGCAAGAAACCCAAAATGTTCCACATGGTAGACTGGTTAGCAAGGTTAGACTGCCTACAATCCTGGGAAAGCTCGCCAGTTAGATCCAAAATGTTCTTGAATATTGGAGACAGGCCGTGACAGTGGACATTTGTTCATTGAACTTGGAGACCTGTGACCAGTGGCGTGCCACAAAGATCAATAGTGGGCCCATTGCCTTTTGTCACTTATACAAATCATTTGCATTTGAATATATGAAGTATGGTCAGTAAGTTTGTACATAATTCCAAATTTGGTGGTGCATAAGTGAAGCATTATAACTCAGAATATAATGGGACCTAGATTAGGTGAGCCAAGGAGTGGCAGATGGAGTTTATTTTAGATACACGTGAAGTGTTTCATTTTGGCAAGACAAATCAAGGCAAGACATGTAGGGAGCGTCCTGTCGAAAGTTGCCAAGCAAGGAGAACTCCATAGAAATTATACAATCTCTACAGTGAGGAAACAGGCTATTCGGCCCATCGAGTCCACACCGACCCTCTAAACAATATCTCATGAGACAAACCCCTACCATATCCCTCTGAGCCTGCATTTCGCATGGCTAATCCACCTACCCTACACATCCTTGGGTGATATGGGCAACTCAGCATTGCCAATCTACCCTTATCTATATACTTTAGTACTATAGGAGGAAAACGTAGCACCCAGAGGAAACTCACGCTGACACGGGGAGAATGTGCAAACTCCACACAGGCAGTCATTCAAGGATGGAATTAAACCCAGAGCGCTGCGCTCTGAAGCAGCAATGCTAGTCACTGAGGTACTGTGTCACCTTGTGGTGCAGGTTCTCCGTTCCTTGAAAGTGCCGTCACAGGTAGACAGCGCAGTGAAGAAGGCATTTGATGATCTTCCCTTTTTTGTACGTGCTTTGAGCCTAAGCGTTTGCCTGCTATGTTACATCTGCACAGGACATTGGTTTGGTCACTTTTGTAATACTGCCTTTAATTCTGGTCTCCCTGCTGTCGGAAAGATGTTGTCAAACTTGAAAGGGTACATAAGAGATTTAAAAGAATGTTACAGGTGTTGGAGGGTTAGAGTTACAGGGAGAGTTTGAATAGGCTGGGGCAATTTTCAAGTCTTGAGGCTGAGGGTTGACCTTAAAGAGGTTTATAAAATCACGAGGGGCATAGATAAGTTAAACAGTCAATGTCTTTTCTCCAGGATAGGCGAGTCCAAAATTAGAAGTCAAAGGTTTAAGGCGAGAGGGGAAAGATTTAAAAAGGGACATGAGGGACAACATTTTCACACAGAGACTGCTGTGTGTATGGATTGAACAGCCAAAAGAGGTGGTGGAGGCAGGTCCAGTTACACCATTTAAAAGGCATTTGGATGGATACATGCATGGGAAGGCTTTAGAGGGAGATGGGCCAAGTGCTGGCAAAGGGGATCGAGATTAATTTAGGATATTTGGTGGGGATGGACAACCGGACTGAAGGGTCTTTTTCTGTGTTGTCCATCTCTGAGACTCTATAGCCTCTTGAGTGTATAATACAGGAACTGGAGGAGGCTATTCAGCTTCTGAATTCTGCCAGTCAGTTTGTTTGCTCAATTACTGATAGTCAACTACAAAAGTACATCATACAGATTTTGATGGTGTTTTACAGAACAGGAGAAAGGCTTTTAGTCTAGAGAAGCTTTAAGGAATATGAAGAGGCCATTCAGTCGTCAATTCCATTTCACAGGAGCAGCAGGTGAGCACAGAGCTTTTGGAGCCTATTACTCTGGAGGAGGAGGAGGACATCTATTTTCACAAACCGGGGATCAGGAGGCAGTCACTCAAGGCAGCTGCTGAAGACTGGGTCACAGGAACAGGATGCAGTCAGTCAACTACTTGAGACTGGGAAACAGGAACAGGAGGCAGTAATACAACTGCTCGAGACTGGGACACAGGAACAGGAGGCAGTCATACAACTGCTCAAGTCTGGAGCACAAGGAAATGTTGAGGTTAGTGAGGTCCCAGGATCCTGTTACGCAGGAACAGGAGGTGGTGACTCACTCCCCACCAGTATGGTACACTGGGAGAGAAGGGGAGTTTGCTTGTTACAAACAGAAATATATGAATAAGTTGCATTAGTTGTCCATTCAATCCTGCCCCACCATTCACTAAGACCACGGCTGATCTGATTGTGATTCCCTGATTCCATTTTACGGAGAACCCCTCTCTGCAGCCTCTGCTCCATTTGTTGGTCATGTTGCTGACACAGATACTGTAACAACAGTCACCATGACTCATCCAGAGGGATGGGTCTAACCGAATGAGTCATGATTTGAAGGGTCCAATCGCAAGAATGAAAACACAAAATAAAGTTATTGCCACATGTTTAGTTCTCTCACATTCGCAATCCAACTCACATAACCAGCCCATCCATTATACGTTCAGGATGGAGCACTGTGTAGATCAAACTAGCATACAGCTGCATGCAATCCGGTAATGTCTCGAGTGGAACTCTGTGCAGCCCACACCAATACTTGATGCATAATTCTGGGCTACGTGTCCAGCGCGGATTGCTGCCCAGACCGCACTGGTTCACTCATTCAAAGGCTGTTGCGTTGCTCGATAACACTGTGTTAGATCACTACCAAGTGTGGGGAAACTTGCAGCCAAATGCTGGAAGTGAGACGATGTGCAGCTCCCAGCCATTTAAAGTTCCATGTCTCCACTGTGCCTTGACATGGGCTGCTGCGATGTGAAAATCACTGCGAGCATGAGATGTAAATGGAAACAATTTAAATACCAATTATTCTGTTTCAGGCGATTATCACTCCAGGATTTAAAGATGAAATAACTGAGACAATATCAGATGAGGTTTTGTGGATGGTGCAAACAAGTAAGAGGAGGATGGTGATGTTATAATGGTTGCACTATAAGCCTTCAAATCATCAATGGGAATTGGAGGAACAAATATGCAGGGAGATGGGGGGTGGGGTGGGGGGACTTGCAGGAGTAATAGGGTTGTCATAATAGGTGATTTTAATTTTCCTAACATAGACTGGGCTCTCCAGAGGATCAAGGACTTAGAAGGGATTAAATTTATCAAGTGTGTTCAGGAACGTTTCCACAAAGAGCATGTAGAGGGTCTTACTCAGGAAGGGACAAACTCGACCTATGGTTTGCAAATGGGGCAGGATAGGTGAAGGAGGTAAAGTAGAGAAGCATTTTGGGAAAAATGACTAAAGTTATATTAATTTTAAAATTGGGACATTATTGGTCGACAGATTCAAGTTCTAAATTGGGGCAAGGCGAATTTTATTCGAATTAGACAGGGATTTGCAGGTAAAAGGATCTCGGGCAAGTGGGAGGCATTTATAAGTGAGATAACCCGAGTTCAAGGTTTATATGTTGCTGTGAAGGTGTAGGCAAGTTGAGGCTGGTTGAGAGAACCCTGAATGACAAGAGATAGTGAGGCTTTGACCAGAAAAAAAGGAGGTAGCTCAGGTTCAGGCGGCTGGAATAAAGGGAATCCCTGGGCGTACACAGGGGATATATGCGTTTACTGAAGAAGGAAATCAGGAAAGCGACAAAGGGGGTATGAGATAGCCTTGGCTGAGAAGATTATGTTGAATCCAAAGATGTTCTTTCAGTATAGTAAAAAAAACAAGTAGAGAGAGAATAGGATGCCTTAAAATCCAAAATGGGCATGCGTATGTAAAACTGCAAGAGATGGGCGAAGTCCTAATGTAACCTTTTCTTTCCATGAAGAAAGCCTTGAAGAACTGTGACTATTGGGGGGGGGGGGGGCGGGGGGGGGGCGGGGGGGGGGGGCGGGGGGGGCGGGGGGAGGGGTTGGTTGTCATATCTTGGTACAGTCCATATCACAGTAGAATGCATAAAGTCAGATAAATCTCTTGGTTTTGACCAGATATATCCAGGAAGGAAGTGAAGAAAGTTCAGGGGCCGAATTACAGGAAGACTGGGCAGTAGAAAATGTTGTGCCCTTATTTAAGAAGGTCTGCAAAGAAAGGCCTGGGAAATATAACCTGAGAAGTTTCTGAGAGATAAGATTGCATGTATTTGGAAAACAGAGTTTGACTTGGTGCAGTCAACATAGCTTTGTGCATGACAGATCATGCCTTGCAAATTTTGTTAAAGTTTTTGGACGAAGTGACCAAGAAGGTTGACGAGGGCAGGGGTGGTGGACATAGTCTGAAATGGATTTCAGTAAGGCCTTTGATAAGGTTCCACAAGGTAGGCTGCTCTAAAAGCTTAGATCGCATGTAATACCAGGTGAACTGGCAAATTGGCGACAATTGGCTTTATGTTAGCAAGCAAATGACAATGGTGGAGGTATGCTTGTCGGACTGGAGGCTTGCGACTAGTGGACTGCTTCAGGGGTCGGTGCTGGGACCATTCCTATTTGTTAGCTCTATCAACGATTTGAACGAGAGTACACAACACAAGGGTAGTAAGTTTGCAGATGACACTAAAATAGGAGACATCGTTTACAGTGAGGAACATTATCAGAAATTGCAGCAGTCCCTTGACCAGCTGGGAAAGTGGGCTGAGAAATAGCAAATGGATTTTAATATCAATGAGTGTGACGTCTTGCATTTTGGAAAGTCAAATTTAGGTGGGAGTTTAATGATGAATGAGAGGGCATTAAGGAGTGTAATGGGGAAAAAAAGGACGTTGGAGATCAGGCGCACGGTTTTCTGAAATTTGAGTCAGAGATACACAGGCCAGTGAAGAAGGCTGTTGACACACTGGCCTTCATCAGGGCATTGAGTATAGTGGGTGGGACGTTATGTTGCAGTTGTACAGGATGTTGGTAAGGCTGCGGTTGGAGTATTGTGCTCAGTTTTGTTCACCTTGCTCTAGAAAGGATATTATTGAACTAGAAAGGTTGGAGAAGAAATTTACAAATATGCTTCCTGGGCTAAAGGGTCTAATTTATAGGGAGAGGTTGAATAGGTTAGAACCTATTTCTTTACAGCGTTGGAAAGGGGTGGGGGCGTCTTACAGAAGTGGAGATCTTATCAAATCATGAGAGGCGTGCATAGGGGTGAATATTTCAAATTCCTTCCTAGGATTGGGGAATCGAGGACTACAGAGCATCCGATAATGTTTGGAGAGCAGACAAATAAAAAAGAACCTGAGAGTCAACGTTTTTTACACAGACTGTGGAACGCATATGGACTGATCTGCCAGTGGACGTGATTGAGGTGCATACAATAACAACATTGAAAGAGCATTTGGACCATACATTCAAAGGCAAGGATTAGAGGGATACAGAATAAGGACAGAGAAATGGGGTGAGTGTTGATGGACATTTTGGTTGGCATGGACCAGCTTCGCCGAATGGTCTGTTACCGTTCAGCATGGCTGTAAATGTGTGTGTTTTGGAGTTGAGACAGAGAGGGGGAAACTGAGAAAAACAACCGTCATGGAAGGGTATGTTCACAGGTTTCAGAATGCTGAAATGAAGCCATTTCGATAGTATCATGCAACACGGGTCAGTACTAGGAGAATTATGAGTGAATGTGATATTGCTGTGAGTTCAGACGATGGCCAGTTTTGGATGAGCATTTGTTCTGCAGCTTTGTAACCCGGAGTGAGGATAGCCTCATTGGGCTGAATCTAACAAATATTAATCTCAGTGTTATTTTCATTGAGTGTGACAGAGGAAATGTCTGCACGAGGCTGAGCTAGTTTCCTGGTGCTACCTTATCAAATTCACTTCATAGACTATCCATCCCACTCTATGGTGTCCCTCTCATGCAATTCTAGCGTGATTCTCCCACCCATCATGGCTTGAGGTACTCATAGTCTTCCGGATGCACCTTGATGGTGCCATCTTTAAAAGGCCAATGGGCACACGGTTGAGCTTTCTCAGTTTGGAGCTGCCCTGCACAGATTAACCCGAGCATGGCAGATAAGGGTCAATCACACCACGGTTTATTGACAGGGGCACGGATGTCCTGGTTGATGGGCAAGTAGAGGAGGGGACCATTCTCTTCCCAGAGGGATCACACCACCAGACCCACTGAGCCTGGTTCTGAGCTCACTACCCACCTCAGTGCGGTCTGAAGAAATGTCCAGCAATACAGAACAATCATCAATAACCTTCCTCGCTCTGTCAGGATAAGGGTCACCGTATTGTCTCTGAACCCTCTCACTCACTGTATATCTGTTATAGCACCGACCACCGAACCAGGCTCCTGCTCCACCACTCTCACTGCAGCATGCAGCACCTTTCCTCTCTCTCTCTCTCCAAGTGAACTCCAAGCTTTCAATATTTAAATAGCAAGGGCAGTGACACCTGATTCATACCTGAAACTGAGTAGGTCAATCCACAAGACACAGCGTCAGAACGAAAGAGGCAGAGGAAGAATGAACAAGTTCTCTGTTGTTCGTAGTGGTTTGGAGAGTGAATGTTTACAGAGTAGAGTAAATGAAAAGAACAGTATGCCGTCGCACATGGTTAATGCAAATAGTAAGTGGACAGTCAAACCTACCAGGGACACCAACAGTAGCCAGGATAGGATAATACAAATATTGAATGAGGCGAAGTACATATTGAATCCGCGTTGGTAATGACAACCCATCAAAATATGTAGAAATAATCCAAACATAATAGGATAAACCCCTGTTCATTGTTGGAACATTCCAGTCTATTATTCTCAGATTCTGATCCATTGTTGGAACATTCCAGTCTAATGTTCTTCGATTTTGATCTCTCCGCCCCCTCTCTCTGCTGCTGCTGATCTCTGTTAGTGCCGTCGGTGATGCTCCCACCCATGCTATGGGATAACACATTGAACAGAGCTCATTTATCATTAGAATATGGACCTTCTCCACTGGGATAATTAGAATCCACACAGACTGACATTAATCACAGTCAGCAAACAAACAAATTCAGTTAACCAGTTCTGTACATCAGTTTACATACCACAACAAAGGGGAACATTTGCTTAGTTGAATGGAATGGATGGGGGTTGGTGAAGGATAAATTATAAATCTTACAATCTTTTTTTATCTTTGTTCCCTGTACGTGGGAGTACAGCTGTAACACTGCTGGGTTGTATAGGTTTCACCGTATTTCTATAGGGTCAGGGATAAAATAACAGACTGCCTGCATAAAATGTCGTGTGGGAAAGTGTTTAGATACCTTTATGCAATTCTGCTCCTAGTTTGAAATGCCCTGCTATCGAGTCCTTTCACAATTTTGAGACAGTATTCACAGCTGCTCAGGAACAGGGAGAAACAGGAGGCAGTCACAGAGACTGGCACACAGGAACAGGAGGCAGTAATTCAATTGCTCGAAATTGGGACAACAGGACAGGAGGGAGTCATTCAAATGTTCGACACTGGGCGAAAAGAAAAGGAGGGACTTATTCTACTACTTGAGACTGGGACACAGGGATAGGAGGCCGTCACTCACTGCTCGAGACTGGGACACAGGAAAACGAGACATTCATTCAACTGCTTGAAACTGGGACACAAGAACAGGAGGCAGTCCATTGAACTATTCAAGACTGGGACACCGGGACAGGAGGGTGTCATTCAACTACTCGAGATTGGGACACAGGAACAGGAGGCATTCACTCAACTACTCGATACTGGGGTACAGGAACAGGAGGCAGTCATTCAACTGCTTGAGACTGGGACACAGGGAAACGAGACAGTCATTCAACTGCTCGCGACTGAAACACTGGGACAGGAGGGAGTCATTCAACTGCTTGAGACTGGGACACAGGAACAGGAGGCAGTCACACAACTGCTCCAGATTGGGACACGGGGGTATATGGGGGCAAGTGAGGCCGCAGATTTCTACTTCCCAGGAACAGGAGGAAGTGACTCACTCCCCATCACTGATGAGACGGTGGGAGAGAAGAGGAACTGGCTCGTTATTAACAGAAATATCTGAATAAGTTGCAAGAGCGAGTCATTCAATCCTGCTCCAACATTTTCTATAACCATGGCTGATCTGATTTTGATTCCCTCATTCCATTCAGAGATTCCCCTCTCTGCAGTCGCTGCTCTATTTGTTGGTCATATTGTAGACCCAGATGCTGTAAACACAGTCACCGTGACTCATTCAGAGTGGGTCACCAAAACATCTGGTCTTCCTGAATTTCCACAGCAGCATAAAACACAGCCTCCAGGAAACCATCCCCAACATTTCCACGAACGTACCAAAACAAGAATTAAGTCAAATGTCAGTCAAATTCAAGTGATAAGTCTGGTCTTAATCAGTAACAGTGGAGGGGATTCATCATGTTACTGAGCACATGATCAGCAGAGGTTGATTAACACAGGCGATCAATGGATTGGCACAGAACAAGTTACAAAGCAGTGACTCAAAACTGACACCCACCTTCCAACATGAAGCCCAGCGCAGGACACTAGGAAGTCAAAGAAACGCAAGCTATGCTTTCAGACTATTGTTTCTAGGCTTTTTAATTTTGGAAGCTGATGCTCTCGGGTAAGCAACATTCAAGGCCAGAGAAAGATATAGGTTAGTTATTCACCTTAAAATTGGACAATTAAAACTGGATTTCAGTGTTTAAATACCAACAGTTTAAATACCAACAAATAGGAGGGAGTTCAGAAATATACAGTGAACAGAGACTCAGAGTCAGTATTATGGAAGAATGTTTTTGCAAGTTTCAGAATGCAGAAGTGAAGGCATATCGATGGCATCTAGTAACATTGGCTGGTATTTCCACGAATGATTAATTAATGTGACATTGGTATGAGGTCAGACAGAATAATCGATTCTCCGAGATGCACAGCACGAAACAGATCCTTCAGTTCAACTCCTCCATGCTGATGAGATATCCCAATATAAGCTAGTACCATTTGCCAGCATTTGGCCCACATCAATGTAAACTCTTCCTCTTCATGTACCTATCCAAATGCCTTTTAAATGTTGTAATCATAGCTGCCTCCACCACCACCTCTGACAGCTCATTCCACACATGCACCATTCTCTGTGGAAATAGTTGTTCCTTAGGCCATTTTTAAATCGTTCGCCTCTCACCTGAAGTCCATTCCCTCTAGTTTTGGGGAAGATATCTTGACTATTCACCCTCTACATGCCCTTCTCGCTCCAGGAAAAAAAATAACACCCCAACCTACTCACACTTTCCCTACAGCTAAAATCCTGGTAACATCCTTGTAAATATGTTCTGACTCCATTCAAGTTTCACAATATCTTTCCAGTAGGAGGGAAACGACAATTAAATCCAGTACTCCAAAAATGGCTAAAATAATGTGCTGGACAGCAGCAACGTGATCTCCCAATTCATATAGTCAAACCACTGACCAATAAAGGCAAACATACCAAATACCATTTTCACTATCTTATATACCTGCGACTCTCCTTTCAAGGAATAATGAACCTGCATTCCAAGGTGTCTTTGCTCATCAACACCCTCCAGGACCATGCAATTAAGTGTATTCGTCCTGCCTGGATTTAAATTTCCAAAATGCAGCATCTCATATTTATCTGGATTAAAAATCATCGGCCAATCCTCAGTCCATCAGCCCATCACCCAATCAGCCCATCTGATCAAGATCCCATTGTACTCTGAGGTAAACCTTCTTTGCTGGCCATTCCACCATCAATTTTGCTGTCATCTGCAAACGTACCAACAATCTCTGCTATGTTCACATCCAAATGATTTCTATAAATAATGAAAATCAGTGGACCCAGTAGCGATCCTTGTAGCACACCACCGAATACAACCCTTCTGTTCGAAAAGTAATCCATCGCCACCACCCTCTGTCTCCTACCTTGGAAATAATTCCGTATCCACATGGCTAGTTCTCCCTGCATGACATGTGAACGAACCTTGTTAACCGGTCTACCATGTGGAAAGTTGTCAACATGAAGACCATGTAAGCTTTCTGCCTCAATGAATCCTCTTAGTCACTTCTTTGAAAAAACTCAGTCAATTTAGTGAGACACAATATTCCACGCCTCGAGCCATACTGCCTATCCCTTATCAGTCCTTGCCTTTCAAAATACATGCAAACTTGTGCCTCAGAATCCTATCCAACAACATGCCCACGACTGACTTCAGGTTCCCCAACATTTCCTTACCATCCTTCTTAAATGTTGTGAGTAATTGAACAAAGTTAGCAAGCCTCCTATCTTCCAGCATCTGCCCTGTGACAATTGAGATACCAATATCTCAGCAAGGGGCCCAGTAATCATTTCCCTAGCTTCCCACAGACTTCTCGGGTACGCCTCATCAGGTCACGTGGATTTTTCTCCCTTTACAGGCTTTACGAACTCCTGAATCTCCTGCTCTGTGATACAGTCACTTTTCAAGATTTCATGATTTATTTCCGAAGTTTTCTAACTTGCGTATCCTTCTGCACAGTCAATACTGTTGCAAAAATGCTCGCTTACTGTCACCTCGATCTCCTGCTGTTCTGCACATCGGCAGCGTTGCTGAACTTTAAGTGGCCCAACACTCTCCCGAGTTACATTTTTTGTTCTTCATGATTGTGTAGAGTACCTTTAGATTCTCCTTAATACTATTTGTCAAAACTATTTCATCTCCCCTTCATGGCCTCCGGATTTCCCTCTTAAGTGTACTCCGACTGGCTTTAGATTCTTCTGGACAATCACTTTAAATCTGGAATGTAGAGCCTGATGCCGAGGATGAAACCATTTCGGATGCTGGAAAAACCCATCTGGTTCACTGATGTCCTTGAAGAAAGCAAACAACCATCCTTACCTGGTCTAGGTTACATGTGACTCCAGACCGACAACAATGTGATTGATTCTTAACTACCCTCTAGGCAATTAGTGATTGGGAATAAATGCATGCCCAACCAGTGGTATCCTAATCCCGTGATTGAATACAGAAAAAAAAACCTTCAATCCTGATGTCTCTACCTGACATATGCTTTCCTCTTATCCGTGACCAGACTCTCAATTTATTCAATCCTCCAGCATACTTTACACTTCTCAGCTTTACCCTTCACCTGAACAGTGACATACTGCCTCTGTGCTCTTGAGTTCTCATTTTTGAAGGCTTTCCTTTTCTCAAAAAGTCATTTATCTGCGAATATCTGTCAAAATCCACTTTGGAACGCTTTGACTAATATCATCTAAATTGGCCTTCCTCCGATTTAGAATATTAACTTTTAGATCGTAATTCCTTTTCCATTTCTATTTCAAAACTAAAAGAATTCTGATTACTTGTCGCAAAGGGCTTTCGTCACCGATACCTCGGTCTCCTGCCCTGCCTTATTTCCCAAGGGTATGTCACATTTAGCTCCTTCTCTGTGATGGGGAGCTTTGTACAAGCAGCTGCGGCTTTGTAGATGTTAGTGTGGTCAGCCAAGTCTTCGATTCATTGGGCTGAATATTACAGTAATTTTTCTCAGTGCCATTTTCATTGAGTGTGACATTAGGATTGTCTGCACCAAGCAGATTTAGTTTCCTGGTGAGGTCTTATCGAATTCACCTCATTAACTACGAACCTACCCCGTGATGACCCTCTCATTCGATGCCAATCTGATTCTCCCACTCATCATGGCTGGAGGTACTCACTATCGCCCAGATTTCCCTGGACATTCCGTGATCCCTGGCATTGGTGCCATCTTATAAAGGCCAATGGGCACACAGCTGAGCTTTCTCAGGTTGGAGCTGCCCTGCACAGTTTACCCGGCACATGGCAGATAAGGGGCAATTGCACCACATTTTGTCGACAGGAGCACGGAAGACCTGGTGGATGGGCTAGTACAGAGGGTAAACCTTCTCTTCCCAGAGTGGGCCTCATCACCAGAAACACCGATTATGGTCTGAGCTCACCACCCAGCTCAGTGCTGTATCTGTGGTCTGAAGAAATGTCCATCAATACAGGACAATCATCAACAACCTTCCCCACTCTGTAGGGATAAGGGTCACCGTATTCTCTCTGCTCCCTCACACTCACTGTATATCTGTTATAACACCAACCCCCGAACAAGGCTCAATCACTACCACTCTCACTACTGCATGCAGCACCGACACACTCTTTACAATTCTTCCAGGTTGGTATCTGCGAACATTGAAATTGCCCTGCAGTCACAATCCACACAAAAATGCTGACTCACCCACTGGTGTGAGCAAGTGCAATATTAACACCATTCCTAAAGACAGACTGAAATGATGATGCACACCAGACAGAGCGAGGGAAATATTGACAATGTTGTCATGGAGCAAGGGAAATACTGACAGACACTTCATGTCTGTATTAGTTCCATGCATTAGTGAATGTCTCTGTAACTCTGTATTAGTGTGCGTCCGTGTTTATCAGCGTGGGGCGAGTCTGACAGTCTCTGTGGTGTTTAAAGTGATATAATATCCCCTTGACACGAGCTCTGAGGAAGGGTCCTTTCATTTCTGTCCATTCTGTTGCAGTCAGTCTCTGCTGATCTCTTCACACCACTGTACAGGTGGAAATGGAGGGTGGAAATCATCAGGGATTCAGTTTACGAGGGACAAAGGGACGGAAGTAAGTCAAAGCACCATCCAAACTGAGAGCACAATCAACATACATAGACACACACACATCTGCAGGAGATCTTTAGGGTAGCTTCCTCAGCTTAGGAAGCTCCCGTTTATCATCATCGAATCCATACAGTGTGGAAGAAGGCTATTAAACCCATTGAGTCCAAACGAACAGAAGTGAGGATATTCAATGAAGTTTACATAATGTTCAGAACAACTATCAATGTTCATGTGCACCAAGAACGAGACACCATTCAAGATCGTACTGTATAAGTCTGGGTAACTGCACATTTCGACAATACAAGGTGCTGCTCAATCAGCACCTCAATCAGGGTTCACAAAAAGATGAGGAAGTCATTCAGCCCCTCAAACTTTTGGACAATATGTATGATAGGGCATTTAGTACCTTGTGCCAATTACATGGGAAGAGAAAGAATCTGCTCATTCCCAAAGGTTACTTACACGGAATCCGAAAGAGACTATTTCACACACGGAGTCACTTACAGAGGAAGACGAAGAGGTCATTCAGCTTCTCAAGTCACTAACACAGGGACAGGAAAGTCTGAGAGATGCTCTAACATCACAAGCAAATGGAGCAAGAACTGAAAAGATCAACTGCTCCAAATTGTTCTACGTGGCTTAATTATTCATGTACATAAATAAGTGTCCGTCCATAACCATCAAATTTCAACTTCGTTATTCTTTCACAACGCTACAGATTAAACACACAGTTACTGCACTCTCTCCTCGTGGCACCATCATGCCAGGGTTTAGTCTGGTGAAACCCCTTTGCACTGTCTCGATGACAAAGATATCATTAATTATAAAGCTGTCCAAATCTGTACACAGTGCACCAAATACTCCCTTCAACAAAACACCACCATTGGGAAAGACATGCTAACTCTGATACTTCAATCAATTTGTATGAAAAGTCACATATCATTTAATTCCTGCCACGTAAGAATTCTGTTAATCACTTATGACCATGGTCATCCAGGTCCTTTTCAACAAAAGCAATCGCCAACGTCTCACCATTTAATAAACATATATATAAATGTGAGTGATGATATTTGTTGTTCCAATCTGATTCAGTTTGTATGCCTCGTAAATAATTATTGCCAAACACAGATCCTTCTGATAATCCACAAGCCTTCAGTCCAGAGGTAAACATTACTCTTCTCATATCTCCATTACCCAATTTTTAATCCATATGGTATATATTCCAAATCAGCTACCCATGGACTCTAACATTCCCCACTCACCTGTATTCAACCATGTCAAACATCTGCTGAAAATCCAAATACTCAACTCCCATTGGTTCTTAATTGTCTATGTTACAGCGGACAATCTTCACAAACTTCAGCAGGTTTATCAAAGATCATTTCGCTTTCCTGAATCGCGGCCAAATCTACCATATCAGATCATTGCTCTCCAAGTGTTTAGTTGCCACATTCGAATAAAAGGTTACAAGGATTTACTCACAGCTGACATCCAGCTATTTAGTATTCTTTTTTTTCCCTCTCCGTCCTGTGTTGAATGTTTAGATTTACAATAGCTGCTTTCAAGCCTGATGGATACTTTCCAGAATCTAAGCAGCTTTGAAGAATAGTCAGTAATTGTTTCACTACCTCTGTTACCAACTCTAAAACATTTGGGATGCAGCTCATCAACTGAGGAAACTTTAATTAAATTAGATTTTCAAAAGCATACACTTTATTAATTTTAATTTCCTGCATTTGCTCATTTTTACCAGTCCCCCTGTTTCCTTGTATTTCTGGAAGTTAGTTTTTGTACGTTCCCCTGTGGAGATGGAACCAACTTATTCCTCTCAGAAGCCAGATGGCCTCTGCCAGTTCGTAAATAGATCGGCAGACTGCACTTCAGAGATGGTGGATATATTACCCACTTCTGCCTGGAAAATTCCAGAAGTGAAGCAGTTCACTTCATGGTGAGTGTCAGTGCAGTCTTGTCCCAGCACAGTGACCACCTAAATTTTGAAACAAGCTGGTTTCACACTTTACAATGAATAGGTCCAGAAAAATGTTCCTGGAAATCATGGAAAGTGCAATGTCCTGCTCCACCCTGCTGACAAGAGCTTACCTTCTGTCTCGCCTCGGCTTCATTTGTTTGCCATGGACCAAGACTCTCTGTAAATGCAGTGTCCAGAGTAGGGTTACCAGACCCTCGGCACTCCCTGAATGAACCCAACAGCTGACAACACAACCCTGAGAACACCATCCACAGAAACTCCACTGACTTTCTAATGACAGCAGCAAGTCAATGCCCCACACACATGGTCCTCCCATTCAGTGTTGAAAATGGCTCCCTCCCGTCAGTTTCTCGTCCTGGCTGAGAAAGCCGTTACATCTCGGCACAGTCCCGCAGTAACAGTTCCTGTGTCTAAAGAAGCAGTTGACAATGTAATATTACGTTTCTCTGTATCTCGGCAACGATAACGCCACCGCCAGTATTGCCGATGGAGTTGATCACCACTCGCAGAGAAAAGAGTCAGAGCTAACATAACTCACTTCAACCTGAAATGAGTATGATATTCAGGAATATGGGAGAAAGGGAAATGTTAGAATAACTTCCCATTCTATTTTCCTTCTAGTCTTTCATCAGCAGTCACTTTGGTTGCTTTTCCTTTCTCTCTCTCTTTCTGTCTTGTTCGACATTTCTCCATCCATTCAACACAAACCTCCCACCCACCCTTCCAACCATCCTGCTATAAATAATATTATTTCTCAGTTGCATTCAGTTTTGATAGGGTCACTGAACTCTAAACGTTATATGTGTTTCTACCGACAGACTGCCATATCTGCTGAGATTCTCCAACATTCTTTCAGACACTGGAGAAGTTCTTTGGTTTATTTCAGGTTGAATGTTGTTATCTCCCGGGATTTCAACATCAATGACAAGGGCAGCATTTGTTGTCATCACTAATGGCTTTTGACCACTCGGCCATTTGTCAAGACAGTATGGAACCAATTACATTGTTGTGGGTCTGAAGTCACACTTAGTCCAGACTGGACAAAAATGCTAAGTTTCTTTATCTATGGCTACCAGCGAAATAACAAAAGATATCCTGATGGTTTATTGTTGATTTGAGTTCAATTAGTTTCCAATCCAATTTTTGTCATTCGAATTAAATTTAATCGTCAGCTGTGGTAGAATTTCAAACAATGCTCTGAGAGTCATAACCTGTGCCTCTGAATTATACGGGTCAATGACATTATTACTCTTATACCGAGTCCCTTTTGTGAAGTAACTGTAGATACATGAACAAGTTTGTGGTCAAAATATTTGTAACTGGAAGAGAGGTCAGAAGAGAACTGGAGCCATAAAATTTGTCATTAACGAAGAGGAAGATGATGGCTAATTCAGCAAAAGCAACTGCGGCAGAGCTGCAGACTGGATGTCGACAGAATTGATTACAGAGAGAATCCGGAAAATAAAACAGTCCAGAGTAAAAAGGAGACTCAAGATTCCAAATAGTCTTCTTCCTTCTTACATGGGTAAGTAGTTTGGAAATGCAACAAATTGTGTTTATGGGTAAGTAGTTTGGAAATGCATCAAAATGAAGTGAAGTTTGAAACTGAAAGTTTATGCATTTGCTAAATATAATTAA
Organism: Chiloscyllium punctatum; assembly: GCF_047496795.1. NCBI lineage: Eukaryota > Metazoa > Chordata > Chondrichthyes > Orectolobiformes > Hemiscylliidae > Chiloscyllium > Chiloscyllium punctatum. Next base: position 85,621 of record NW_027309954.1, read on the forward strand.
CTGGATTAGAACAAACCTTCAGCATCGTTTATAGAATTGATAGAGATAGGCTTACCAGGAACACCGATAAGAGAGAGGATGGAATAGTGACCAGCTTGAATAATAATCAATAAAGCTTGTATCCGCAACTCTAACCAAGCCCAATCCTAAGAAAGATAGTAAAGCCACAAGGCTAAACTTCTGTCCATTGTTGGAACATTCCAGTCCAATGTTCTCAGATTCTGATCTATTGTTGGAACATTCCAGCCTAATGTTCTCAAAATTCTGATCCCTCCCTCTCTCTGCAGCTGCTGATTTGAATCTTGTTGAGGTTGACTCTGCCTCGAATACTATGGCATAACAAGGTGAAAGAAGCCCTTAATTATGGAAAAAGGAAACCCTCCAGTAACCAGTTAGATTCAGGAAGCCTGATATTAATCGCAGTCATTGAACAAACAGCGCTAGTTAAACCCGTTCACGACAATACTCATATGTCACAATAGTCCTTGGTGCAGGTGGGATGTTGATATTGCTGACTATTGGGTTAGTGGCACATCTCCAATTGTAAAGATAGGGGTGAGGGAGAGAGATGAAGCTTTGTCTTCACAAGCTCAATGATTCTATTGTGTTTTGGCAGGGTAGGAATTGCTGGGCTCCCGAGACCGTCTGTGCCTGATGACTGGAACTGCTGCAAACTTTTGTTTTATTTATTTATGTTTCATTTTGACATTTATCTGGCAGTCATTTAACGGTTTAGGCGGGGTTAGGCATTTTTGCCAGGCTCCTACAGCACCATAGACTGTGTAGATACATTCCATTCCTTGTTGTCCTTGCAGCAGCGGCATGGTCCTGTGAAATGATAGTCAAGCTCTCCGAGAAACAGGATTCTTAGTGTTACCTTTCGCCAGTTATTGCTGGGGTGACAGCAGAGCTGTAAGGCGGTAAATCTCTTCCGGCTTCTACACACGCCCTGAGATTTCTCTCAGAAGTGTCTTTTGATGTTTTTTTCCTCCTGGATTGTAGAACGCCCTGTCAGAAAATCTGTTTCCTGAACTTGTTTTTTGACAAGTGTGTGCTTATAGGATGTTACCATATTGGAGCAGTTACTGTTTATAGTTAAATAACCTATTATTCTGTTAAGTTTTTCACCAGAATTAATATGTTCCAAGTCCCACTTCCTTTGGCTGTATTTGTCAGCAGTGTTTGAATAAATTGTGTTTTGCTTAATGTTGAATATTTTGAACAAGCGAATCGTATCTGAAACACAGCACCTCACATTTACCTTTAAAATATAACAAAAAGCACGTTCGGTCCGAGGGAATGTATGTATTTTGAGGGGATTGCTTTGGTCCATAACAAGAGTGACAGAGATTCAGGTTTTATTGGGCAATTACTTAATTGACAACATGTTGCAGAAATATGGGGTTAAACAGCGGAATGGGCCGATCTGGTGGATGATAGTTAAGTAAGGATTTATGTCGGATACTCACTCCGCCTCACAAATCAATCCCGGACATATATAAACCAAGATGGGATATCTGTTCATCATGAAGCACTACTGTGAAGACCAGGCTAGTGTACTGCTCAGCAATCCTTCCAGAATCGAACACTCTTCAGGGCTCACCAGTCAATTCCATTTCTGTCCAACAGTGCACTGATCTGTAAACCTAGGCTAAACAATCTGTTCAGCAAAGGGTGCTGTGCAGAACACACAAGTGCATTGATGTGTAAACACGGACTGGGTATCTGTGTTTTGCTTAATGTCCAGCATGGGGAGCTGTGCAGTGAATAGCAGTGAAGTTATCAGTTAACCTGGAGCAGTTGCCTTCCCAGCATGTACAGCTGTGTACAACAACCACCGCATTGCTGAGTAACACTGTGTTAGATCACTGCCCAGCGTGGGGAGACTTGCGGGCGGCTCATGTTGGAAGTGACAGGCTGTGCAGCTCCCATCCATTTACACTGTGCCTTGACAAGGGGGTGCTGTGGGTGTGAAAATCACTGCCAATTAGAGGCCATGAATCAGTTGAAATACCACCAAATGGGAGGAGCTTGGTTAAAAAAGACGGGGAGATTGAAAGACAATTTCAGAGAAGGATCTGATCGTAGGTTTAAAAATTGTGAAATGAAAACATCTTGCAAAAAAAGACCACTGTTTCCAGAAATGATTGGTTAACAGGATATTGATAAGATGTTGGAGAGTCACACTGTAACCACTTCTATTAGAATCAGCTAGTGACCTGTTTACCAATGGTCATATCTGTTAGATTAGATTAGATTACTTACAGTGTGGAAACAGGCCCTTTGGCCCAACAAGTCCACACCGCCCCGCCGAAGCGTAACCCACCCATACCCCTACATCTACCCCTTACCTAACACTATGGGCAATTTAGCATGGCCAATTCACCTGGCCTGCACACATCTTTGGACTGTGGGAGGAAACCAGAGCACCCGGAGAAAACACACGCAGACATGGGGAGAACGTGCAAACTCCACACAGTCAGTCGCCTGAGGCGGGAATTGAACCCGGGTCGCAGGCGCTGTGAGGCAGCAGTGCTAACCACTGTGCCACCGTGCCGCCCAGAAAAGCCTTTTTCATTTTGTTAGAGACATTGCAAGAAATTTCACCTGACTACAATTTTAGTTATATTATTGAAACTCTTTGTGATTTCCCCTGTGAGAAACAATGTAAAATACTGTTTTAAATTCTCTGCCTGCTCCCTGAGACCATTTCCCCAGTCACATCCTCCAGGTGTTCCACATATACTTTCTTGCCTTTCTTTCAAGGGTCTCACACACACATCATGAACGTTTTTAAATCGAAATGGAAAAGCTCTTGTGGTTGGATTCTTTTGATATTTCTTGCCATTTTTGGAATATTATTCTTTGTATCTTGCTTTATTTAATCTGCTTCTGGTTCTAAACATACACATTCCAAAGCTGGCCGACGCTAGTGTTCCCGAATCTGAGTTCTATAGTTTGTGATTGATTAGTATCCTTCACAGCGTTTGTACATCATGGTTGGTTTATCGTCACATCTTCATATCATCTTCGTTCTGACCAGAGTCAATCATTGCTGAGCATTATGAAATATGTGCTTACGTTTCTACACCAAATATCTACTGATAGAACATAGAACATAGAACAATATTGCACAGAACAGGCCCTTCGGCCCACGATGTTGTGCCGCACTTCTATCCTAGATTAAGCACCCATCCATGTACCTATCCAAATGCCACTTAAAGGTCGCCAATGATTCTGACTCTACCACTCCCTCGGGCAGCGCATTCCATGCCCCCACCACTCTCTGGGTAAAGAACCCACCCCTGACATCTCCCCTATTCCTTCCACCCTTCACCTTAAATTTATGTCCCCTTGTAACACTCTGTTGTACCCGGGGAAAAAGTTTCTGACTGTCTACTCTATCTATTCCTCTGATCATCTTATAAACCTCTATCAAGTCACCCCTCATCCTTCGCCGTTCCAACGAGAAAAGGCCGAGAACTCTCAACCTATCCTCGTACGACCTACTCTCCATTCCAGGCAACATCCTGGTAAATCTTCTCTGCACCCTCTCCAAAGCTTCCACATCTTTCCTAAAGTGAGGCGACCAGAACTGCACACAGTACTCCAAATGTGGCCTAACCAAAGTCCTGTACAGCTGCAACATCACCTCACGACTCTTGAATTCAATCCCTCTGCTAATGAACGATAATACTCCATAGGCCTTCTTACAAACTCTATCCACCTGAGTGGCAACCTTCAAAGATCTATGTACATAGACCCCAAGATCCCTCTGTTCCTCCACCTGACCAAGAACCCTACCATTAACCCTGTATTCCGCATTCTTATTTGTTCTTCCAAAATGGACAACCTCACACTTGGCAGGGTTGAACTCCATCTGCCACTCCTCAGCCCAGCTCTGCATCATATCTAAGTCCCTCTGCAGCCGACAACAGCCCTCCTCACTGTCCACAACTCCACCTATCTTTGTATCATCTGCAAATTTACTGACCCACCCTTCGACTCCCTCCTCTAAGTCATTAATAAAAATTACAAACAGCAGAGGACCCAGAACTGATCCCTGCGGAACTCAACTTGTAACTGGACTCCATGCTGAATATTTACCATCTACCACCACTCTCTGACTTCGACCGGTTAGCCAGTTTTCTATCCAATTGGCCAAATTTCCCTCTATCCCATGCCTCCTGACTTTCCGCAAAAGCCTACCATGGGGAACCTTATCAAATGCCTTACTAAAATCCATGTACACTACATCCACTGCTCTACCCTCATCCACATGCTTGGTCACCTCCTCGAAGAATTCAATAAGACTTGTAAGGCAAGACCTACCCTTCACAAATCCGTGCTGGCTGTCCCTAATCAAGCAGTGTCTTTCCAGATACTCGTAAATCCTATCCCTCAGTACCCTTTCCATTACTTTGCCTACCACAGAAGTAAGACTAACTGGCCTGTAATTCCCGGGGTTATCCCTATTCCCTTTTTTGAACAGGGGCACAACATTCGCTACTCTCCAGTCCCCTGGTACCACCCCAGTTGCCAGTGAAGACGAGAAGATCATTGCCAACGGTACTGCAATTTCCTCTCTTGCTTCCCACATAATCCTAGGATATATCCCGTCAGGCCCGGGGGACTTGTCTATCCTCAAGTTGTTCAAAATGTCCAACACATCTTCACCTGGGTCCATTTTCACATTTCGTTTTATACCAGATAGAAGGCATAAATCAGCAATTGAAATACCTGGCTCTTTTCAATCATTCAGGGGGAACCTTCATATGTGGCTGAACACATCATCAGCTGAGGGTGACTCCATCCTCCCTGTTTCTCTGGCTCTGTGATTTCTGTTTGATGCTGCCGCATTCCAGTAGAAAGATTCCTGCGTGATCACCTTTTCTCTCAACTGAGTAATCCGTTAACTCGGGTGGACTGAGCCTTCAGCTGTGACTGCCCCATCTTCCTCACTTCTGCCCTCACTCCGTCTCCTCTTCCCCAGAACAATTATAGATCTCCCATTGTCCTCATTCCTACTGCACTAGAATCCACATTCACCGAATCATCCTGCGCCAATTCCAACACCTCCAGTACGACACCACCACCACATCTTCCCTTCCTGTCCACTGACAGCATTTCACAGGGACAATCCCCTCTGTGACACCCTCCATCACCCCTAACACTTCCCCACTCACCCATGACAGCTTGACATGTGATTGCAGAAGCTGCAACACTTGGTCATTCACCTCTTCCCTCCTTACCGACCAAGGCCCTTCTTGGTGGAGCAGCATTTCGCTTGTACGCTTTCAATCCAGTCTCCTATCTTTGCTGCTCAAAATGCAGTCTCCTTTACATTAGTGGACAAAACAAAAACTGTTTTGAGGAACATCTCCACTCTGTCTGTAGGAATGACCCTGACCTTCTGATTCCTCCCTATTTAGATAATCTACTTTGCTGACAAGCTAATGAGAATTCTTTGAGGAGGTAACAAGTAAGTTAGATCAAGGAAAGCCAATGGGAGTTATCGATGTGGACTTCCAGAAGGCCTGTGATAAGGTTCTGCACAGGACACTGAAGAGTAAATTAAAAACCCATGTTGTTAGCTGTCAGGTATTAACATAAAAGGCTGGCTGTCTAGGAGTAGGCAGAATGAGGATAAAATGGTCCTTCTCAGGATGACAGCCGGTGACTAGTATTTTTCCGCAAGGGTCAGTGCTGTGACCACAACATTTCACTTTATTAGTTAATGATCTGGTTGGCAGAACTGAGGACATTCTGGCTACGTTTGCAGATGATGCAAAAATAGTAATAGGAGGGATAGGTAGTATTGAGTAAGCAGGGAGCCTACTGAAACATTTCGACATTTTAGGAGAGTGGAAAAATGAGTGGCAGATGAAATATAATGTGGGAGAGTGTGAGGTCATGCACTTTGGTATGAAGAATTCAGACATGGACTATTTGCTAAATGCGATGGAAATTCAGAAATCTGAAGTGCAAAGGGACTTGTGATTCAAAGTCCAGGATTCGCTGAAGGGAAACTTGCCGGTTGAGTCAGTAGTTAAAAGACTACTGAAGTTGCCATTCATCTCGAAGGACTAGAGTATAAAGGTGGGGATTCTAAGGCTTTCTGGTCAGACCACATTTTCAGTATTTTGTGCCTCATACCTCAGGCAGGATGTATTGGCATTGGTGGGTGTCGAGAGGTGGTTCACGAGAATGATCCCAAAAATGAAAAGCTTTACACAAGAGGAATGTTTGAGGAATCTGGTTTAGAGGTTAGAAGGATGAGGGGGAATCGGATTGAAACTCACAGAATACTGAATAGTCTGGACACAGAGGGCATTGGGAGGACGTTTGCACTGGCAGGAGAGACAAGGACCTGAGGGCACTGGCTTAGAGCAAAGGAAAGACCCTTTCGATTGGAGATAAGATGGAACTTCTTTAGCCAGAGAGTGCTGAAACTGTGGAATTCCTTACCACCGAAGGCTGTAGAAAACAGATCGTTGAGTATATTTAAAACAGAGACAGATAAGGTCTTGGTTGCCAAGGGGATCAAAGGTTACGGAGAGACAGCAGGGAAATGAAGGAAATCCATCAGTCTTGATCAAATGGTGGAGCAGGGTGGATGGACCGAATGGCTTCATTTCTGCACGTATAGACTTGTGGCCTTGTAATATCTCGGCCCTGGGCGGCACGTTTGCTCAGTGGTTATCACTGCTGCCTCACAATAACAGGGACCTGGGTTCGATTACAGCTTCTGGTGTTGCCTGCGTGGAGTTTGCATATTATCACCATGGCTGCGTGGATTTCCTTTGGGTGCTCCGGTTTTCTCCCACAGCTCAAAGTTGTGCAGGATAGGTGAATTGGCCATGCTAAGTTGCCCTTGGTGTTCAGGGATTGCAGGTTAGGTGCAAAAGAACGCCTCAACTTCCGCCTCGGAACACTTCAACGCCAGGGCATCAATGTGGACTTCAACAGCTTCCTCATTTCCCCTTCCCCCACCTCATCCTACTTTCAAACTTCCAGCTCAGTAACTGTCTCCTTGACTTGTCCGTACTTGTCCGACCTGCCTATCTTCTTTTCCACCTATCCACTCCACCCTCTCCTCCTTGACCTATCACCTTCATCTCCTCCCCCACTCACCCATTTTACTCTATGCTACTCTCTCCCCACCCCCACCCTCCTCTAGCTTATCTCTCCACGCTTCAGGCTCACTGCGTTTATTCCTGATGAAGGGCTTTTGCCCGAAACGTCGATTTCGCTGCTCGTTGGATGCTGCCTGAACTACTGTGCTCTTCCAGCACCACTAATCCAGTATTTGGTTTTCAGCATCTGCAGTCATTGTTTTTACCTGGTTAGGTGCAATAGTCAAGGGTCAATGTACCATAGGGTAGAGAATGAGTTTGGTTTGCATACATTTTAGAGGGTCAGTATGGGCCTGTTTCCATACTTTAGGGATTGTAAGAAAATGCAGGCTGCTGCAATGTTCCAATGAAGCAAAACCCAAGCTCAAGTAACGCCGCACTTTACACTTTGGCATGTTGCAGCCTGTAGTAGTTAATATTCAATTCCATAACTTCACAGCCTGACCCCATTATGGCTGTTCTCCATTTTCATACAGACTCCTTCCTGGGCTCCCTAAGACTTTGTTTTGTTTATCGTGCAGTCAACAGAGAAAATCAATTTCTAATATTTAGACATTAATTTACACATTTTTTACATCTGTGTCTCTTTCACCACAATTTCAAGCCCATTTGGCTTTCGCACTGGGCCTCCAAACACTCTTTCCCACCTCTGCCAAGATACTAAAAGGCTCACTTACCAATCCTTTACACTTCTGAAGAAGTTTTACACTGTACTTGAAACATTAACATTGTTTCTCTGTCTCTACAGATGTGGCCAGATCCACTGAGTTTTTTCAAAAATGAAAAGTCACAGAATACATTTTCAATATAGCAAAGATCATTGGATACAGGAAAATTGAAACAAAAACAAAAATTGTTGCAGATACTGGCAGCTTTGAAGAACAATCACAGGTCCTGAAAATTAACTCATCTTTCACTCCACAGATGCTGCCAGACCTGTTCAGTATTTCAAATATGTTTCTCAAAGCTGCTCGCACGCCCTTTCCAACATGGAGCGCCACACATCGGGAAGTGAACAATAACGCACTAATTCATTTGTTCTGAAACTACAGAAGGCTGGCATCTCTGACACTACAGAGCTCTTAATCATGATCAGGGAGAGAAACAGAGGGAAACGCAATCACTTTAAACAGAAGCTGATATTACTGTAGGGTAAAAGATTCAGATGAAAACGTTACATGGTTTTGAGAAATGTGATAAATTGCATCATGACATCATTAAGAGACCCTAACAGGATGAAAGTAATAATAAAAAAAGAAGTGTTCCTACATCAGAAACCAGGGTAGGTCACTGTGTATAGGGGTGATGGGTGAATGGGTCCCGGTATGAAATGGGGACATGTAGCAGAATTGCATTGCAGATATTGCAGCTCAAACTGGGCATTCATTTGATGCTGAAATCATAACAGCAGCAGCAGCAGTAGAATTATATTCAACCACAATCAGTAACTTTTCCCCCAGGATAATCCTGCAATCTACCATTACCATGAGGCTGAGCTATGGTTCAGTCACGAGCGTGGGTGAACATGCCAGTGTCAGAACCATGTATAACCAAACCTGATGACAACCCATTAAAGCTACTGCACTTACTGCTTACTTAAACAAACAGCAGAACTAACATCTGATAGAGGGGGAGCAATGATCCCAAGACTGTGGCCACTTCTTTTAAAACCAACTCAGAATTGCTGCTGACGTGTCTACCCTTACTCTTATCTGCTTTTTAGAAACCTTGTTCCTTTCGTTAGGCATGGTTCATGAACCTCCTTACTATCACCATTTTGCCTATATCATTGATGTACTTTCAGTGTCTTCCCCATGAGGAATGATGTAAAATACCGGTGTAAATTATCTGCCTGTTCCCTTGAGCCAATTTCCCAGTCACAGCCTCCAAATGTCCTCAATATACTTTCCTGACTTCATTTCTACCAAAGGTCACACAGCCATCTTGGACTGTTTTAATGTACACAGGAAAGTTTATGATGCTTGTTTTTTATGTTTCCTGCCAATTTTCTTGCATTAAATCCTTTCTTCCCTTTTCACCGCTTTCTGCATTGATACAGTCATATCACATACGAACAGACCCTTTGCTCCAACCTGCCCATGCTGACCAGGTTTTTCAATCTACAACAGTCCCATCTGATTGCATTTGGTCCACATGCCTCTAAAAGTTTCCCATTCATATGTTTGTCCAAATGTTTTTGAAATGTTGGAGCTGTACTTGCTTCTACCAGTCTTCCTCTGGCAGCTCATTTCATAAACATATCACCCTCTGTGTGAAAACGTTGCCCCTTCGTCCATTTTAAATCTTCCCCATTTCACCTTAATGCTATGTCCTTTATGTGTGAAGTCTCCTATCCTATCGAAAAGACCTTGGCTATTCACCCTATCCATACCTCTCATGATTTGATAAACTTCCATAATGTCACCCTCAACCTCCCGCACTCCATCTGCTACCACTTTCAAGAACAAGCATTTAAAGATAAGCACTGCAAATTTGAAACAATATTCAAAATGATAGATAAACAACACTCAGCCCAAACTTCATACTGTGATTTGTTTTTCTCCATGTTACAAACACTGACTCAGTGTGGAACTCTTACTAATGCCAATATGAAGGCAAACACCTGAATTCCTTTGTCTAAAGGGGCTGATGATCTCGACGGTGAAAACGCAGCTCTGCCCAGATCTATGTCAGAAAGGGACTTCGTATACCACACGGGCAGCCGACAGTTGCCTTTGACACACTGTGATGAAGGCTGAGTATACTTTTTGAAAGTTGGAACAGTGTGAATTCAGTGCATAAGGTGGAGAGGTGTTTCCACTAGCGGGTGAAACGTGGACAAGAGGGCGTAGTCTCAAGATTAGAGGGAGAAGATTCAGCACTGAATTGAGAAGGAACTTCTTCACCCAGAGGATTGTTAATCTTTGGAATTCTTTGCCCAGTGAAATAGTTAACACTACTTCAGGAAACGTTTTTAAAGCTATGATTTTCTTTAACAATAAAGGAAGGGAGGGATACAGTGAGAGAACGGGTAAGTGGATCTGAGTCCATGGAAAGATCAGCCATGAGCTTATCGAATAGTGGAGAAGGCTCGAAGGGCCGGATGGCCTAACCCTGCTCCTCGTTCTTATCTGCTGTGTATGTGTGCATGGGTCACCTCGTCAGAGATTACAGGGCAAGATTCCATGGCCTGTGGGGGGAGGTTTTGGGAGTGAAGGCAGAATGCACCAGTGTGTCCCAGAGGGAATGTTCCCTGCAGAAGGTGGACAAAGGATGGAAGTGGAATATGTGTATGGTGATGGCATTTTGCTGGAGCTAGTGTAATTAAAAATATGTTTCAATGATCACTTGAAGCACCACCGCGCATAAGGCTATAAACCAAGTTCTGGAAAATGGGGTGAGAGTGGATAGATGCTTGATGCTTGACATTGGCGTAATAGGTCAAAAAGCCTCTTTCAGTGCTGTGAAAGTCACAGTCTCTATGAGAAACTAACTGCACCAGCCATATGAACACTGTGGCTACAAGAGCAGGTCAGAGGCTGGGATTTCTACAGCGAATAACACACTTCTTTATTCCCTGAAGCCTATCTGTCAGATAACCTGCTATTAGATTCCACCTATGTTTAGTGACCAGCAGTCTCCATTAACAGCTATTCACTCTCTGAACCTGATTGTTATCCGCTCCTTTGTCCAACTGTTCTTCTCTTTCTTTGGGTTGTTTTCCCAAAAATCTTTTATTACTTTACAAGGCATAAGTAAGAAACACGATGGGATGCTCCCTACTTGCCTGGATGAGTGAAGTGTTGAGAAAGCATTGCGCAGGAGAAGCACAGCAGATAAGGCAGCATCGAAGTAGCAAGAGAAATTTCAATCATGACCTTCTTGAGGACTCCTGAGTGCAATTCCAACAATATGGCACTGCTCAACAACATCCAGAAGAGAGCAGCCGAATTGATCAGAACCACGTTACTGACACAGCATCGATAAAGATCCGCTTCCTTCACCTCCAAACACTCAGACAGGCCGTCAGCATTATCCACAAGATACACTGCAGAAATTCACCAAAGCTTCTTAAACAGTACCTTTCAAACTCACAACCACTTGGATCTAAAAGGAAAGGTTAGCCGATAGATAGGAAAACCCTACAAACCACTTACTATTGTGACCTGGAAATATTTTGCCATTTCTCCAGTGTCACTGGGTTATAATTTTGAAATTGCATTCTTTGTGTTTTGGGTTTACCAACAGTAAATGGACAGCAGTTGTTCAAGAAGGTAGCCCATCGTCACCTTGTCCAGTAAAATTAGCAACGGGCAATAAATGCTGACCTTATCTGGAATATCCACATCAAATGCGGAATGAAATTTTCTGCTTTGGTGTTTTTAAAAGTTATCTCTTAGTGAACTATTTCTGTTTTAAATTTAGAAATATTAAAGATGAAGATTTGCAGTTGGGAAACTGAAATGAAGCATCACATCAGAATCTGATGGAGTTGCTCTGTTTGATGTCGCCTGAATCTCATCGACCTTTGAGAATGAAAGGAGAAAACACCATTCATAGGTGAGTGAACCCATCCCGTGGTCTGTCTGTGAGCGGCGCTTCAGCCAATCTTCTGTCTTTTCAATATGTAACTGGAGAGAAACTGGAAGTGAGTTAACAGTGGAAAGGATTCAATTAACCGTCTACTCTGCAAATTCATCAGTACAGCCACACTGGGATAAAAAACGTTTCACCTGTTCGTAGTGTGGGAAAGGATTTGCTCAGTTGTCTAACCAACTGTTACACCAGTGGGTTCACACTGAGGAGAGACCATTTAATTGTCCAGAGTGCGCCAAATGTTTTAAAAGGTCTCAGGAATTGACGCATCATCAATATATTCAGACTGATGAGAAACAATTCAAGTGTTTTCAAAGTGGGAGGGGGATCAGGCCAACATCTGATCTCACTTTACATCTGCGAACTCACTGGAGAAAGGCCGTTCACCTGCTGTAACTGTCGGAAAGGATACAGTCAGTCATTCAGTCTGCTGAGATAGCAGCAGAGAGATCACACAGAGGAGAGACCACTCATCTGCTGTGTGTGGGAGGAAATTAATTGATTCCAGAAACCTGCTGAAATCCAAATGTTTTCACACTGGAGAGAAGCCATTCACCTGCTCTGAATGTGGGGAAGGACCTCTCAGTAATCAAATTCACTGAGGCACCAGGGAATTCACATTGGCATTCTGAATTTGGGAAAAGATGCACTTAATTCATCTGTCCTGCAGATACACCAACGGGTTCACAGTGACAAGAAACTGTTTAAATGCCAGAGTGTGGAAAGTGCTTTATAAGTTCCCAGGAACTGAAATCCCATCAATGTGTTCACACTGATGAGAAATCATTCACGTGCTCTCACTGTGGGACTGGGTTCCCACTGCACATCGGCACAACCTATCCGCTGTATCTTCCACAACAGTGACAACACTTCACAATGACTTCAGTTGCTATGAAGCACATTCACAAATCCTGAATGTATGAAAATTTAGTTATAAATGCAAACTAAGCCTTAGCAATGAATAAAAGACTCAAGAACAGGGCAGTAAATGGATATCTACCAGTCTCATCTCATGGAAGAGAAATCATGGTTGAAAAAAAATCTGTGATTGATACCTGAACAATTAAACACTAGTTCAGTTCAAGAGATAATTCACATCCAATGCAGTAATCCACTGCTGGCAGAATGAACACAGTTCAGTTCTAGATGCAATAACAGCAGAATACAATCACACCAGACCTCACTGGAATGAGTATGTCACCATAGTCTTAGCAGTCTATAGGGACTGCTCTCTTTAAAAGAGAGAAAAGCGACTCATGGTGATTTGACCAGAGGGCCCCCTGACCTCAGGAGTGGGAGTATTTTGCGAAGGAGAGTCCTTCAGGGTAACCTCAAACTGGTAACGGGAATTGAGCCCATGCTGTTGGCATCACGTTGCTCTGCCAACCAATAACATACCAAACTCAGCTAAACCGATGCCCACTCACTGGGGTACCATGTGTGGGAATGAATAATTGAATCCCTTGCTACACACAGTGCAGGTGAATGGCCTCTTCCCACAATGTGTTTGTTGGTCTTTCATTAAATCATTGCTACTCATAAAACTCTTCTCACAGTCATACCATTTACCTGTTCTCTCATTGGTGTGAACAAAGCCATACCAGCTGAGGTATAAGAATCGAATGAACCCTTTCCCTCACAAGGAGCAGGTAAAAGGTGTTAATATACTGATGCTCAGAGTACAGGTCATGAAGTGAATTCTTTCCCACACTCACTGCAAGCGTACAGACTCTCTCTAGAATGGCCACCCTGTGTATTTGAAGCTTTGCTGATTTAGTAAATCCCTCTCACCCACAGAGCAGATGATTGGTCTCTCCCCAGTGTCAACTAAACAGTTGACATTAGGCTGAACTATAAAGTTTATTCCTTCCAAATGGAGCAGACAAAGCTTCTCTCCCAATGATGAAGACGCTTGTGTGACATGAAGCTGGACCCCCAAGTGAATACATTTCCACACATGGAACAGCTAAATAACTTCTCCCCCATGGGAACAGTGTGATGTTAATTAAAGACCATTGAATTTAAGACCTTGACAGACCTTAAAGATTTTTTTCCCCACAATAAGGGGAAAGGTCTCTTGTCGGTGTAAACCCACTGGTGTTACAAGAAGCTGGATGACAGAGTAATTCCATTCCCACACACAGAGCAGGTGAACGGTGTCTCCTGAGAATGTCTGTGTCGATGAGCCTCCAGATGGTCTGGGAATTTGCAATCCTTCTCACAATCCAGACATTTCCATGGTGCTGATCTCCTCACATATCTGTTGAATCCTTTCACAGAAACACAACATATTTATGTCTTCTCTGTCTGTTTTTTTAAAAATGTTAACTGGTTAATGTTAAATAATTTCTGCAGTCAGTTCAGAGGAACGCTCGCATTCTTGTGTGTGTGTGTGTGTGTGTGTGTGTGTGTGTGTGTGTGTGTGTGTGCGTGCGTGCGTGCGTTGATGGTTCACCACTCACTATGTTGTTTGAAATCTTTGCTTACAGACATACCAGATAAACATGTTCCCTTTACGTCCAAATGAATTTCGTGACTGTTGGATCTTTATATCATGTTTGAATTGAAACAATCCTCTTCAATTCTTTCAATTTATTTCTTTGTGAAATGATTTTCAAATATTATCGCAGTCCATACAGGGTAAAATCTCAGAACTAACAAATCCAATTTCAGAAAGTCTACTTTCCTCTATTCTCCATCTTATCCCAAATGATCCAAAAGATGCAAAAGCCACCATCAAAAGCAAAACGGACCCTTCCTGAATAGTTCAGGTTGTTATTCCCAACACCTATGTGACATTGTGTGTCCTGAGGTGCAAACCCGTTGTGGGATGTATGTAGCCAACTGGTGGATAGTTCAGGCCATTATCCAGAAGAATGTTACAGAAGAGATGATACCTCTTGCTGCTACTTTACATCAGTGGTGAAGAAAGGGAATGGTGAAGGTAATTGGTAATGAAGAGTACTGTTTTGTTACAGATGTTGACAAGTTTCTTGTGTTGTTGAAACAGCATTCAACCAGGAAAATGGAGAGGACTCCGTATCACACCTGACTTTCATCTTGTAGGAAGACAGTCAAGAGGTGAGTTGAGAGCTGCAAGACTTTTCGCCTCTGCCCTGATCTTGTCTCAAGTGGTATGGTCACTCCTGTTCAGTCTCTGGTCAACATTACACCCCAGAATGTTGCTCATGGAGGATTCAACAATAATATTGCTGTTTAATGTCAACAAGGGATACTCAGATATTCTCTTGTTAAAGATGGTCTTTGCCAGGCATAGATGTGATACGACTGTTCCGTGCCACTTGTGCAAATTTTAGATGCTGGCCCGGTCTTGCTGCTTATGGGTATGCGATTTTTGAGAATAGTTTTAGCTCAGGTTGAGGTTCAGGTTGTAAGATTGTTCTCAATGAGAGCAAGCCTACCAGCTCAGCGAGCAAACGTACAACCTGAACACATTGATATATGCACATCAGTATATGAGCAGTTGAGAATGATGCTGAATATTGTCCAATCGTCAACCAAGATCCCTACTTCTGAAGGGAAAGTGATTGGCGAAGCAGCTGAAGTAGGCTCGGCCAAAGAAAAGACCCTGAGGAACTCCCCTCGAACTAAGAAGGCCTGGATTCTCAAGCACCATCTGCTTCACAAGTGGGACATGACGCATCTGAGCATGTGCGTTAAAAAGTCTCCTGCAGAAAATCCAGAGATTCAGGGAGACTGCTGTTTGTTTCAAAGATCACCTGAGGGTGAAACTGATAAAAGCTATCGCCGAGGACACTGCAGCACCCGGGTAATGGGTTCTGAAGAAAATCCACACAGGACTGTAATGTTTCACTCTGTTTCTCCGTCCACATCTCCTGCCAGACCCTGCTGACCTCCTCTAGCACTGTCTGATTGACTCTCAGAGTTTCGGCATCTGCATGAGTCACCCTTCGGCCTCGCCCGGCACTGTGACGTCACGGACCCGTATGTGCATGCGTCCAGATCCCTGGCCAAGATGGTGGCTGTTCATCTCGGAACTGCGACACATTTAATTGCAAGTTATTTTTCAACGTAGTCGCTTCTCGCTGAAAGGGTTTTTAAACGCTCGACAGCTCCTGCAGCCTTAACATGTGCAAAAACGCATCTCTTCCCATTTCCAACGGAGATAAAGTCGGTTTTGCCAATGTGCTGCCCTCGCCTGTCGTGAGTATGGAGGGCTTTAAGGACTGCTGGGCATGCTGGCTCGCTGCACCCGCAATTGAATTCAGTTATTACAGAAAATTGATTCTGTTCATGAATAACTTTTTTTCTTTTTATTCCAACCTTTTGTTTTCCAAACAATCTTTGGAAAACAGAATTTGTAGTTAGAAAAATATCTTAAAATGGGATGCATATATCAAATCTCTCAAATCATCTCTACAACATAACCTTGTCATTAAAGTACGAGATCTCTCAAATCATTTTGTAAATTCCCGTTCTGAGTTGATGATGGTGGATTTTGGAAACTCCTTTAACAAGTGGATGTTTAGCACTCAAACCAAGAGATATATTTGTTTATTCTGAAAGTGTCTCAACATGTGTCTTTTGTCATCTCATTTTGCAGAGTAGTAGAAGTAATGAAAACTGAAGTGTTTCTCTGATTTCAGTTCTGTGGTATCTTTTCAGCTAAAAAATCCAGCCGGAGAGTTTACATTGAAGGACAATGAAGTTGGTTCAGAGGTGAATAATATTGAGCATTCATCTATAATCCAATACTGAACTTGCTTTGCTGTGGTTCATTGGTCAGGCCCTGGTGTGATCCCTTTACTGTGGATCTGAATCCATGTCCATCCATTGCTCTGTTTAAGCCCTCTCCTCCATGACAATCTCTTTTCCATTGTCCAACCTGCACCACCTTTAGTAATGTGGATTTTAACCCGATGTGATAGTTTTTTGTTATTCCTTCCAGTCATGTTCAAATGAGGGTTTTATCACTGCATGTCCCTATGCTATGTGATGTTAATTTATTCCACTCGTTTATGTGGCCTCCCTCACAAACATCTCTCAGACTTTCCTATACTCCTGCTTGCTTTTATTCTTCATGCTCCCTCTTACACACTGTATTCCCTTCCCTGTTCTTACCGCCTCACCTCCCCTTCCCTGTCCTTACCAATCCCCCTCCCCAACAACCCCTTTCATTTCTCTTTCATCCCTGAGTGGCCCGAGTCTTTTCTTGGTCGAGATACTTCCTTGATGCATAATAGAACGTGGAACAATGCAGCACAGGAATGGACGCAAGATGCTGTGTTGAACATGCTGATCAAAACCCTCTGTGCAATCAGCCTGAAACCAAACGGTGTTAGCCTGACAGCAAGTCGGGAACATGCTGAACTGGATTATAAAGGATATGACAATAAATGATAACTGGACACTGAGAAATAATGGGGGAAATATGTTTTTTTAGAAGCAGAATATTTTTAAATCTGTTGTATTCTATATTTTGGTATGAGCATAACTGGCAGAATAGATAAGGCTGTGGGAGGCTGTTGGTGGTGGGGAATATTTAAAATTTCAGCGGCATTTTGACAAGGTTCAACAGGGGCTAAAGTATAGCGAGGGAGAGAAAAAAGCCCCTGAAAGGTCAATGAGGCCGTTTATGTGGAATCACAGTTGATGGGGGAGATCTGAAAAAAAAGTGTTTGGATTTTACTGTGGAGATTCCAGGAGAAAACAGCACAAGGAGCGTGCTGTCAGCCAAAAGCCGCACCCATCTCATTCACCCGGCCACTTTCTGCTCCAAGTATTGCAGAGTCTATGGGAGGCCACATCAGTCTGTACAGCCACCTACAGACTCCCACGGAGCGTGGGAGATAGTCAGCGTAATCTGTGACCCATCACCAATGCGATAATGAGAGAGGAAAGTTGAATCCCCTCACTGTTATCCCAATGCCTTTGTTACAAATTCAAATAATTCCTTGTTAATCCAGTGTCTCACAATGTAATGCTGTAAAGGAGCCTTAACACTGCTCTTGCACTTCTGTGTTCTGACCCTTATTACCCAGAATTTTGTCTACGACTGATTGAATATCTAAGGCCACATATTTTCTTGATTATCCCATTGTTATCCCTAACGATGAGAGATCCCCAACCTTCTTCCCATTCTGCCTGACTTTCCACAATGTTATGTAGCTGTGAATATTAATGCCCCACCTTCTTGTTCACCCTGTGACCATGTCTCCCTGATGGTGAGTAGATAGAAATCACAAGTCACACGTGCATATCCCTTAGTGCAAATACTTCTTTCATCCAAATTTAGAAACAGTAATTTACTTTTTATCACTATTTCCTGTCACAAACATATTTGCTGGTGTACAATATTAGTTGAACTCACTTCCTTCCTCTTTCTTTCTGTTTGTCCCCAACCACGTCCCCCTGTTTCAATATTTTAATCTCTCCCCGTGGAATTCGGATTTCCTTTCAGCTGAGCCCTATACCTTCTCATGGGTGCCAGTTTCAAGCACTCTGCACAATCCTGGTCATATGATTGACCAGGGCACTGGTTCCACCACTGTACCATCCCAATAAAATAGCTGACTTCTCCCTTAGAACTGGTAACAGTTCCCACTGCATCAGACCCACTCCTTCTGACACAATGGTTTGATTCTGAAAACCTGCTGCACTCTGGTGATGTCACTCAGTCTCTCTCCATGTGGTATCCCTCACTGTGTGGGTCTAATTGCTGCCTCTGTCAAAGCCTCTCACTCCTGCAGCTGGTCTACGATTCTGAGCCAAAGGAATTCTCCACTCCAGACTGACGGAGCAGCACAAGCCAGGGATGGAGACTGGGATTTTCCAGGTGTCTGTTGGACTCAGTGCTACTCGACATGAGTCATCCTCACTACCTCAGTCTAATTTGCCATTCTGTCTGTTTTTCTCTCTCCTTTAGGTAATCAGGATGTGCCTGACTTCGCCAAATTCGTAATTCTCATTCATTGCCACATTGAAGACAATTGGGCAGCCAGAGAGAGATGGAGAGTGCGATCTGGAGCCTTCAGTAAATCCTGCAGCCGAAAAGATCACTCACAGTAAACAGCACAGGGAGGAGTTACTGGCCTTCTATATTCCGACGTGGAAGACAGGACGTAGACACAGTTCTCGGCAAGGAAAAGCAACATTCTAGGCTTCATTCCCACCATCTTGTGAGAGTCCTGCTCTCACCTCTGCTGTACTCACTGAGACAGCACAGAGGTCCCAGGCATCAATCCAGCCCCATGTTGTATTAGGGACCTCTGTAATATCCTCCAGTCCCAATAATCCTGTCTCTGTTTGGAATCTCCTCTATATCACACAATGCTCTTTGTCTCTGTCAGGTTCTCCAATCCCTAACACCCTAATCCATACATTTTTCCAGTAAATACTAAATTCGTTCATCCCGGTAAACCCTGACAGTGCTGTTTCTCCCTGTAAGCTCCTCCTACCAACATCACCCTCCATGTCATTGTATTAGTCTTTAACCTCTTCTTCTTTCCCTATCTGTGCAAACTTCTCCAGCTCCGACAATCTTCCTTAGCTGTGAAAAAAATGTAATCTCCTTATTCTTCTCCAATTCTTCAAACGTAATCTATGTAAACTTCACCCTCAACACCCCCTCCCAACCCCACCAACCGTCCCAACAATAGAACCGCTTTCAGTTTGTGCAATCGTCCCCACATGTGTAACTGTCTCCAACCCAGCAACCTGGCATTGTCCATTGTTTTCCTGTCTACGTCGCCTCCAGAGCCTAGAAGTCCGCTTACATATTTAAACGTCTTCAGTCACTACAGTCTTCCATATCTCTGTTAGTATATACAATAGTCTTCTCCCTGAAACACCCTTAAACTCCAAGACAACTATATACCGGTGAGCCTGACCTCGGTGGTGGGAAAGTTGTTGGAGGGAATTCTGAGGGATAGGTTGTACATATATTTGGAAAGGCAAGGACTAATTCGGGATAGTCAACATGGCTTTGTGTGTGGGAAATCATGCCTCACAAACTTGATTGAGTTTTTTGACGAAGTAAAAAAGAGTATTGATGAGGGCAGAGCAGTACATGTGATCCATATGGACTTCAGTAAGGTGTTCGACAAGGTTCCCCACGCGAGACTGATTAGTAAGGTTAGATCTCATGGAATACAGAGAGAACTAGCCACTTAATACAGAACTTGCTCAAAGGTATAAGACAGAGGATGATGGTGGAGGGTTGTTTTTCAGACTGGTTGCCTATGACCAGTGGAGCGCCACAAGGATCGATGATAGGACCTCTACTTTTTGTCATTTACATAAATTATTTGGATGCAAGCATCAGAAGTACAGTTAGTAAGTTTGTAGATGATGCCAAAATTGGAGATGTAGTGGACGGTGAAGAAGGTTACCTCAGATTAGAACAGGATCTTGACCAGATGGGCCAATGGGATGAGAAGTGGCAGATGGACTTTAATTCAGATAAATGCGAGGTGCTGCATTTTGGAAAGCAAATGTTTGCAGGACTTACATACTTAATGGTAAGGTCATAGAGAGAGTTGCTGTACAAAGAGACCTTGGGGTGCAGGTTCATTGCACCTTGAAAGTGGAGTCGCAGGTAGATAGGATAGTGAAGAAGGCGTTTGGTATGTTTTCCTTTATTGGTCAGAGTATTGAGTACAAAGGTTGGGAGGTCATGTTGTTTACAGGACAGTGGTTAGGCTACTGTTGGAATATTGCGTGCAATTCTGGTCTCCTTCCTATCGGAAAAATGTTGTGAAACTTGAAGCATTCAGAATTGATTTAAAAGGATGTTTCCAGGGTTGGAGTATTTGAGCTATAGGGAGAGGTGGAACAGGATGGGGCTGTTTTCCTTGGAGCGTCGGAGGCTGAGTGGTGATCTTATAGTTGTTTACAAAATTATGAGGGTCATGGACAGGGTACATAGACAAAGTCTATTCCATGGTGTGTGGGAGTCCAGAACTAGAGAGCAGAATTTTAGGGTGATAGGGGAAAGATATAAAAGAGACCTAAGGGCAAGTTATTCACAAAGAGGGTGGTACGTGTATGGAATGAGTTGCCAGAGGAAGTGGTGGAGGCTGGTACAGTTGCAACATTTAAGAGGCATTTGAATGGGTATTATGAATTGGAGGCGTTTGGAAGGATATGGGCCAGGTGCTGGCAGGTCGGACGAGATTGGGTTGGGGTCTCTGTTCATCATGGACGGGTTTGACCGAAGGGTCTGTTTGCATTCTGTACACCTCCATGACTCTATGACTATGCCTCGAAGACCCTCTATCTGTGCCTATCAGCCTGCCTGCCTCTAGCCAATCTCCATCCCTATCCCTATCTCCAGAATCTAACTCAGATCCCTCTATCTCTGTAAATTCCTCCAATCCACAAACCCCTTTGTCGCACTAACGTTCTTGACCAGATGTAATTCTGTTTGACTCGAATATCCTCGAGCCTCTGTAACCTCTATCCATCTGTTCAATCCCACACTACTGAGGAATGACTCACTGCATTCACTATAAAGGAGATGGAATGACAGTGAACAGATATGATGGAACTGTTTATTCCGGAGATGTTGCTGCAGAATGGCCATTGCAGGGAAGTGAATACTGAAGGGTTCTGTGGGATCGAGGCAGGCTAGGCAAAAAGCCAACAAGTTGTGAAGAAAGGATGAGCTGAACGCAGTAATGAAACATTCATTTGGAAGTGAAGATCAAAATTTGTAGTCTTATCTGAGTGGAGCTGAGAATAAGCAAGCAACAGCAGCATTTAGCAGGATTTCATTTATAGGAACCAGCCAGTGATGGTAATGCCAATATGGTTACAGTCAGGATACTGAATGTACTTGTAGCAAGGGCAGTAGAGTAAATGTGTGTTACAGTAGTCTCCATCCCGACTGGATAACTCATGAGTATCAGGGCTGTAATGGATTTAATCCTGGATTGTATACGAGATGTTTTTCTATCAACAAAATTGTCCTTTGTAGATCAAATGCTATGTAATAATAAATATCTAGTAATCCCATTATAAAGGTGTTTTGTGAGCCGAGCCCCATAATGTTATGCAGGACAAATTGAGTTTGAGTTCCGACCATGAGATGGAGGAGCGGAATTAGGCCATTTGGCCCTTTAAGTATGCTCTGCCCTTCAGTCAGATCATGGTTGATCTGATGATTCTCTACTCTATTTACCGGCCTTTTCCACAAAACCCTTGTTTCCCTGATTAATTAAAACCTGACCATCTCTGCTGTAAATACTCTTAATGACCCAGCCTCGACAGGCCCCTGCAGTCAGGAATTCCCACAGACTCACAACCCTCTGAATGGAGACATTCCTCCTCATCTCCATCTTCAATGGATGAGCCCTTGCTGGGATTTTATTCTCTCTGGTTGGAGATTCTCACACCACTGAAACGAAAGGAAGTGACAGAGATAATTATTGCAGATGACATGAAAATTAGTGGAGTTGGGATTAATGAGCAAGGAGATCGAAGGTTGCAGGAAGTTACAGATCAGTTGGAAAGATGTGCAGAGAAATGACAAATAGAGTTTAAGCTGGACAATTATGAGGTCATGTCAAATTCAAGAAGAAAGTTAACATCCTGAGGGACAGTGATATACAGAAGGATCTTGGTGCAAGACAGTAAATCCCTGAAAATGGCAACAGAAGTGTTCCAGATGGGAAGGAAAGCAAACGGAACACTGGCCTTCATCGGTCAAAACGTTGGGTATAGTGGTTTGCATCTGCTGTTGTAATTGTATAAAATGTTTGTTTGGCCACACGTGGAGAACTGTGTGCAGTTTTCATCTCCACACAATAGGGAGGATGTGGAGGCTTTGGAGAGGGTACAAAAGGGGTTTATCAGCATGTAGCACGTGTTAGGTTTTTGAAGGGAGTGTTAGGTATAAGAGGAAATTTAACAAAGTTGGATTGTTTTGTGAGAGTATCAGAAGCTGACAGGCGACCAGGTACAAGAAAATAAAATTAGGACGGGGCAGATCATGTGGATAGTCGGAATCTATTTTTCAATGTGTAAGTTTCAAATATTATAACACACAGGTTTAAGCTGAGAAAGAAGAAGTTTAAACGAGATGTGTGAGGCACGTTTTTCTAACGTAGAGAGTGGAAGTTACTGAGGGAGGTCGGAGAAGCAGAAATATGAGCAAAGCATTGAAGTGGATTTTCAACAGAAACATGAACAGACAGAGAATAGAGGGATATGGACCATGTGCAGGTAGATGGGACTAGTTTAGAATAGCATCATTGGCAGCGCAGCCATGGTGGGACGAAGGACCTATACAGCCTGTGCTGTAATTTTTCTGTTTTCTAACTTCCCAGCATCTAACCTGTCAAAGCGTCCCAGAATCTTGAATGTTTCATTCAACTTCTCTCTCATGTTTTCTGAACGGCAATGGGTTCAACCTCAGTCTAATCCACCTCTTCCCATTAGAAAATCCCTCCATTCACAGGATCAGCCGAGTGATCCTTCTCTGGCCTGCCTCCAATGTGACTATGTTGTTCCTTAGCGCACTCAGACTGCTCTTAATATTCTAGGTGTGGTATGATTGTACCTTACCGTAGATCTCCCTCTTTTTTAGACGCCATTCCCTTTGTAACAAATGTCAGTATTTGATTTGCCTTCTCTATTACCTGATGACCCTGAAAGCTACCTCTTCCATCTTGATAACCAAGAACTCTCACAACCCTTTCTGCTGTCAGTCTGAAACCAAATAGTGTTAGCCTGACAGTAAGTCAGGAGCATGCTGAAATGTTTTAGAAAGGATATGTCAATAAACAATAACTGGACCCTTAGAAACACATTTTATACAAGAGAATTTGTTATTGAGCCTGTTGGATTTTATTTCTGGTGTGAATATAAATGGCAGAGTAGATAAGGGTCTCGGAGATGTGTGGTGGTACGGAGGTTATGGATTACTTGAATTATCAGAAGCCTTTGCACAAGTTTCAAGAAGTGCTAATGAGTAACTTAGTAGAGAATAGGGCCCGTTAAAGATCAATGAAGTCACCTATGTGTGGAACCAGAGGAGATGGGTGAGAAATTAGACAAAATAGTGTTGTAAGAATTTACTGTGGAGAAAGACATGGAAGTTCAGGAACTTGGGGAAACAAATAGTGATGTCTTGGAAAGAATGCTCAATGGAAAAGAGGAAGTGCTGGAGTCGTAAAGCAAATAAAGGTTGATCCTAGAATATTGTGGAAAGCTAGGGAAGAGATTGCAGTGTCCCTAACAGAGATATTTACATTATCAACAGACACCGTGAGGTGTCGGAAGACTGGAGGGCGGCTAATGATGTTCCATCACTTCAGGGTGCAGAGAAAAGCCGGGAGATTACAGCCCCGTGAAGGCGAAGTTGTTAGAGGAGCTTCTGAGAGAAAGGAGCTAAGTATATTCGGAAGGGCACGGGCTGATTAGAGATAGTCAGCATGGCTTTGTGAGTGGATAACAATGTTTCACAAACCGGATTGACTCTTCAAGGAAATGGAGACAGTGAGGTCTGCAGATGCTAGAAATCAGACTTTAGAGGGTATTGCTGGAAAATCACAGCAGGTCAGACAGCATCTGAGGAGCAGGAAAATCGACATTTCAGGCTGGAGGGCTTCA
The DNA here is from genome assembly GCF_047496795.1 of Chiloscyllium punctatum. Taxonomy (NCBI): domain Eukaryota; kingdom Metazoa; phylum Chordata; class Chondrichthyes; order Orectolobiformes; family Hemiscylliidae; genus Chiloscyllium; species Chiloscyllium punctatum. The sequence continues at coordinate 109,947 of NW_027309954.1, forward strand.
TCAGGAATGAGGAGGTTGCCAAGAGCTGGATGAAGGCAAAGCATTCAATGTTGTCCAAATGAACTTCAGCAAAGCATTTGACAAGTTTCTAAGGGATGTAGAATGTCTAGTCAAGAGGAAGAAGGAAGCTGAATTATGGTTGAGGAAGCAAGAATCAAATAGACGTCTAGAGGGTTACATGGGGCAGCACGTTGTCTCCGTGGTTAACACTGCTGTCTCATAGCACGAGGGACCTGATTTTAATTCCAGCCTCCGGCGACTGTATATGTTCTCCCATTGTCGGTGTGTGTTTCCTTCCGGTGCTCGGCTTTCCACTGACAGCAAAAATGTGCAGGTTAGGTGAATCAGCCATGCTAAATTATCCAGAGTATTCAACGATGAAAAGGACTGATACATGTTTACAGGTTGATGTGAAGAAGGAGGATGCGCTGATAATTTTGTAAAACATAAAAATAGATAAACCTGCTGCATCCACAGTCACGACAGGAAGCGAAGAAAGAGATTGTTGCGCCTTTGGCGATGGCCTTTGCTTCCTCACTGTCTACTGGTCATACCAGATAGATTGGAGGCAGGAAAATGTTATTCCCTTGTTATGGAAAGTGAATAGGGACAATCTTTGGAATTACAGAACTGTCAGTCTTATGTCTGTGGTGTACAGATTATTAGGGAGGACTGTGAGAGACAGGATTTATGATTCATAGTTTGATTAGAGATAGTCAGCATGGTTTTGTAAGGGGCAGGTCATGCCTCACAATGATCCTGTTCCTTTTTGCTTGTCTTCAGCTACACCCCTGTGCTGTTCTGATGTCTTCATCTTTTCTCTTTGGATTTGGAAAGTTCCTTTCACGTGAACTCTGTCCCTGCATCCTCGCTGTCATTTTAGAGCTCTGTCCATAAACCTACCGACATGATTGGCCAGGATACTGGTCCCAGCACGGTTCCAGTGGGACCATCCTAATGGATCTTTTAAAAAATAAGGTATGGGATGTGGGTGTCTCTGGCTGACCAGCCTTTCTTGCCCAGCCCTCGTGGTCATTGAGCTGAGTAACTTGCTTGGCCATTTCAGATGGTAATTGAGAGGCAAACACCTTGCTGTGGGGATGTCGATCAGACCACATGAGGATGGTCTCGAAAGCACAAGTGTTTGGGTTGTTTTGTACATCGGCAATGGTCCCATACTTATTTGTGGATTGTTAATTGGTATTTTTAAAATTATTGATTTCAAATTCCAACATTTCTGATGGTGGCATTAAAACCTGCGTCCCCTTAACATTACCACTGGGGCATCACTTCAACTGGTCACTGGTTGCTCATCTCTGAGCACTGAAACCAGTGCATCATGAACCTAAGCCCATTCTTCTAACATGATTGTTTGATCCTGACACCTTCCTGCACAATGATGATATCACTCAGTCTCTCTCCATGTGGTATTCCTCCCTGTGTGGGTCTAATTGCTGCCTTTTTCAGCGCCTCTCGCTCTTGCAGCTACTCTGGATCCTGAACTAACAGAATTCTCCACTCCAGAGAGACGCAGCTGCACAGGCGAGGGATGGAGTTTGGAATTTTCCAAGTTTCTTTGTGATTCATTGCAATTTTCCCTGTGTAACCCTCACCGCATCTGTCTAATTTCCCATTCTGTCCATTCCTCTGTCTTCTGTCGGTACTCAGGAAGTTCCTGACGCAATAGACTTCCCAACTGTTGGCAGTCCATTCCATCTATGAACCATCATCTGTGGATACACTTAATGAGGTCCTGGGGCTTTCCATACCATTGTGTATGAAAACCTCCAGTACCATCTCTTCTGTAACATGCACTCTTTTCAAGTCTTAGATATGTACAGCGTGGAAACAGAGCCTTCGATCCAACTCATCTATGCTGACTAGAAGATCTAAATAAATCCGTTCCATTTACCAGCATTTGGCCTATTGCCCTCTAAACCATTAAAATTCTTATACCCATCCAGATACCTTTTAAAAGTTGTCATAGCATCCATCTCCTATATTTTCTCTCTCTGCACATTCCATACACATCTCGCCGTGTGCGTGAGAAAGCTGTCCCTTAGGGCGCCCTTAAACCTAAGCCCTCTACATTTGACTCCCCAACCCCTGGGAAAAGACCTTGATTGTTTACTCTATCCATGCCCCTCATGTTTATATTAACCTCTGTAGGGTCACCTCTCAGTCTCCGATGTTTCAGGGAAAATAACCCAAGCTTATTCAGCAACAAACTGGCAACGTTTTGTCAACCTTTTCTAAACCCTTTCAAGTTTCACAACATCCTTCCTATAGCGGGGAGACTGGAATTGCAGAGACCTCCAATTATTCCCTGAGTTCCCCAGTCTTTGTCCATAGTAAGTTCTGGAGTGAAAAACTTTTTTTGGGACTTAGTCATATCCTGCAGTTCCAAATATCGATGGCATCATTGATCTTTAAGGGCCCCTATTTTGTCTCGACTTAATTGTATATTCTTAATTTATTTGCACAATCACTTTCGGATTCGTCTTATCTTTCTCTGCTGAGGCAATTTCAAGTGCCCTTTCTGCATTCCTGATTTCCACCCGAAGTGTATTCCTGCAGCCCCTATGCTCCTCAGGGATTCTCATGATCCAGCTGACACGTGCCCCCTTTTCCTTGACCTGACCGTCAATAGACAACCAGTGTTTCCTAATGCTGTCAGCATTGAGCTGCACACTAACAGGAACATGCTGGCGTTGAACGCTCAATTTATCTCACTTTTAAAATATTCTTATTTGCCGACTTCTCTTTCCCTGCAAATAGACACACCAATCACATTTTCAAAGTTCCTGGTTAAGACTATCAAGATTGGTCTGGCCCCATTTTATAACTTGAACTTGTGGACCCGGCCAGTCCTTTTCCATCGCTATTTTCAAACGAATAGAACTGTGGTCACTTTGGCAAAATGCTTTCCCACTAACACCTCAGTCCCTTTCCCTATTTTGTTTCCCAAGGGGAAGTCAGTATTTCCCCCTTTCCCTATTCAGGACATTTGCATATTGATTGGGAGTTTTCATGGAATGCAATTACCAAATTCCTCCCTTGAAAACACTGAACAATGGCAGTCCCAGTCTATTTTTGGAAAGTTTAAAAGCGCCAACCATAACAGCCCTAGTATTTTGCCTGATATTTGAGATCTCCCGACATATTTGTTTCACAGTCAGCCACGGCTTATTCGGGGTTCGTAGGACAATCGTATCAAAGTGATGACCCATTTTTATTTCTCAGTTCTACGAGAATAGCTTCGCTGGGCGATCCCACAGGAGTATCCTCTCTAAAACCCACTACCACACGTCCTCTCTGGCCTCCCCTTCCAAGCTTCCTGTAGCATCTCTACCTTAAAGCATTGAGCTGCAATTCCTGCCCCTCCCTCAGCTGTGTTTCTGCAATTGCTATAATATCCCAGTCCCATGTTTCAATCCATGCCCTGAGTTCATCTGTCAGGCGTCTTTCATTGAAATAAGTGCAGTTTAATCATTAGTTTCTCCACATTCCCTGTTATGTTCTTGCCTGCCTTGTCTGTTGAATGTTCTCTCTCTTTAACTTGTGCACTGACCTCAATCTTCTTTCTGGCCTTATGGCTGTTGAGGTTCCAACACCCTGCCAGGTTAGTTTATATCCTCTCAAGCAATTCGCCCCACCAGGGTATGGGGCCCCCTCCCGCTCCCAGTTCATGTGCCTTTTCCACCCTGTCTCCCTGTGTTGACACCTTCAGGGATCTAGGCACATGTCCACTAAGATCCCTTTGTTACTCAGTACTCGGCAAGGATCGAGCATTCATTATGTCTGTCCTTCACTTATCATACCTCCCACAGAGTATGACCTTACACTGACCAGTACTAAACTCTGCTCAGATTATCATCTGATCGTCATTAGACTGTATCTAGAGACCATCCCCCCTTACTGTGAACCACACCGTCACCTTTCGTGTCATCTGCAAACCGACTAATGACACCTTATGCTTTTACATTGAAGTTATTATTCCACAGAAGAATCAACAATTCCTGCACAGATCCCCATGGTACACCCGCTGGTGAAAGGATTTCAAATACGAAGAAGTTTATCCCCCAATTTTGTATCCAATTTACCAATTTGCCTTGAATCCCATGGGCTCTTCCCTTTTGGACCAGCCTTCCATTTGGGACCTTGTAAAAGGCCTTATTCAGGTTCATGTAAACCACATCATCTGCAATGCCCTCCTCAGTATTTTGAGAGACCAAATCAAAAAACGCAACTGAATTCTGAGGCGATATCTTCCTCTACCAAATCCGTGATGACGCAGCCGAGTTGACCCTTACGGTTGCAAGTTTTGATTCATCCTCAGAATATTTTCCACTAATTTCCCTCCTCCTGCTGTCAGACTCTCCGCTCTGTAATTATCTGGCCTATTCCTGTTGCTCTTATTGAACAAAGGAACCACATTAGCGATCCTCCAGTCATTCATCACTTCACCTGTGGCCAGCAAAGTATTAAATATATCCACCAGGGCCCCAGCAATCTCCTCCCTTACTTCCCATAGCAGCCTGGGATACATTGCATTGGACACTGGGCGTTTATCCACCTTTATGCCTGTGAAAATATTTAATATCCCCTCCTTATTGGTCGACACATGTTCGAGAACCTCACCATCCTCAACTGAAATCCTTGGCTACAATGCCTTTCCCCTGTGTCAATAAGGACGGAAGGCATTTATTGAAGACCTCACCTACTTCCTCTGGCTCCATGTACAGATTGTTCCTTTGGTTTGTAACATGAGCAACCCTCGAACTATACTGATCAAATACCTTGTCGCCTTTACTTAAAAGTATCTGCCAAGGATATTTCATGTTCATTCTTTGACCCTCAGTTTGAAGGACCCCCTTGCACTTTCTATACGTTTGAAGGGCTTTGCCTATTTTCATCGCAGTGTACGTCTTTATCCAGCTCACGATATCACTTGATCAGTATTCGCTGGAGTTACTGCCATTGACATTTACTCATCGGGGGCCAAACCTGCCCTGAATTCTCACTGTACCACTTTAACATACTTCCTTTTTCCGAATATGAGCCCAACTGCAAATAGTTCCTCCCAGTCTGTGTTTGTCAGGTGCTGTATCATGATCGTGATAATGCCCAGTGACAGTGATATTTTATCAACTGGGGGCTTCTCCAAATTTGGCCTCTTCACATCTGCACTCTTTTTATCTCTTTCCAAAATGACTTTGAAACTTAGTGTTATGTCCACTATCCCCAAAACGCTACAAAAATCATTAGGTGTGTCATCTTGTCCAGCACATCCAACTCTTACCAAACTACCCTGAAGCCTCTCCAGCACATGATATAGCTGTAACCTTCTGCAGTCCCCACAGCACCTCTCCATCCTTTCAGACAGCACCTCATTACCTCTAACCATTCAGAAATCACGAATGCATGGGACACAGGGAAACCTATCTCTCTGGATACATATGGTTCCCTTGGAGCCCAGCGCAATGGGATTGTTTTAATTTAATCGTGAGATGTGGGTGTATCTGGCTGGTCAGCATTTGTTGCTCAGACCTAGCTGCCCTTGAGCTGAGTAGCTTGCTTGGCCATTTCAGAGGGCAATTGAGAGCCAAATACTTTGCTGTGGGTAAGTCGTGCAGCACATGTGAGGATGGGCAGATATCCTTGTCTGAAGAACAAGTGTCTTTTGGATGAACAAAGGTTATTTTCGACCTCAGCAATGGTTTCATGCTTACTCGTGGATTGTTAATTGCAATTTTTAAAAGTTATTGATTTAAAATTGCACCATTTCAGATGGTGGGATTCAATCTTGACTCCCTTGAACATTGGCTGAGGTTTTGGATACAGTGATACCACTTGGCCATCACTTCACCTGCTCACAGGTTACTCATCCCTGATAAGTTATACCAGTGCACCATGAAGCTAAACCCATTCTTCACATACAACGTTTTGATCCTCACACCTTCCTGCACTCTGGTGATATCACTCAGTATCTCTCCATGTGATATCCCTCTGTCAATGCCTCTCGCTCTTGCAGCTACTCCAGATCCTGAGCTAACAAAATTACCCACTCCAGAGAGCCAAAGCAGCACAGGCCAGGGATGGAGACTGGGATTTTCCAGATCTCTGTGGGACTCAGTGCCATTCTCCATGTGTAATCCTCACTACATCAGTCTAATTTCCAATTCTGTCTTTTCCTCTGTCTCCTGTAGGTTCTCAGATATTTCCTGACTCAGTGTACTTCCCACCTGCTGGGTGTGTCGTCCATCACCACATTGAAGATGATTGGTCAGCCAGAGAGACAAAGGGTAGGGAGGTCTGGGTCTTCCAATAAATCCTGCAGTGAGGTAAGATCACTCACAGTGAACAGAGCAGAGAGCAATGAGAGAGCTCCAAACATTGATTAACAAAACATGACACAGGTACAGTGTTGGAGGGGGAGCACAGTACAGACACACTCCGGGCTCAATCCCCACCCCTACTGTAATTTCTGTTGTACTGAGACTCACTTCTCTGCAACACTGTATCTGTGGCATGTCTTGTGGACCAGTGTCTTCAATAATTTGTAACTACTATAAGAGTTCCATTTCCAGTAACCTCCTCCCTTCCTGATAGTCCCTACACATACTTGAAATATACTGTATTCCAGACTACCATCCCGATCGCTGTAACTTGCTTCAGTGTCTATAACATGCCTTATCTCGATTAGTCTCCTCCTCCAATACCTGGAACAGTGTCATGCAGCATGGAATCGGTTCCTTCGGTCCAACTAGCCCATGCTGATCAGAGTCCCTGAATAAGTCACGTTTCCCTGCATATGAGACAAATCCCTTCAAACCTTCTCCTCTCTCTGTGCCTGCCCAAATGTCATTCACATGTTGTTATTGTACTATTTTCTACCACTTCTCCCGGAAGCTCATTCCATACGTGCACCATCCTCTGTGTGAAAAATCTTCTCCTCCAATCCCTTTTCAATTTTTTCTCTCCCATCTCACACTTATGCCCTCTAGAAGACAGAACATAGAACATGGAAGCGCGCTACAGCCCTTCGGCTCTCGATGTTGCGCCAACCTGTGGAACCAATGTGCAGCCCATCTAACCTTCTCTATTCCATTCTCATCCATATGCCTGTCCAATGACCGTTTAAATGTGCTTAAAGTTGGCGAGTCTACTACTGTTGCAGGCAATGAATTCCATGCCCCACTATTCTGAGTAAAGAACCTACCTCTCGCATCTGTCCTATATCTATTTATTAATATTAATCTCTTCCTCAACTTAAAGCTATCACCCGTCGTGCTAGGCATCGCCAACTGAGGTAAAAGGCTCTCACTGTCAAACCTATCTAACCCTCTGATAATCATATATATTTAAATAAATTGGTCTCAAACGTCTTCTCCTGAACAAAAACAGTTTCAAGTCACTCAGCCTGAGTCATAATACCTTCCCTCCAGACTTGGTAAAACGCTAGTAAATCACCTCTGAACCCTTCCCAAATCTTTCACATCCGTCCTCTAATACGGTGACCTGAGCCATAGGTAACACTCCAAATGTGGACGCACCATCGTTTCATACAGCTGCAGCACTATCTCATGGTTCCGAAACTTCATGATTGTACCAATAAAAACTCACACGCCAAATGCCTTCCTAACAACCCTATCAACCTGGGTGGCAACTTTCAAGCATCTATGTACATGGACAGAGAGATGTCTCTGTTCATCTACACCGCCAAGAATCTTACCATTAGCCCAGTACTCTATGTTTCTGTTACTTCTTCCAAAGTGAATCACCTCACACTTTTCCACATTAAACTCCATTTGCAAAATCACAGTCCAGTTCTGCAGCTTATCTATGCTTCTCTGTAACCTATAACATCCTTCGTCACTATCCAAACTCTACCGACCTGAGTGTTATCCGTAAATTTGCTAACGCATTCTTCAATGCCCTCACCCAAGTCATTTGTATAAATGATAAACAATAATGGTTCCAAAACAGATCCTGGCAGTCCCAAATATTAAGTGAACTCTAGCATGAGTATTTCACTTCCATAACGACCCTCTGTTTTCTTTCAGCGAGCCAATTATCCAATCTAACAGCAAAAATTACCCTCAATCCCATGCCTTTGTATTGTCGGCAATAACCTACCGTGGGAAACCTGATCAAACGCCTTACTATAATCTATATACACACCAACTGCTTTACCCTCATCCACCTCTTTGGTCACCATCTCAAAGAAGTCAATATGGTTTGTCAGGCATGACCAACCCTTCAGAAAACCATGCTGACTATACCTAATCAACTTATTCATCTCCAGCTGATTATAAATGCTATCTTTTACAAGCCTTTCCAACATTTTACCCAGAGTCGAAGTAAGGCTCCGGATCTATAATTACTCAGGGTTGTCTCTATTCCCCTTCTTGAACAAGGGGACAACATTTGCTGTCCTCCAGCCTTCTGGCACGATTCCTGTACACACTGATGTCTTAACGATCAAAGCCAAAGGCTTGACAGTCTCCTTCCTGGCTTTCCAGAGTCCAATGATAAATCCATTCTGGCCCAGGGGACTGTTTTTCTACACTTCCCAGAATTGCTAACACCTTCTCCTTCTGCACTTCAATCCCATCTAGTTATGGACTCCACTACCCTGGGGTAGCAACGTTGGCTAATCAACTTACCTGTGCCCTTCATGGTTTTCACCCCTCAGCCACCTAAACCCAGTGGAAATGCGAAAGACAATGAAACAAATATCCCTGTTCAATCCCCTGCCACTACTTTGTCACAATATTCCGGGATACACTTGTTTAGGACATGGGCTTTCTCTACCTTTGTGTTCTGAGACCTCTTCTGTAATAGGGACTCTTTGTTTGCTAGTCATTGTCCATAGTACGTTCTGACGTGAAATGGTCATTTAGGATCTCGCCCAGCTCCTGTGATTCTACACTTGAATGGCCATATCTATCCATATTCTGCCCCTAGTTAATCTTCTGTTGTTAATGTACTTGTAGACTCTCTTTGGATTTTCCTCAGCCTGATCTGCCAGAGCTTTCTGTGGTCCCCCTTGAGCCCTCCTAATTTCCCTTTTAAGTGAATTACTCCACCCGCAATATTCCTCAATGGATTCCCTTAATCCAGCTGGCTATATGTGACACGTGCCCCCTTTTCTTGACCAGAGCCTTAATAACCCCAAGTCATCCAGTGTTTCCTACTTGTGATCGGCATTGTCCTTCAGACTAACAGGAATATGCTGGCCGTGAACTCTCATTTTATCTCTCTTTTCAAAGCTTCCCAACTGCCTGACGTCCCTTTACCTGCGAATACCCTCAATAATCAATTGTTAAAACCTCTGGACTGCAGGGAGATTTGCCAGTGTTATGCAGGGAGGATTTAAACTCGTTTGACAGGGGGTTTGGACTCTGAATAAGAGAGGTACCATCGATCAGTCAAGGGAAAAATGCATCAGCCAGCAAGAGCAAGTTTCCTATCCAGAATATCCCAGGGCATAGTCAAGGAAGGGAAAAAGACTTCTGGTTTAAAGGGCATTCATTTCAATGCACGAGGCCTGACTGGTAAGGCAGACGAGCTCAGATCATGGACTGACTCTAGGGACTGGGATATTATAGCCATAACAGAAACATGGCTGAAGAAGGGCTGGTCTGGCAGCTCAGTGTTCAAGTATACAGAGGCTACAGGCGGGGCAGAGGGGCAAGTAAGTGTGGAGGGGGAGCTGCACTTTTGATAAGGGAGGATATAACAACTGTGCTTAGAGAGGATACTCTTTTCGTTGTGATGAAATGAGGTCATATGGTGAAACGTTAGAAACAGAAAGCGGATGGTCAGTCTGCTGTGATGGTGTTCTAGACCCGCAAATAACCAGTGGGTACTAAAGGGGCAGATGTGTAGGGAGATTGCAGGTGCCTATAGAAATAATATAGTATTGGTTGGAGATTTTAACTTCCCCTTTATTGACTGGGCCATCTGGAGTGTAAAAGGCCCGTATGGGGTGGTGTTTGTCAAATGTGTCCAAGGAAGTTTCATATATCAATATGGAGAGGGCCCCACTCTGCTCAGACAGGTGCAACACTGGACCTCCCCTCAGAAACCGAGGTCAGGCAAGTGACTGAGTAGTCAGTCGGAGAGCACTTTGGGTCCAGTGAACACAACTGTCTTAATTTTAACAAAGTTATGGAAAAAGATCAGACATGTCCACAGATTAATGTCTTTAACTGGAGCAGGGACAGGTCTGGGGACATTAGGCAGGATCGAGCAGCTGTCGACTGGGTGAGTTAAAAATCACACAACACCAGGTTATACTCCAACAGATTTATTTCAAAGCACTAGCTTTCCAAGTGCGGATGATGATTCTATAATTTGAAAACTAAACTAATTGTGTTTGGTATTACATTCCATGACACTGTTATCCTGTTGCTATAAATTCTGTGCCTTATGATTGGGCTCCACAACCACCTGATGAAGAAGCAGCGCTCTGGAACCTAGTGCTTCCAAATAAACCTATTGGATTGGAAGCTGGTGTTGTGTGATGTTTAATTTGTACAACCCCGTCCAACACCGGCTCCTCCACATCATGCTCCCATCAACTGGGTGAATCTGTTTGAAGGAAAAGGAATGACCGACAAATGGGAGGCTTTTAAAAGTGTGATCTCAAGAATCCAGGGCCAATGCGTCTCTGTTAGAGTGAAGGGAAAAGATGGCAGTTTTAGCTATCCCTGGCTCATGAGGGATACTGAGGCTCTGTTCAAGAAAAAGAAAACAGCATACATTGTCTTCAATTTTTCCTTATCGACATAATCTCTTCCAGTCCTAAAGACAAGATCACTTGCTGGAGACTCGACAATCCTTTCAGGTGCCTGCAGCATTCTCGATCTGCAGAACCCACTAAAAGCCTGTGATTCTCCCAATCCAGTTCCGACAAGACTCACTATCTGTGTGACATCCTCCTGTCGCCAGAACCCACCCTATCAATGTAAGTTCCTCCTCTATCTCCATGCATTGACTCATCTCCATAATCTTCTTCATCTCCGACACCCCATCTGTAGAAACGTCACCCTCCCCTACAACCCTTCCCACTTTGACCAAAATGGAGGGTGTTACTAATGCTCCCTTATCTCTGAAACTGTCTCCAACCAAAATTACTGCTCTTCTGGAATATCTGTCAGACACCACACTTCCATATCTAAATAATCTGCAGAAGTAAACCTTCCTATATCTATAAACATCTTCAGTAACGACTACCCTCCATATCTCTGTTTGGTCCTCCAGTCTATACAACCCGCTTTATCTCTGTCATCTGGTCCATTCACTGCACTCTGTGGGAGAAAAAGCTTCATGCTATCCACCTTGTGTGTACATCCCATGATTTTGTAGACCTCAATCAGGTCCCCGGTCAACCTTTGTCTTTCGAATGAAAATAATCTGAATCTATTCAAACTTTTTTCAAAGCTAGTCCCTTCCATTCCAGACAACATCCTGGTGAACATCCTCTGCACCCTCTCCAAAGCATCCACATCCTTTTGGTAATGTGGTGATCAGAACTGCATGTAATATTCCAAATGTTGTCGAACCAAAATCCAATACAACTGTAACATGACCTGCCAACTCTTTTACTCAATATCCCATCCAGTGAAGGGAAGCATGCTGTATGCCACCTTGATCGCTTTACTGAACTGCGTTGTCACCTTCAAGAAACCTGAATACCCAGACCTCTCTGTCCGTCAGATTTCCTCATGACTTTTCCATTTAGTTTGCTGTTGGAGTGGATGTTTTGAAATGCATCAGCTCGCATTTGCCTGGATTGAACTCCCCATCTGCCATTTCTCTGCCAATCTCTCCAATCGATCTATACAATGCTGTATTCTCTGACAGTCCTCTTCACTATCTGCTACTCCACCAATCTTAGTGTCATCTCCAAACTTGGTAATCATATAACCGATACCTTCCTCCAAATCATTTATGTATATCACAAACAACAGTGGACCCAGCACGGATCCCCTTGGAACATCACAGGGCACAGGTCTTCTTTTTGAGAAATTCATTTTACTCTCATCCATGTGCATATCCAAAAGTTAATTAAATGTCCCTAATGTAACTGTCTGTACCACCAACGCTGGCAGTGCATTCCACATACTCACCACTCTCTGTGTAAAGCACCTATCTCTGACATCTCCCATAAACCTTCCTCCAATTACATTAAAATTATGCCCGATCGTTATAGCCATTTTCACAATGGGAGCATTCTCGGGCTATCCACTCTATGTATCACTCTCATCATCTCGTACATCTCCATCGAGGCAGCTCTCATTCTTTTTCATTCCAATGAGAAAAGCCCTGGCTTCCCCAACATTTCTTCATTAGACCTACCCTCCAATCCAGAAAACTTCCTGATAAATCTCTTCTGCGCCCTCTTGAAAGCTTCAACATCTTTCCTATAATGAGGCGAATAGAATATAATGCCATATTCCAAGAGTGGACTAACCAGGGCTATATGGAGCTGCAGCATCACGCACAGGTCTTAAACTCATTCCCCTTGTTAATGAATGCTAAGACATTGCACGCCTTCTTCCCACCCCGTTCAACATGTCTGGCATCTTTGAAGGATCTATGGATGTTGACCCCAAGATTCTTCTGTTACTCCACACCACCAAGAATCTTGCCTTTAACTCAGTAGAGGTTATCAATCTTAAACCCTCCCTGTTTTGGTACCTTCCTCCAGTTCCCACAAAACCCATAAACTGTGAACCGCCTTCCTGTCCCTCCAATCCTCCTTAGCTCCGTAACCTCCTGTATTGGCGTGAACCCTCAAAATTACCGAAGCCAAATTTAGCCACTTCAACATTACTAATAACTGTAAAATCTTCCAATCCTCTGTAGCCTGCACCATCCTCCAGTACCCTTCTGGGGAACATTGCAGAGGAAGGAAGAGTTTTAGATTCCGGGTCATGTTACGAGGTAGGAAAGGCTGAAGAACCTGGAGGATGGTACAAATGTAGGAGGGGATAGGGATGCTGAAGCAGGTTAGATGGAGCTAGATTCAAAGAACCTGCAGGATGGGACCGGGAATGGGTTGTGGAACCTGAAGGATATTTTAGTCTGAATGACTGGTTCATTCTTGATTAGACTTATTGGGCCGATATTGATGACCTAATTTTGGAGATGTTTACCAGAATAGCTGTGCACAGCTTCAGGTTCCCAGGCTGGGAGATGTGAGGTCAGGTGTGAATCTATTTGCCCATTCTGTCTGTGTGCCTGACACTGACCTGGTGCTGCTCTGGTAGAAAGCACTCAGCGTGCATCTGGTGACCTCCAGATCTACGGGACTGACCAGAGTTCACCTCATCAAAGCCTTCATTTAGAATGTGCATTATTTTTTCATTATTTTCAAATGGCAGTTTCGTCAGATGCATGAATTGGGGATTGGGAGAATGAAACCTTTATTATTGGAAGATGGGAAGCCTTCAAAAATGAGATTACGGCTTTCCAGAGACAGTATACAGTATTCCTATTAGGGTGGAAGGAAATGTTGGTGGTTGCACGGTATGCTGGATGACGAGAGAACTAAGCTTTTGGTTAAGAAAAAGAAGGGAAAATTTGTCAGGTATAGACATGAGAAATCAAGAGAATCCTCAGACTATAAAGGCAAGAGGAGTGTATGTAAGAAGGTAATCAGAAGGTAAAAAGGGGACATGAGTTTGCTTTGATAAATGGGGTAAAAGAGAATCCAAAGGGTTTTTATAAATACATAAAGGACAAGAGGGTAAGGAGGGAGAAAATAGGGCCCCTCAAAGATCAGCAAGGCAGACTTTGTGTACAGCCGGTGGAGATGGGGGCGATATTAACCTAATGTTTTGCATCATGTTTACAGTGGTGAAGGAAATGGAAGGTATAGAATGTGGGGAAATAGATGGTGACAACTTGAAAATGTCCATATTAAAAAGGAGGAGTTGCTGGCTGTCTTGAAACACATAAAAGTGGATAGATCCCCAGGAACTGATTAGGTGTACCTTGGAACTCTGTGGGAAGCTAGGGAAGTGATTGATGGGCTCCTTGCTGAGAAAGTTGTATAATCGATCATTACAGGTGAGGTGATTTAATTTTGGAGGTTGCCTAACGTGGTGCCACCATTTAAGAAAGGTGGTAAGGGAAAGCTATGGAAGTATAGACCAGTGAGCCTGATATCAGTAGTGGGTAAATTGTTGAAGGGAATCCTGCGATTTAGGATTTGCATGTATTTGGAAAAGCAAGGAGTGACTAGGGATAGTCAGCATGGCTTTGTGTGTTGGAAATCATGTCTCAAGAAATTGACTGCGTTTTTTTAAGAAGTAACAAAAAGAGTGCCAATCATTGGATGTGATCTGTATGGACTTCAGTGAAGTGCTTGAAATGGTTCCTCATGGGAGATTGGTTAGCAAGGTTAGATCTCATGGAATACAGGGAGAACTAACCGTTTGGCTAGAGAACTGGCTCGAAGGTAGAAGACAGAGGGTTGTGGCAGATGGTCGCTTTTCACACTGGAGGCCGATGGTTTGCCACAAGGATCGGGGCTGGGTCCACTACTTTTCATCATTATATCAATGATTGGACATGAACCTAGTCGGTGCAGTTAATAAGTTTGCAGAATGCACCAAAGTTTGATACAGTGGACAGCGAAGAAGGTTGCCTCAGCTTACAACGGGATCTGGATCAGATGGGCAAATGGGCTGAGGAGTGACAGATGGAGTTTAATTTAGATAAATGTGAGATGCTGCATTTTGGGAAAGCACATCTGAGCAGGACTTATACACTTAATGGGAAGGTTCTAGGGAGTGTTGATGAATAAAGAGATCTTGGAGTTGATAGCCCCTTGAAAGTAGAGTCGCAGGTAAGCGGATAGTGAAGAAGGTGTATGGTATGCTTTCCTTTATTGGTCAGATCATGAGTACAGGAGTTTGGAGGTTATGTTGCAGCTGTGCAGGACACTGGTTAGGCCACTTTTGGAATATTGTGTGCAATTCTGGTCTTCTTTCTATTGGAAAGATGTTGTGAAACTTGAAAGTGTTCAGAAAAGATTTACAAGGATGTTGCCGGGATAGACTATTTGATCTATCAGGAGAGGCTGAAACGACTGGGACTGTTTTCCCTGGAGCGTCAGAGGCTGAGGGGTGACATTCTTGAGGTATATAAAAACATGAGGGGCGTGGATAGGGTAAACAGACAAGGTCTTCTCCATGGGATGGTTGAGACCAGAGCTAGAGAGCATAGGTTTAGGGTGAGAGATGAAAGATTTAAAAGGGACCTAATGGGCAACCTTTTCACGCAGAGTGTGGTGTATGTATAGAATGTACTGCCAGAGAAAGTGATGGAAGCTGGTACAATTGCAGCATTCAAAAGGCATCTGTATTAGTATATGAATAAAAAGTGTTTATTGGGATATGGGCCAAGTGCTGGCAGATGGGATGAGATTAGGAAAGGATATCTGGTCGGCGTGGACGAGTTGGACCGAAGGGTCCGTTTATGTGCTGTACGTCTCTAGGTCTCTCTAGGTCTAAATGTTTTCCACTGTTCATTTACAGCCTGACATTTCAGTCTGTTTCCCCTGTTTACCTTGGTCAGTTCTCTCTCAAAATTATGTAATTGGTTTTGTTACTGATGCTCGGGTGTGCTTTATGGTCATTTTAAAATGTCATAATCTCTTTGAATTCCGGTATAATTTCTTGGAGGATCTCAGTGCAATATTTCTCATTCACTCAGCTTCAACACACAATGGTCGATCTGTGATAGTTACATCCCTACCCAGTTGCACAATGTGTTATTCCAAGAAACACTGACTAAAGAATTCAAAGAGGATCCACGATAATATCACTCTTGCCAATGTGCCTGTCCCAGATAATACAAGCATTGAAATCTCCCAAAATCATCACACCACCTTTGTTACGAAGTGCAATTAATTCCTGTTTAATGAAGGGATGCGCAACGAAATAATGCTAGGCAGCTTAAAACCTGTTCTCTTGCTTTTGTTTTTGACACGTAGCACCTAGAATTTGCATTTAGGCTGATTCAGCTGCATAATCTGAGGCCACATGCTTTCTCTGTAATACATTTGTTATCCATTAGTGTCAGGGTTCCCATCTTGCCTTTCCATTCTGCCTGAGACCTTTAAGGTTATTCACAGTTGAATATTTATGTTCCACCTTTTGTTCACCATGTAATCACGTCTGTCTGCTGACGAAATCTTATTTTTCTCAGTGTCACAAGTCACCTTATTGCAGTTACTTTGTCCATTCCACTAAAACAACAACATAATAATTTACATTTTCCCACAATGTCCTGTCTCAATCCTATTCGCTGGTGTACAGTTTTAATTCAACTCTGTCCCTTCCTGTTCATTTCTGCTTGTCTTCAGCCACATTCCCATACTATTCCGATGCTTCACATTTTCTCTTTGGATTTTGAAAGCTGATTTCACTTGAACCCTGTCCCTGCATCCTCTCTGTCAGTTTAAAGCCCTGTCCATAAACCTACCGACATGATTGGCCAAGACACTGCTGCCAGCAGGATTGGTTGTGATGCACTCATGGGATGTAGCTGTCTTTGGCTGGCCAGCATCGCATCCCCACCCTGACCAGTCTTAGAGCTGAGTGGCTTGCCAGACCATTACAGTGGGCATTTGAGAGTCAAACCCATTGCTCTGGTTCTGGGTTAATATGTAGTCCAGACCGGCAGCCTCTAACTGATTTCCTTACTTACAGATGGATATCCCTGCAACTGGCATTAAATTATGGATGAACGGTCGAGTGAGAGTAACGCGAGGCCATTGCCTGGCCCACTGATAGCTCCCTCATCTCTGAGTACTGATCCCAGATAGCACCCCATCTGTGTAATATCCAGGGCCAAAACCCTCCCTTTCTCTAAAAACTTCTATAGTTCCAACTCCCACCAATTTCTGTGTAATCTCCAGTCCCGACAAGCCACCCCCTCTCCGTATCTCCTGGAGCGCCAACAACCACCCCTATCTGTTTAATCTCTAGTCCTTATATTCCTCCCGCTCTCTGTAACTCCTTCAGGACTGATAACCACTGATAACCCTTGACATCTTTCAGTCCGACAACCTGTCTGATCTCTAACCACCAACAGTGATCTCAAACCAGCCGAACTCTGTAACATCCTCCAGTCTCTACAACCCAGCTTTTCTCTGTTAGTCTCTCTGGTGTCTGTATTCCCCTTTATCTCCCGTTACAATGTCTCAGTACTGAATCTGTAAGAACACAACATTCTTTGTTGTATCAATAAATTTGCCTTATTTTCTAAAAATTAACGACGGCAAGTTCATCTTTCTCCACCCTCTTCTCATCAATATCCTCCCATTTTGAAGACCAGCCTGGTGAACCTTCTCTGGGCTGCCTCCAATGCAAGGCTATTAACCTCCAGATAGGGGACCAAACCTGTTCATTTTTCTCGATGTGAGTTGATTGGAGTCCTCTATATTTGTTACAAGCCTTCCCTATTTTTATTCTCCATTCCCTTTGGAATCAATGTCAGCATTCCATTTGCCTTCTCTGTGTCCTACTGACCCTGTATGCCACTTTTCCGAGATTTATACACAACGATTCCCACGTTACTCTGAGATGTAGATTTCTGCAGTTGATCTGAAACCAAGAGGTGACAACCGTAATCGGGGAAAGTGTTGGAATGTATGGTAAACAATATGCCAGAAATTATGACTGCACAGTTAGAGACCTATGGAAAAAGTGCAGTCCATAAGACCATCATGTCCAGGCGCAGAATTATGCCATTCGGTCCATCAGGTCTATTACACTATTTGATTATGGCTGAATTGTTTCTCAAGCTCATGCTCTCACTTACTCCCTGTAACCCTTGATCTCCTTAGTTATCAAGAACCTTGCTATCTCTGAGTTAGATACACTGAGTCACTTAGCATCCACAGCCCCATGAGGCAGTGAGTTCCACTGATCCATCACCCTCTGGCTGAATACATTCTTCCACTTCTCCATTCCAATGGGTGATCCCTTCACTTCGAAGCTGTGCCCTTGGCCCCCAGTCTCTCTTGCTCGTGGAAGCATCTTCCCCCCGTCCACTCCATCCAGACCCCTCAGTATTCTGTCAGTCTGAATGAGATTCTGCGCCCGACTCGAAACTTCATCAAGTGCAGACCCAGAGACTTCACCTGCTCCTTATATGGCACGAATGTCATCCCTGAAATCTTTCTTGGAAACCCATTTCTCTTCACATCCTTTGTCCAGACTCTGAATGAATAACGTGTAGAGTGTTGTCCCAACACTGACCCTGCGGCGCTCCCTAATAATCAGTTCCCATCGTGATAAAGACCACTTTGTTCACTCTCTCTGCTTTGTGGCAATCAGACAAATCCTCTATCCATGCTAAGCATGTTGTTCTGAAAGGGAAATGTCATTTCACACCCACTGCTGGATTTATTTTTCTGTCTGGCTGTAAACAGCAGAGTTTCCCCATTACCTTCCCATCTGTAATTCCCTGGAGAAGGTGGTGGGGAGCTGCCTTCCTGCGCCCCTGCACCAGCCGTTGGAACTGTTGTCATCTGTGTCCCCTCCAGCAGGTAATACAGCACACCTCACGTCTATAACTGCACACAGAGAATGCAGCTCTCCCTTTTAGATCTGACATACTCCCAGACTTATCGTTCCTCACAATATCTTACCTCCTCCATACCCATCTGTGCTAGGGATCTCTAAAATGTCTTTATTCTTGTTTCGACATCTGATCACCTGAAATCTCTCCCTTTAAAAATTTGGACCCCTTCAGCTTCTGTAACTGTCCATATAACTGCAATCAATGACAGCAGAGGGTTCCTTCCTGAATCCCTATAATTGCAATGTTTGTATGTGTTAAATTGGCCCTTTTCATCCTCCGTATCCATCTCAGGACGTCCAGACCCTACAATCCGACTATTTGGAATGCTCCCATTCTCTGTACCTCCTCACGTCTTGGGGGTTGTTGAACACCACCAGTGCTTCAAAAGTATATATACCCCCCCAGTTGCTGCAAGTCTTCTAACTCTGTAACATTCCACAGTCTCCAGTACCATACAACAATTGTTGGCCGTCAATTTGCATTTGTTGAAGTCTACACATCTCTGTAAGCAGCACAGAAAAAGCCCTTTAGACTCTATAAAGCTCCGTCATGAACATTCTACAATCTCTCTATTTCCTTTGTCTTCTTCAGTGCGTGCAACTCTCGCTGTATCTTCCAGTAAACGTCTTTATTTGCTGCAGGTCTTCCCAGCTCCCCAGATAACCTGTTCCATCCCATAAAGCTCGCTCAATCACTGTAACACCATCTGCTCTGCCTAATCCTCCTCTTTTCCACTGTCTTCCAGGCACAACGACGATCCTATAAGTGTGCAGTGCGGAATGGGATATGAAAAGTCTCAGCTGAGGCTTGAGGCCGACCATTACCTGGGAGTCACAAAGGGAGAGAACCTGAGAGAGAGCAGCACAGAACAGGAGAATATTAATCAGTAGCGAGGATCGAGGCCTACTGGGACTTGGAGTTGGAGAAGCAGCGGAGCAGTAGACTGAAAATCAGCACGGAGTCACAGAGGGAGTGCCATTTGAGGGAGCAACTTGGAGCTGGTGTTTGAGGCTCACTCACACGTGGAAGTGACAGAGGCAGCAAAGTGAGATGATATAAATCAGCACTGAGGTTTGAGGCCGAGACATAACTGGTTGTCACAGAGATAGTGACCCTGTGAGGGAGCAGAGTGGTGTGGGAGCTGGAGGATTACACGTACCTGGGAGTCACAGAGACTGTGACCCTGTGAGGGGACAGAGTGGAGTGGGTGCTGGAGGATTACATGTACCTGGAAGTCACAGACATAACTTTCTGCTGCTGGGACCTGCCTGCACTGAGTTTCATAGAAGTGGCAGAGCCATCACAGAAAAGGCTGTAAATTCAATGGCTGATAAATAGACTGTTATTAGCGACTGTCAGTAAATTGGTGTAAGTCAACAAATTTATTATTTCAACTTCTGAAATAAGGCTTGAACACAGAAATAAGAGGGAGAAGTGAAATTGTGAGCCAATATAATAAATTACCCTCAGTAAGTGACAGTTGAAAAAGGGACTTAACCATATTGTTATTTCCCGGATGTTAACGTCATTCGAAGTAATTAATTAAGTTACTCTAAACATGTTGCATTTTAAGACATGGCAAGACATGTTTGTAGATGGAAAATGCGTTCTGTTATATTTGGAAGTCATAGCCCCTGCTCGTGTCCTAGATGAACACTGGGTCTTGGAGCTCAGACAGTGACTAGAGACTCTATGGGGCATCTGTGATGCTGAGAGTTAGGGGGATAGCACTCACACACAGCAGATCACCCTGCAGACATGACGGCCTGCAAGAAGTAAGGTCATGGGGGATTAGGCAATTGAAGAGAAACAGTCAGGGAATACAAGAATATCCTGGTGTCTCCCTCCCAATTCAGTTTCCCAGTTTGGAAGCTGATGAAGATGCTGGCTGCTCAGAGGAGTGCTGTCAGAGCCAAATTTGTGGCACGACATGCAACCTGACTGTATAGGAGGGGAGGGAGAAGGAAGGAGGAGCAATATTCACAGGGGAGACAGGAAATTGAAGAAGATGTCAGCATGTCTATAATTCCAGGATAGTGGGGCTGAGAATGTTACGGTGGCTGCAGGACATTCGTCTGGGGGCCAGTGAGCAGTCAAAAATCATGTCCATGTTGGTAGGAATGACCTGGTTAGGAAGGCTGAAGTGATCTGTGGATCAGAATTTAGGGAGCTTTGTGGATGGTTAGCAAGCAGGACCTCAAATGTAACAATCCCTGGAATACTCCCAGTGCCATGTCGAAGTGAGAACAGGACTCTAAGTTTTAGATAGATGAGAGTGTGACTGGAACGTTGATGCTGCAGGAAGGGCTTCAGATTCCTCGGGCATTGGGACTGGTTCTGGGGAAGGCAACAACTGTACGAGCTGGATGGGCTAACGTGACAGAGCTGGGGCTGAATTTCTAACGGGGTGTTTGGAAGGGATTGAAAATAACTTGGTGTGTGCTTAGGATCCAAAAAGGAATAGTAGAGGATACTACCAGGATTCTCAAAATAATGGGAGATATAGTTGGTACTAATTTATAATAACAAGCCAATCAGTGTAAGATGGAGTAAGAAAGAAAGACTTAATCTGAGGTACTCTGCATAGACATGAATACTCGGGGTGTGGGGCGTTCCAGATGCCGATTGGTGTGTGGAAATCTGACGGACGAATCCCCGAGAGCTGGCTCAAGGAATGGCAGGACTGGGTGTTAAATATTGCTAGGTATAAGGGATTCTGAAATGATAGAAGGGAAGGGAAAGGATGAAGGTAGAAGTATTAGTTGAGATGAGCGTTAGTTAAGGAGTTCAAGAGGAAGAGGATCCGTCCAAGGACAGAATGAATTTGGCCGGAGCTACACAACAAGTATACAGTTACACTTTCAGGTGCAATCTGTCGGCCAGCAACCAAAGAAATGATGGAGATTAAATATGCAGGATCATTTGAGAGCAATGGCAATACTACAGATTAGTTATGCTGAGAAACCTAATGTTTCCAGATACAGACAGAGATACTGGTGGTGAAGGATCACGAGGGTCAAGTGTTCCTGGAATACATGGAAGAGAGCTCACTGCAGGAGTATGTTTCCAACCCAAGAGAGGATGTACTATTGGATCTGGTCCTTGGGAAAGAGGTGGGGCAAGTGGATCCAGTGTCAGTAGGGGATGGTTTTGCGGTGCAGCGATCATTTTATTGTAAAGTTCAGGATGATGGTAGAGAATGATATGCATTAATTGAGATTGAGAAGCAATTAGTTGACTGACAACAGCCTTCAATGGGGCAAAAATGAAGCTGGGAAATTTTCAACAAGGCCAATTGAAAATTAATGGGAGATATAGTTGGTACTAATTTGGTAGCGTTAAATAGTGTGAACCAGGTCAGATTGAGCTGGGATTATGGAGATGGGGTTGCAGTGTGACCACGACAGACCTGGATAATCAAAGATTTTCCCCATTTCGACAGGAAGGATAAACAGGCCGACACAGTGAAGTAGCATTGTGTATAAAGGATGGGATCAGTATTATTGTGATGCTCATCAATTTACACACTGCTCCTCCCTGCCCTCACCCCTCATCCCTGTTTATTGATCCTATCAGATATTGGTAACATTTGATAACTTCAGAAAATAACACAGTATAGAGGAGATGACTGTCTGCTGTCTGCATTGGACAAGATGTAACGTTGTTTTTTAAAGCCCTAGTTCTCTCTCCCCGGACAGTGTATGCCTGCAGGTGCAGGTCCCGGCACCTTTTTAAAATGGTTTGAGAGTTTCTGCCTCTACTCCACTTCCAAGCGTGACTCCCAGATCCCAACCATAAACTGCGTGAAATAGCTTTCCTCATCACTTCTCTAATATTTCAACCAATTACATTAAATATTTGCCAATGGTAACTGAGGTCTCTAATAGGAACAAGGTATTCTCTCCCTTTCTACCCAGGCTCCTGACAATATGTGCACCCCAATCAAATCTCCTCTCAGTATCCTCCGTTCCAATCTTTCCCCATAACTACACTTCCACTGTCACAGGATGAAGAATCTCCTCTGTATCCTCTCCAGGCTAATTCCATCCTTCCATGTGATGGGGTGACCAGAAATGCACACAGTCCCCAAGCCGCGACTGAACTCATTCTTTATACAGTTCCAGCATAAGCTTCATGCTCTGAAATTCTGCCCTTTGGCTGACAGAGGAAATGATGCCATTTGCTACATTAACGAGATTATTGATGTTTCCAGCTACCTTCATTTACCTGCCCACACTGACCATATTCTCATTTATTGTCCATTCCTCTCTGTTGTTGATGTCCCCAAATGCCTTGACTTACACTTCTCTGGGTTGTTTGCTCCATTCACCTGGACCCCATAGTGTCTGTTTTTAAACAGTATGCCATGGGATCTCTTGTCAAATCCGAGTAATTCACATGATGTTACAAGTTACTGCATCAAACCGACAGTCAGATTATTTACACGCGATCTTCCTTGAACAAATCCTGACTGACTGTCCTGGAGTCACTGGGACTTCCTCAGTGACCGTTTATCCACTGTCTCAGAATTTCAGCCTCGACCTATTCAGTCAGTCCCTTGCTTCACATTAAACAAAGTTGCGGTATTAACTGTTCTCCAGGCCTCCGGCACCATCCCTGCATCCAGTGAGGATTGGAGATTTTTCCCCGGCTCCTTTGAACAGTCTGGAACATTGTATTACCCTGTTTTAAGGATTTGAATCTCCTGTATAATTCTCCGCTCCTAGTTTGTTGCTCTCAATAGTTCATCCCAATTTTGATTCAGACAGACAGAGGCTCAACCCATCATATGATTTGGGCATATCTCATTTTATTCGGGTTTCATGGAGGGTTACTCTCCACAAGGTGAATTGCATTTTCTCATGATACCATCCCCAATCTGTCTCATTAACTACTCTCCCTGCCCGCGTGGTCTTCCTCTCATCTGACATTAACATGATGATTTTCCCATTTGTCATAACAACTGCCCTCTGCCTGGATATCCCAGAATGCACCGGCCTCCCTGTTTCCAGGAGCCATCTTTAAAAAGACATTTTACTCTTGGGTTGTGAATCTAAATTTGGCCTGGACATGGCAGAAGGCCCCACTTTGTGCCCAAGCCCCTGGTCCTGGAGTATGACATGGTGCATGAGAGGGTCATTATCTTCCTCCAGGGCTGGCAGGGGAAGCTATGACACCAGACCCTTCCAGCTTGGTCCGAGGCTGACTCCTGGGTCAGTGCGGTGCCAGCCTTCTGGGTGAATGCCCAGCAGTGTAGGAAGGAGACCAGTGACCTTCTCCACTCCACCAAGTAAGTGGCACCATCTGCAGTTTGTGACTTCTCCCTCACTCTATCTCTGTTACAGCACCCACCTCGCAACAAGGCTCATGTTCTCCCACCCTCAGTGAATGCAGCACCTTCTCTCAGTCTCTCTGTAACTCTTCTCTGCCCCTCTGCCCAACTCTGCCTGGTGTCTATGCTGCCCACTCGACATTCCTCCCACAATCCAAAGATGTGCAGGATCCAAGTGAATTGGCCATACTAAATCGTTAAGTATCTTATTCAGAAGGAAACGGGTGTGCGTGGGTTACTCCTCGGAGGGGTGATGTGTACAGGTTAGCCCGAAGGGCCTGTTTCCACACTGTAAGGAATCTAATCTATTCTCCATGGTTCATGTCAGGAATATGATGGAATAATAACTTGTCTGAATGAGCGCAGCTCCAACAGTACTCTAGTATGGACTTACTAGCAACAGGCAACACAGTTGCGTGGGGAGGATCATGTCTCACAAACATGATTGAATGTTTTGAGGAAGTGACAAAATTGATTGATGAGGGCGCGGGGCTGGACCTTGGCAAGGCCTTTGATATGTTTTCTTGTGGCATGCTCATACAGAAGGTGAGGTGAAGTGAAGTGGGATCAGTGGTCAGTTAGTAAGATGGATAGAGAACTGTTTGGCCATAGAAGACAGGAGTGGTGGAACAGTGTTTTTGTGACTGGAGATCTGTAAATTGATTGGCGGAGTTGCAGATTGTGAGGATGATTGCCAGAGAATACAGCAGGATATAGGTCAGCTGCAGACTTGGACAGAGAAAACACAGATGTAACTTTATTTGGACAATTGTGACGTGATTCATTTTGGAAGTTCTCATGCAGGAGAGCAGCATTCAGTGGATGGAAAAATTACTGGCCGCATCAACATTCGAAGGGATCTTGGTGTACAGCTCCCTGTAAGGACTGTGTATTGAAAATTCTTACAGATATGAAATGAAGAGGTGTATCTGCAGCCGGCAGAAAGGTGACAATGTGATTAATTATAGGTTTCCCTTTTATAGTTTCCCGCAAAACCTGCTACAGAGCAGTCTTGCAGCCACAGAACCCAGCATCAATGCTGAGCACTATGATTATAATAGATTCCGTGCAGTGTGTGAACAGACCCTTCGGCCCAATCAGTCCACACTAACCCTCCAAAGAGCAACCCACCACCATGGCCAATTCACCTGAGCTGCACATACTTGGACTGTGGGAGGTAACCCACACAGACACGGGGAGAATGTGTAAACTCCACACAGCTAGTTGCTCAAGGCTGGAATCGAACCCGGATCCCTGGTGCTGTAAGGCAGCAGTGCTAACCACTGAGCCGCCATGCTGCCCTATATGCCCAGGATCTGCCCTCTTCTGCCTGGCTGTGCTCTTTCAGTGGGACAGAACCTCCCAGACAGGATGGTGATGTTGCATGGGACATAGTTCTGTTCGCAGAATCCTGCTTTACAGACAATATTGATTGTTGCTTGACTAGTCTGTGGGAAATTTGCAACAGGTCAATTTTACATTTTGTATAGTTAAGAGTTAATATCACTTTATTTCTTACATATTTTAAAATAAACCAAACATCAATATTTTTCATTTGAAAACAATTGAAGTGAACAATAATTGAAATACCAGAGCGCACACCTAAATATTACACAATTCAGTGACTGTAGTAAACAGCCGATTCATGTTCAGATCAGTGAACACACCATCTTGCAGGCAGCAAAGCTGTTGGAAATGATTTTGAGGAAAAGCCTGAATTCAGAAACAGTGTTACTGGACCTCACCATGACCTCCAAAACACTGACCATCCCCAAAATCTGTCCAGAGAGCTTCCAAGCTGGAGCTGGGCAGTTACTCACACAACAGACTGGTTAGAGACATACCTGAACAACAGGGAGATGTGTGTGGGGCAGACTGGTCAATGGACTAGCACATGGCGCTAGTCCAGACACAGTTCAATATTTATAACAATGACCTGTAAACAGCCATGTCTTGCAAGTATATTTCTTCTGGTGTGTCCCTAAACTCTGTAATTCTGAACCTTGGATCCGATCCTGAATGACGGTGTTGTAAAGGTGATGGTCTCCCGCAGCACATGGCATCTTACATTGGATTTGGTTTATGATTGATTCAATGCATGTTAGCCCCACAATGTTAATATCCAAACAGAATTGTGCAGCTCCATTGATGGCCAGCATCATCCCAGCCCAAACGTCCTTGTGTGTGACTTGAGCTGGAAATCTCTGTGTAAATGTTTACAGCATTGTTCTAATCATTAACAGCAAAATCTCTTCAATGAAGTTCCGACATCCTGTCATAATACCAGCTTTTAGATTGTCCAATAAGCACAAAATCCACCCATTTATTTTGTTCACTTTTATAACAACAATATGATGATAACAGTGCCCAACTCACAGTAAGGAACATTGAAATGATGAATATCATTCCCACACCCAAGACCATGTTATTATTAAGTGCAGGAATTTTGAAAATATGCAATTATTTTCCTTTGTATTAATGTTGTGAACTAATAGTCGACTCTCCTGCTCCTCATGTGCTGCCTGAACGACTGTGCTTTTTCAGAAGCACAGTTTTTTACTCTGATCTTCAGCATCTGCAGTCCTCACTTTCTCCCTGGTAATATTCAATCATAATCATTTTTGTGGTAACAATTTCACTGTGTGTTTAAGCATGTTAGTCAGACATGAATACATTTTGCATTGCCTATGTCTGGCTCAGAGCTCAGTGATGTTGGGTGTGAATGTCAATGTCTGTGTGATGCTCGGTATGTAGGCCATGCCTCTGAGAGACTGACAGATTAACTCTTTAGCTGTTCACAACAAGCAAGTTCCGAACTGAACCCAACCAGCCTGAGCTCACAAAACCCAAAGCATAGTGTCCTGCATTGGGCATGTTTGGACAATATTTTTCATTTTAATTTATTCATAGAATATGATTGGGCCAGTATTTATTGTCCGTCTCTTGTTACCCTTGAGAAGGTGGTGGTGAGCTGCCGCACTGAACCACTGGGGTCCATGTGTTGTAGTTAGACTTACAATACCATTCGGGAGGGACATTGAAACTGTAACACTGAAGGAACAGCAATATACTTCCCAATCATAATGGTGGATGGCTTGGAACAGAACGCGAACATGGTGGGGGTCCCATGTATCGGCTACCCTTGTCCTTCTTGATGGTCGGGCTTCAGAAATACGTTGTAAGGAGCCTTGGTAAATTTCTGCAGAGCACCATGTAGATGGCAGGTGTTGCTACTACTGACTGTCAGTGGATGAAGGGTGAAGCTGCACTCACCCAAGGAAATGGGGGGGGGGGGGGTATTACATCACACCCATATTCAACATGAGTCTTACCGATGGTTTACAGGCTTTCAGAGATCATGAAGTGAGTTATTTCTGCAGGATTCCTAACCCCTGGCATATTCTTGTGGCCAATTAATTTTCATACGTCAAAGTGTGGCACTGGTAAAGCATAACAGGTCAGGCCACATCAGAGGTACAGGAGTATCGATGTTTTAGTATAAGACCTTTAGATTAGATTACTTACAGTGTGGAAACAGGCCCTTCGGCCCAACAAGTCCACACCGCCCCGCCGAAGCGTAACCCACCCATACCCCTACATCTATATTTACCCCTTACCTAACACTATGGGCAATTTAGCATGGCCAATTCACCTGGCCTGCACATCTTTGGACTGTGGGAGGAAACCGGAGCACCCGGAGGAAACCCACGCAGACACGGGGAGAACGTGCAAACTCCACACAGTCAGTCGCCTGAGGCGGGAATTGAACCCGGGTCTCAGGTGCTGTGAGGCAGCAGTGCTAACCACTGTGCCACTGTGCCGCCCACATTACAGGAATGGGTAATGAAATCATATGGTCAGTCCAGTTCTGGTTAACGGTACTCCCCAGGATATTGCTAGTTGTGTGTTCAGTGATGGTGGTGGCATTGAACGTTAGAGCATACGGTTCAATTTTCTATTGTTAGAGGAAATCATTGTCTGGCATATTTGTAATGGAAATGGTACTTGTCACTTTTAAGCACACACCTGTATATTTCCAGGTCCTTGTTGCATTTAGACAAGGACTGCTTCAGTATCTGAGTAAATCGCGAATGACATTGAACATTGTCAAACATCAATGGCAAACATCCCCACTTGTGCATTCACACTGTTGGGATGGTCATTTATGATTGGGTCGAAGGCAGAGATCACTCTTACAGCTCACTGATACTGTCCCTCTCTCTGATTTAGGAAGTTTGCTTCTAGTTCCACCTGCTCCAGAGGTGTTTAACAACATATCTAAATGGGATAATATTACAGTATCTTCCCCAAGGAGCTGAGTGAGGACTTGGTTAGCTCAATCAGTTGGAGGCTAGATATTAATGCCAACAGGGTGGGTCCAAGTCCTGCACTGACAGGGGTGACTAAAGGACTGTCCTACGCAACCTCTCCCTCATTTGAGGCATGATGACTGTCCAGTTAAACTACCACCAGTCATCTCTGTCTAACGAGAGAGCAGCCCTATCAAACTGTAGGAGTTTGGTGCCTTACCTTTCCATTTCTGATTTACAGGCTTACCCAGAAACCCCTCCCCTGGGGAACTGCTGCAGAGCTGTCCTGGAGCTGAGATGGCTGATCTCCACCTACCCCAACCACCGTCATTTGTGCCAGGTATAACTTCAGCCAGTGCAGACGAGCATTATTTGCTCTAGTTTTGCCGTTAAGCCTGGACACTTGGTCAAATGCAGTTAAGATAATATTTAAAATGCAGTCACTGTCGCATCACCTGTAGAATTCAGCTATGTGGTTTCTTGTTGTACACCATTAAACCAAGGCTTCAATATGCCCAAGAGATGATTGGCCCTGGCAGAGCCTAACCTGAGTTTCAGTGAGCAGATTGGTGTTGAGGAAGTGCTACTTGATCCCACTGTAGATTCCAATAACATTCCAACACTTTATTAGTGATATGGATTTGAGCAATGGGGCAGTCATTGATTGTCTGATGTTTTGTCTCTGTGTGTACAGGACCCGCACGGATAATTTCCCACATTGTCAGGTAGGTTCCAGTGCGATATCCCTGCAGGAATAGCTTCAATGGAATGTTCTCAGGGCCCACAGCTTTTGCATTATCCCATGCCTCCAGCCACTTGGAGACATCAAACAAAAATGAATTGAATTAGCTGACGACTGCCATCTGGAGGAGACTAAAATAGGCCATCCCATCGATACTTCTGTCGGAACATTGTTGAGAATGTTTCAGCCTTATCTTTTCTATTGTTGTGCTGGCCTATTCCATCACTGAGGAAGGTGATATTTGTGGATCGTCCTCTTCCAGTGAGTTGTTTGATTGACCACACAATTCACCCTGATTTCATGTGACAGGATTGCAGAGATTAGATCTGATTTGTTGATTAGATCTGTCTGTCACTGGCTGTTTATGCTATTTGGTCAGTAAGTGGTCTTGATTGGTAAAGTCACCTCATTGTGAGGTGTAGCTGGTGCTGCTCCTGGCAGGCCCTCCTGTATTCTCCATTGAACAAGGGTTTATCCCCTGGCCGGATGGTCAAGGTAATGTGGAGCATATGCCAGGTAGTGACAGTGGAAATTGTTCTGGAATACAATCCTGCTGCTGTTGGTAATGACTCGAAACACCTCACAAATGCTAGTGCTGCGTTCTAGACCTATTCGAAATCTGTCCAGTTTAGCATGGTGATAGTATCTCTCACATGTGCGTGCATGTATGTGTGACTTTGTCTCCCGGAATACTGTATGTGGTAGTCACCATTCCCAATATGGTCATCATCAATGTGTCTGCAGCAGTAGGTTGGTGAAGATGAGGTCGTGTGTTTCGTCCTCTCAGTCGTTCCCCCCTGCCCCGGTGCAGACTCAGTCTCACAGCTATGTCCATTTGGACCCGACCATCTCGATCAGCAGTGCTGCTGCTGATCCACTCTTGGTGGGGTTTGAAATGGACCACCCAGTATACATTCTTCAACTCTGTCACCCTCTCAGTGCGTCCTCCGTGTGTTGTTCAATGTGGAGGGACACTGATCCATCAGCTGAGGGAGGGGAGTCAGAAGGAGGTTTCCGTGTCAATGTTTGATCTGACACCGTGAGGCTGAGGGAGGGGAGTCAGCAGGAAGTTTCCGTGTCGGTGTTTGATCTGACACCGTGAGGTTGAGGGAGGGGAGTCAGCAGGAGGTTTCTGTGTCAGTGTTTGATCTGATACCGTGAGGCTGAGGGAGGGGAGTCAGCAGGAGGTTTCTGTGTCAGTGTTTGA
Source organism: Chiloscyllium punctatum (assembly GCF_047496795.1). Lineage (NCBI taxonomy): Eukaryota > Metazoa > Chordata > Chondrichthyes > Orectolobiformes > Hemiscylliidae > Chiloscyllium > Chiloscyllium punctatum. The sequence continues at coordinate 140,150 of NW_027309954.1, forward strand.
TCTGACGCAATGAGGTTGAGGGAGGAGAGTCAACAGGAGGTTTCTGTGTCAGTGTTTAATCTGACACCGTGAGGCTGAGGGAGGGGGGTCAGCAGGAGGTTTCCGTGTCAGTGTTTGATCTGCCACCGTGAGGCTGAGGGAAGGGGCTCAGCAGGAGGTTTCTGTGTCAGTGTTTGATCTGACACAATGAGGTGTTGTTATGTCACATTGTTGTTTGAGCAGTCTATAGGACACCTCTCCCAAATCTAGCCCTTGCCCCCAGACGTTAGGAAGGAGGGGTTTCCAGGGTCTGCAGGGCTTTTTATTTGTGCCGCTGTCAACCGAAGGGCCTGTCCTGTGCTGTATGACACTGACTCTGTTTCTCTCGTGATTGGACAATCCAAGGTCTCATTCCTTCAGTTCCTCCCAGTGCCTTGTCTATTCCAAAGATTTCTATAATATTTTCTCTATTAAGACATTGCACAATTCTATTTTTAGACTATCTACGTGTATGTCTGTATGTTTCCCTGTCATCTCCTCCAGCCGCTGCATCCATCTGTATCTCAGTAACCCTCCATATCTCCACAATCTTTATCTCAAACCCCAGACCCATCTATCGCTATAAATTCTGCCAGCCGCTACATGTCTCCCTATCTCTATAACTTCCAGCTGCTACACCTCTCCCTATATCCTGTGATTGAATTTAAAATACCTCACTATCCTGTTCAAGCATGCGCAGTCCACGCTATCTCTCGGCCATCTCCAGCCATGTTTTCCTATCTCTGAAAAATCTGCAGCTTGCTTTCCTATCACTGTAACATCTCTAGCCTTGCTTTCCTATCTCTGCAACATCTCCAGCCTTCCTTTCCTTTATCTATAACATCTCCAACCTTGCTTTCCGATCTCTGTTAAATTTCTGGCCTTGCTTTCCTATCGCTGTAACATCTCTAGCCTTGCTTTCCTCTCTCTGTGACATCTGCAAACTTGCTTTCCTATTTCTGTAACATCTCCCGCCTTGCCTTCCTCTCTCTGTAACATCTCTGGCCTTGCCTTCCTATCTCTCCAACATCTCCAGCCTGGCTTTCCTATCTCTGTAACATCACCAGCCTTGCTTTCTTATCTCTGTAACATCTCTAGCCTTGCTTTCCTCTCTCTGTAACATCTGCAAACTTGCATTCCTATCTCTGTTACATCACCAGTATTGCTTTCCTATCTCTGTAAGATCACCAGCCTTGCTTCCCTATCTCTGTAACATCTCCACCTTGCTTTCCTACACTCCTCAGTGAATTGGTTATATATCTTCTCCTGTATTTTCATCTTTCTGGGGCTCTATAAAATATCCCCAGCAGTGTGTTCTGTCATCGTTCTGATCCTAACCTCGGCCCATAAACCCTCATTAGGAGAAACTTCCAAGATATCGTTCCTCCTTAATGTAGTAACTGACTCCTTTATTAATGATACAACACCACCTTCTATTCAACACCCTCTCCTGTCCAGCCCATATTTTACAGTATAACAGAATATTGAGTTGTTGGTCCTGACCTCCCCCAAACACGTATCTGTGATGTCAAAAATGTCACACCTCCACATGTCAATTCATTCTCTTACAAAATCAGTCTGTTTGATAATATTCCCAGCTGGAATATAACACCAGTAATACTCTGTACCTCGGAGTTCTTCAGTCATTCACTATTTCTTATCAGGTTGCTCAACCATGAACCAAAATTATAACTCTGGCACTGAATAAACATTTGTTGAACTATAATTTAAAAAAATATATTCATCAAGTGCAACTTTCCAGAACTGACCAGTCAGCTCCACATACAATAAAGTTCTGATGGTTTATTCCCTGCTCCGAGTGCAGAGGGGACAGCCCTCTGTAATGGAGAAAGTGAGGAGTGCAGTTGATCGAGATCAAAGTCGAAAAGTGTGGTGCTGGAAAAGCACAGCAGGTCAGGCAGCATCCGAGGAGTAGGAGAGTTCATGATTCGGGCATAAGCCCTTCATCAGGAAGGCATTGGTGTATTCCATTTTTCATTCTGTGATTCAGAGGACATTGGGAACCGTACTTACTCAGGCAGGCAGCACTCTTTATAGCATTGAAATGGAAACAGTGAATCAGTTGGTTGGACAGGGTGTAGAAAAGTTGTTAAGAAGTACAGAATGATTGAAGTACAAATATAAGGATAGAAAAATGACCTGGATCAGATGGGGTATGCCCGAGGTTACTCCAGGAAGTGATGGGAGAGGTTTGTTTGCCTTTGGCGATAACCTTTACATTGTCATTGTCCACTGGAGTAGTGCCAGATGATTGAAGGATGGCAAATGTTATTCCCTTCTTCAGGAAAGGGAATAGGGATAACCCTGGGAATGACAGAACTGTCAGTCTTACATCAGTGGTGGGCAAAGTATTCGAGACGCTTCTGAGAGGCAGGATTTACAATTACTTAGAAAACCATAGTTTGATCAGAGATAGTCAGCATGGCTTTGTGAGGAGCAGGTCACCCTCAGAAACCTTATTGAATTCTTTAAGATGTGAAAAAACACACTGATGAAGGTAGACCAGTAGATGTGGTGAACAACAATTTTAGCAAGGCGTTTGATAAGGTTCCCCGTTGTAGGCGCATTCAGAAGGTAAGGAGGCATGGGGCACAGGGATATTTGGATGTCTGGATATGGATTTGGCTGGCCCATAGAAGACAGAGGGTAGTAGCAGATGGAAAGTATTCAGCCTGGACATCAGTGACCAATGGTGTAACACAGGGATCCGCTCTGGGACCTGTGCTCTTTGTGATTTTTATAGATGACTGATGAGTAAGTGGAATGCTGGGTTAATAGGTTTGCCGATGACATGAAGGTTGGTGGAATTATGGATCGTGTGGAGGGTTCGTATATGTTACAAGAGGACATTGACAGCATGCAGAGCTGGGCTGATAAGTGGCAGATATAGTTGAACCATAAAAATTGTGAAGCGATTTATTTTGGAAGGTTGTATTTGCATACACCACACAGAGTTAAAGGCAAACTTCTTGGCAGCGTGGAGTGACAGAGGGATCTTTGGCTCCATGTCCATGGATCCCACAAAGTTGCCACCCAGGTTGGCAGGGTTGTTCAGAATGTGTGTGGTGTGTTGGCTTTCATTAATAGGGGGATTGAGATTAAGAGGGGTGAGGTTAATGCTTAGCTCTACATAGCTGTGGTTCAACCCACACTTGGAATATTGGGTTCAGTTCTGGTTGCCTCATAATAGGAAACATGTGGAAGCCTCAGAGAGTGTACAGACCAGATCTACCAGGATGCTGCCTGGAAGGAGGACATGTCTTAAGAAAGAACGTTGAGAGAGCTAGGGCTTTTCTCACTGGAGCGAAGATGGATGACAGGTGACATAATAGAGGTGTTCAAGATGTTGAGAAAATAGACAGAGTGGATAGCCAGAGCCTTTTCCCAGGGCAGAATATCAACAAAGGGCATAACTTTAAGGTGATTGGAGGATGGTTTGGAGGAGATGTCAGAGGTAGGTTCTTTATTCAGAGAGTGGTGGGTGGGCGGAATGCACCGCCAGCGGTGGTAGTAGAATTAGATACATTAGGGATAGTTAAGAAGACTCTTGGATAGGAACATGGAAGTTAGTATGTTGAAGGTAATGTAGGTTAGTCTGATCTAAGAGTAGGATAAAAGGCCAGCAAAACATTGAGGACTGAAGGGCTCTTACTGTGCTGTACTGTTCTATGTTCTAAGCTTCACTCAGTTTGTGGCTTCTCATTAATTGTAATTAGTTGAGGGAATGAGGGGTGCGAGGGAGAGAGGTGTGCGAGGGAGAGAGGTGTACAAGGGAGTGCGGTGCATGAGGTCAGGAAGCCGGTGTGGGACGTTAGACCAAGACTTCCAGTTTTGAAGTGCATTGTTACATTCACCTAAATGCCAGCACAATATGCGTGGTTACCTAGACCAGACAAAATCCACCAGGTTCAATTATTAAAACGATGCTTGGCTTGCTGTTTGCTCCTGGTTTCTTCAGATACATTCCGTTGGATGACCTATGAATTAGTATCTGACCATCCACAGACATGTACAATTTTATTTTGATACTGTTGAATATGAAGGCGCATTTATTGGATAGAGTTTCAGAGGGTTCACTGTGAGACACAAAATGCTGCAATAGACTGCCAGTTGTGAACATTTTCACCCAGTGTCTTGTCCACGGGACAAATGTATGGAGTCTGGGGGACATGCCAGATGTCATCACCATATGTAACTTGTGCGATGTGATTCTGAGACTCAATGGCCATACATCTGCTCCATGGGCCAGGCTCTGACTGCAGATAAATTAGTCAGACCTGGTTCCTCGTCAGTCGCTGGTATCTAATTTAGACAGCATTTGTACCTACACTGAGAGCAGTGATAGCCTGTTGGCTAGTTTCCTGCTGCTAAAGGTGGATTCCAAATGATTCTCTGAGAGGGAATATTTGAATGTCTGTCCTGACCTAGGTTGGAAACTTTCTGGACAGATTCAGGAGCAGGCAAGTGTCTCACTCAGTGCCACAGGCAGCTGTGAGGTCCAGGAGCACTGTAACCGAATTCAGGCCTTTTGGAATCCACTTTTAATGTCGGTCATGATGTAAAGTGATGGGTTTACTGATCTGAACAATGATCAGGAGTTTGCCATGTTTGTGAATTGGGAAACAATAAGGTATGAGCTACAATTATTCAACTGCACAATAACTGCACCATCTCTGAAAACAATTACGTTGATTCTACATTGATGGAATTAAATTATAAACACCAAACGTTTATGATACAAAAGTAAAGAATGCACATTTTGTTTTGTATCGAAAAAGAACATGTTGTCTGACTATTTTGGTGATCACAATTACACATTGAATCTCAGTATTCAAATGCGTACATTGTTGCTCTATCATTTGCAAAGTGGTTGACCTCTGACTGATTTGCATGTTCAAAGTGAGCAAATGATTGAACAATCAAATCGACTTATCATTCTTACGCATTTAAATGTAATCAATCGATTTAATTTCTCACTGAAATGTGTGACCACCAGCTATTTGCCAACAGTTCAATTAGTTTGAACATAACAATGGAAAAGGACAGACAAGAACTTAAAGTTGAAGTTCTAACTTGGAGAAAGAACAATTTCGACATTATCAGGCAAGAACTTTAAAACCTGATAGCGGCAGATGTTCACGGGGAAAGGGAAGGCTGGAAAATGGAAAGCGTACAGAAATGAAATAACGAGAGTTCAGAGACAGTATATTCTTGTTAGGGTGAAAGGAAAGGCTGGTAGGTATAGAGAGTGCTGAATGACTAAAGAAATTGAGGGTCCAGTTAAGAAAAAGAAGGAAGCATATGCAGGATAGATCGTGTGAATCCTCAGAAGAGTATAAAGGCAGTAGGAGCATACTAAAGAGAAAAATCTGGAAGGCAAAAAGGCAACATGAGATATCTTTGGCTAATTGAGTTAAGAACAATCCAAAAGGATTTTACAAAAACATTGAGGACAAAAGGGTAAATAGGGAGAGAATAGAGCCCTCAAAGATCAGCAAGGTGCCTTTGTGTGGAGCCGCAGGAGATGGGGTGGATACTAAACGAGTATTTTGTATCAGTGTTTACTCAGGAGAAGACATGGGAGATGTAGATATACAGAGAAATAGATGGTAACATCTTGAAAAATGTCCTTATTACAGAGGAGGAAGTGATGACGTCTTGAAACGCATAAAAGTGGATAAATCCCCAGGATTTGATCGATCACGTTTACCCTACAACTCTGTGCGAAGCTAGGGAAGTGATTGCTGTGCCTCTTACTGAGATACCTGTACCATTGATAGTCACAGGTGAGGTGTCAGAAGACTGGAGGTTGGCGAACGTGGTGTCACTGTTTAAGAAAGGTGGTAAGGACAAGCCAGGGAACTATAGACCATTGAACCTGACGTCAGTGGAGGGCAGGTTTTTGGAGGGAATCCTGAGGGACAGTTTGCACAATTACTTGGGAAAGCAAGGACTGATCAGGGAGAGTAAATATGGCTTTGTGCGTGGGAAATCATGTCTCACAAACCTGATTGAGTTTTTTTACAGAAGTAGCAAAAAAGGATTGATGAGGGCAGAGCAGTGGACGTGATCAAAAAGGACTTCAGTAAGGCATTTGATGTTTGCAAGTATAGATCTCGTGGGATACAGGGAGAACTAACCATTTTGATACAGAACTGACTTAAGGTAGAACGCAGACGGTGGTGGTGCAGAGTTGATTTTCAGATTGTTGGCATGTGACCAGTGGAGTGTCACAAGGATCGGTGCTGGGTCCACTACTTTTAGTCATTCATATAAATTATTTGATTGTGCGTATAAGAGGTATATTTAGTAAATTTGCTGATGACACCCAAATTGGAGGTGTAGTGGACAGCGAAGAAGGTTAACTCACATTAAGATGGGATTTTGATCAGATGGGCCAATGGGCTGAGGAGTGGTAGATGGAGTTTAATTTAGGTAAATGCGAGACACTGTATTTTGAGAAAGCAAATCTTAGCAGGAGTTATACTCTTAATGGTGAGTTCCAAGGGAGTGTTGCTGGACAAAGAGAACTTAGAGTGCAGGTTCATTGTTCCTTGAAAGTAGAGTCACAGATAGATAAGACAGTGAAGAAGACATTTGGCATGCTTTTCTTAATTGGTCAGAGCATTGAGTACAGTGTTTGGAAGGTCATGCTGCGGCTGTACAGGAGGTTAGTTAGGCCACTTTTGGAATATTATGTGCAATTCTGGTCTCCATCCTATCGGTAGGATGTTGTGAAAATTGAAAGGGTTCTGAAAAGATTTACAAGAATGTCGCCAAGGTTGGAGGTTTGAACTATAGGTGGAGGTTGAATAGGCTAGGGATATTTTCCCTGGAACCCTGAGGGGTGACCTTATAGAGGTCTATAAAACCATGAGGGTTTGAATGGGGAAATAGGCAAGCTATTTTGCCTGGTGTGGGGGAGTCCAGAACTAGAGGGCATAGGTTTAGGTTGGGATGGAAAAATGTAAAAGTGACGTAAGGGGCAACATTTTCACACACAGGGTGGTACGTGTATGGAATTAACTGCCAGAGGAAGTGCTGAAGGCTGGTATAATTGCAACATTTAGATGGCGTCTGGATGGGTATGTGAATAGAAAGTGTTTCGAGGGATATGGGCTGAGTGCTGGCAGGTGGGACGAGATTGGGTTGGGATATATGGTCAGCATGGACGGGTTGGACGGAAGGGTCTGTTTCCATGCTGTACATCTGTATGACTCTGTGTCTGAAATTTAGCAATGACAATAATTTGACATGCACTGCCAAATAAATAAATGGTTTATATTATTAAATTGTAGCAAACAATAAGTTAAAAACTTGCAATTTTTAGAATGAATGATAAAGAACAAAGAGCATTCCAACACAGGAACAGACCCTTCGGCTCTCCAAGCCTGCGCTGATCCAGATCCTCCTATTTTCTAAACCTGCCACCTATTTTCTAACGACCTGTATCCCTCTGCTCCCCGCCCATTCATATGTATCTGGCAAATACATCTTAGATGACACTATCGTTCCTGCCCCTACCACCTCCGAGCTTCCCACATTTATCCCTGAGGCCCTAAACCTTTCCGTCTCACTTTGGAACTCCATTACTAGGGGTCATGAGTTCACAATTTGTAGTAAAGCTTCTTGGTATCTACCCTGTCTATCCCTCTCTTGATTTAATAGACCTCAATCAAATTCCCCCTCAACCTTTGTCCTTATAAGTAAAATAATCCTAATCTACCCAACCTCTTTCCATAACCAGCACCCTCCATCCCAGGCAACACCGTGATGAACCTATTCTGCACTCTATTAAATCATCCACATCCTTTTGGTAATGAAGTAACCAGAACTATATGCAGTATTCCAATTGTGGCCAAACCAAAGTCCTAAGCAACCGTAAGGTGACCTGCCAGCGCTTGTACTCAAGAACTGATCCAATCAAGGAAAGCATGCCAAATGCCTTATTGACCACTTTACTGACCTGCATTGCCAGATTCAGGAAACAAAGAATAGAACACCCAGATCTCTCTGTACGTCATTTTTCCCCAGGACATTTCCATTTAATGCACAGTTCGCTCTAGAATTGGATCCACCAAAATGCATCACCTCGCATTTGCACAGATTGAACTCCATCTGCCATATTTGTGCTCATTTCTCAAATCTATCTATATTCTGCTGCATTCTCGGGCAGTCCTCTTCATTATCTGCTACTCCAACAATCTTGGTATCTGCAAACTAGGAGAAAGTGAGGACTGCAGATGCTGGGGATCAGAGCTTAAAAATGTGTTGCTGGAAAGGCGCAGCAGGTCAGGCAGCATCAAAGGAGCAGGAGAATCGACGCTTATGCCCTTTTGAGAAATCCCCTTCTATTACTACTCTCTGTCTCATGTTGCCCAGCCAGTTCTTTTTCCATCTATATAGAACAAACTGGGCCCCATGCGACTTCACCTACTCCATCAGCCTACCCTGGGGAACCGAATAAAACGCCTTACTCAAGTCCCTCAGTAGCTTCTCCAGCAGCTTTCCTACCACTGATGTCAGGCTCGCCGCTCTATAATTACCTGGATTATCCCCGCTACCCTTCTAAAACGGGGTGGGGGGGGGGGGCGTCATTAGCAATTCTCCAGTCCTCCAGGACCTCATCAATATTCAAGGATCCTGTAAAGCTATAAGTTAAATTCCCACTTATTTCTTCTCTCAATTCCCTTAGTAACGTGTGGTAAATCCCATCCAGACCTGGGGGCTTGTCTACATTACTACCTTTTAGAATATCCAAAACCTTCTCCCTCTTTTTGTCGGCTTGACCCAAAATACTCAAAGATCTCTCCCTCAACATCCGTCATGTCCCTCTCCTTGGTGAATACAGATGCAAAGTACTCGTTAAGAATCTCACCCATTTTCTCTGACACAACGCATAACTTTCTTTCCTTTATCCTTGTGTTGGCCAAACATTTCTCTCGTTACCCTTTTGCTCCTTATATATGAAAACAAAGGCTTTGGGATTTTCCTCAATCCTGTTTGCTAAAGATATGTCATGACCACTTTTAGCTCTGTTAATTCCTCAATATTTACTGTGAAATGTGGTTAGTGTAGAGAAAATAAACATTTGTTTGTGCAAGTGGGAACTCAGAACTTTTCAAAGTGTTTTGTGTCAAAACATGTTTGAAATCCGTCTCAGTGCAAATAAAAAGCATGGGAAGAAACCTCTAGGGAAGATTAATTTTCAGCCTCTCTGCCCCAAAGTCCTTCTGAGGTTAAAAAAGAGTGAGGGTTTGTAACAAGGGCACAACAGTAACTATGGGTGGTTTGAACATGCAAATTGACTCAATTAATCAACTTAACAGTGATAGCCTCGTATAAAGATTCATAGAGTATGAGAGGTTATTTCTAAGAGCAGGACGTCATGGAAACAACCAGAGAATGGGCTAATTTAGATTTGATATTATGTTACAAGGAAGAATTGGTGGATGAGCTTTGCCTTAGAAAGAGGAACCACAACTTGCTGGAGTTTCACATTCAGATTGAAAGAGTGAAAACTGAGTCATACCTGAGAGTTTTAGTGTTAGGCAATAATAATTATACTAGGCTAAGGAAGGATTTGTCCTGGGTGGACTGGGGGAGAAAAGAACAGTCAAAGGCAGGACAGATGAAGAAATTTGGCAAATAACTAGGGAGATACTAAAGACCGAAGAGGAATTGCATAATGGGGAAAAATCATCCATATCTTGATAAGGAAGTCAAAGTTAACATGAAGGCAAATCATAGGACATGTCATTCAGCATATGCTAGTCACACTGTGGAGGATTGGGCAAATTAGTGGCCTTGTGGTGTTTTCACTGAATTCGTATGTGCTAAACCCAGATAATGTTCGACTGACCTGGCTTCAAATGCTGCTACAACAAGTCACGGAGCTTGACTTCAAATCTGGAATTAAGAGACTGATGGTGGTTATGAATCGATTGTCGAGAAAAACTCACCTGGTTCACTGATGTCCTTTAGGGAATGAAACTGCTATTCTACCACTGTCAGGCTGAAGTTATTTCTCCTTATCTCTGTTCTAAAAGATCTTCTCTTGACTCTCAGGCTATGTCCTTGAGTCCTTTCTCTCCTAACAGTGGAAGCATCTTCCCAACGTCTACTCTGACCAGGCCACCAGTATTCTGTAAGTTTCAATTAGATCTATCTTCATCCTTCTAAACTCCAGCGAGTATAGACACAGAGACCTCATATGTTAAGCTTTTCAGTCCTAAGACCATTCTTATGAAGCTCCTCTGAACACTGTCCGGGGCAGTACATCTTTCCTGAGTTATGGTGCCCAAAACGGTAGACAATACTCCGTGTTGCTTTAATATTGAAGCCCTCTGAAAATAAATGCTATCACTGTATTTGCATTTCTTACCAGATGGACCACCTGAAAGAATAATCTTACGATAGACAATAATTAATTTACCATGGAGTTACAAAAATGAACAATGATTAAAGCATGCTGGGAAGTAGAACTCAGCCTTGACAGAAGTCTCTGTGGTAATCCCCATATTACAGAATCCAGACAGGCTGCATCTCCTTACAAATACCAACGAACTTGACAGCTACAGACCCTGTAACACCTGCATGAAGTTGGACCTGAATGGGACAATGGAATGACGTCCTTGGGCCATCAATGTGACAACCCCAGGTTGAGTCTGATTGATCAGGGTAACTGAAACTGATCATTCCATTGTCAGATCCTCCATACCCTCCAAAAAAGGCGTGAAGACTTGGAAGGATAAGAATTGCTGCAAAACCCCTCGATAATAACCACTTGAAGAGAAGACACCTCTAAGAGACTATCAGAAGAACAATTAGTGTTCACCACATGGAATCCGGTCACCTTCTCGTGGGGTGGGATGTGATCATCCAAAGTTAAGTTAGTTTGTAATGTTTTTCATTACATTATAATGCATTTTATTTTTCTAACATTAAATGTGTTCAATAAACAAATATTATTGTTTATAAGAGTTGACTCAGTTCTTTTTCTGAATGTAAGATTTCCAACACACTGTGTGGCAGATATAACACCTTCCTAGATACTGACTCAACTTGCACATTTACCTAGAGACAATCCCGGACTGGATCTAGAAAATCTATTTGTACTTCGGATTTCTGAATTTTCTCCCCAGTTATAAAATAGTCCATGCCTCTGTTCTATCCTATAAAGTGCATCACCGCGCACTTTCTCAGGTTGAGCTCCATCTACCACTTCGTTGCCCATTCTCCTACCCTATCTAAATCCGTCTGCCTCCTCAATGATACCTGTCCCTCTACCTACCTTTGCGAAATCTAAAAGCCTCGCCGGAATGCCCTCAGTTCCTTAATCTCGATCCTTAATGTTCAAAGTAAAAAGTTGTGGTTTCCTTGCGGAACACCAGTTTCCATCGTCTGCTATACAGAGACGGACCCTAATATTTGTAATCTCTACTTTCTGCCAGACAGCTGAGCTTCTGTACCTTGTCTCTGACACCATGGGCCTCCTGACACTCAGCAGCCTCCTGTGAAGCACATTGTCAATGTCCTTCTTGTAGTCCAAATAGATAGTATCCATTAGCTCTCCTTTGTCTAACCTGCTTGTTCCATCCTCAAAGAATTCTAACAGATTCATAAGCATCCTCTCTTTTGACAAAGCCATCCTGACTTTGCCCTACTTTACCATGCACTAGCAATTATTCAGAAATCTCATCCTTCACAATGGATTCCAGGAACTTTCCCACGACTGAGGATAGGCTGATCAGTTTGTAATTTTCTGTCTTTTGCCTTATTCCTTTTTTTAAACAGGGTGTCAGGGAGATGCAAAATGGCGGTGACCCAGTAGGTATGAGACTGCATAGCTCTGCCCAAGACTCTGGCAAAGTGGGGTACACAACCTCACCTCACCTGTTAAATTGTTTAAACCAGTTTTTGCACAGCAGCCTTGCCATTCTACATCAAACTTTATAATTTGATGCTTTTTAAAATGACCGAAGGCAAAGGTTCTCGGAGTTCACAACGGAGAGGGATCCCTCCCCCAACCCCGCAGCAAGACAGACGTCTGCGTCCGCCCCGGGGGAGTCACCTGCAGGGGTGAGCCTGATCTCGGAGCTAGTAAAACTCCGAGAGAAGATTGATACGTCCATTGAAGAGACAGAGTCCAGGTGGGAGTCAGTCTCGGTCATACTGCAGAAACATGACTAAGACATTGAGAAACTCAGGCAGCGTGTCGGGGAGAGCGGGGTAACAGGCAATGGCCTCCAAGACCACTTCTGAGTCATCCATGGGTCAGGTCTGGGTTCTGGAAAATCGAGTCCCGAACTTAGAGGAACATATTGATGACATCGGAAATCCAGGTCATTGGAAACACATTCGGTTGCTTGGCCTTCCCGAACGGGAGGAGGAAGGCCCGCGTGTTGATTTTCTGGAGCAATGGCACCCACAGCTGCTGTAACTAGAGTCAGAGCTGGGCTAGGTGTGGACTGAATTGGCCCACTGGGATGCTGTGTGCCAGAAGGGGTCAGACCAGCGACCCCGCCCAGTCCTAGGTCAACGACAGCATTTCAGGGAAAAATAGATGCTGCTGGAGGCCTCCATAGTCACGGGGAAGGATTCTCATGACATGATATACAAGCGCTCTAGGATAATGCAGTTCCAGGACTTTTCTCCGTCTGTGGACCGCAAGAGGAAGACATTTGATGAGGTGAAGAAGCGTCTGAGGGATTTAAGTATTCAATATTCTGTGCAATATCCGGCAACGCTGTGCTGCAGTCATGGAGGATCTGTGCATAACGTCGGATCACCAGAAGAAATAAACTAATTCCTGGATGCTCTCAAGTCGACTGTGGGACTTGAACTGTATGGATAATGCCTTTATTTTGCCCTCCTTTTGTTTTTTTCATCCTCCTTTCTTCCTCTTTCTCTTCTCCATCTTTCCTTGGTGGGTGGGGGTGGGGGTAGTGTGTGGATCATTCCTTATCCTTTCTATGGACTCTTATCTATAGCTCGTGCGGGTTGGGAATGTTTCTGGGATTTTTAAAATTTGTTTGCTTATTACTTGCTGAGATTGTAATTTTGTAATTTTATGTATTTTCATCTTGTGTTGTTTTGCTATGTGTATCCAGGTGATGGTGTTGGGGGGGGGGAAGTGGGAGGGTCACCCATCTTTAACTTCTGTCTTATAAGACATTGGAATTTATTTGCTCTAATTTATAATGCCTTGTCCGAGGGCATGTCTCTGGCTGGGACATGCTATGACGGGATTATTGGAAGGTAGTAGTGCCTCCTGTGAACAAGGGGGAAAGTCTCCGTTTAAGTATGTTTTATGTTATTTGTTTTTAGGAGTAGTTCTTAGTTTTTTATTGATTTAGCTGTTTTAAAGAGTGTTTTATGTGTGAATCATTTTTGGATTTATTCAATGTCTTTGGGTGGAGATCTCCCTCCTGGGGGGTCTCGGGCTTGCTTGGACGATCATGGCTAGTCATTTGTTTCGGTGGTGCACCTGGAATGTCAAGGGGAGCCACTCACCAATCAAAGGAACAAGCTATTATCAAGTCTTAAAAAAGAAAGGGCGGATGTAACCCTTCTATAGGAGACATATCTACTTGATAAGGAGCATTCGAAGCTGCAATAGGGTGGTTTTGGCCAGGTGTTCTTTTCATCTTTCAGCTCAAAAAGTAGGAGAGTAGCCATTCTAATTCGGAAGAATCTTCCCTTCCAAATGGTAAGCCAGATAAAAGATGACTCTAGATGGTATATATTAAGTTATACACTAATACATGGAAAGGAATCTGGGATTTTGAATCTTTATTGCCCCCCCCTCCCCCCGTGCACACATTTAAATTTGTAATGGAAGCGTTCTCCAAGTTGATGGCTCTCGGGGTGCACCACACAATTTTAGCGGGGGATTATAATTGTATCATCGACCCAGGAATGGCCAGAATACCTAAGAGCTCTGCGGGTATATCTTTGAGATTTAGGCAGTTGGCGGATCTGAATGTGGAGTTGGGGCTGGTAGATGTATGGAGGTGTCTTCACCCGGAGGCTAGAGACTTTACTTTTTATTCTAACCCACGCAAGTGCCATACCGGAATCGATATGCTTCTGTCCCCTCAACATTTTTGAACTCAATATTGTTTTGTGAAGTCGGTCATATATATATTTCCGACCATGGCACAGTATAAATGGAGGTTAAGACTAGTGATGATGAGATAGCTTCCCGACATTGGGGTATGGACCTTTTCCTATTGAAGGATAGTAAGTATATAAAATATTTCTTGAAGAATTTAAAACCTTCTGGGATATCAACTCAGGCACGGCCAGTAACCCGTCGGTGATGTGGGAGACTGCTAAGGCACATGCATGAGGCTTGGTTATCTCATATTCTGTGCCCCGGAAAAGACAAAAGGGAGAACAACAGTGTCTGCTCGAGGCTTGCCGGAAGGCGGCTAAGACCCTCCATTACTAAACTACAGTGGGTCACAGCACTTAGGGTAACCTTGAATACCTTAATCAAACAGCAAAGAGGGAGATAATACTGGCAGAGCAGAGATTATTTGAATACAGTGACAAGCCTGGCAGGTATCTAGCATACCTTGCCATAAAGAAGAAGGCCGCCCAAGCAATTATGTCTTTAGAAAGAGTAATGGTACCTTGACCTGTGATCGTAAAAAAGATCAATGCAGTCTTTAGAAGATTCTATTTCGAATTTTATAGGCCACAGGGCTGTGAGGATAGAACAAGGAAGATAAAGTCTTTATTTAAAAAAAAGCCTTGCCCTCCCGGCCCTAACCTGGAAGCAGATGTTGTTCTTCAATGCCCCCCTAGCAACCCAGGAAATACAGGAGGCAGTGATGCAACTCCAGAGTGGCAAGGAGCTCCGGACCAGATGGGGGAATTAGTCGGGCCACTTATAAATATGTATAATTACTCACATAATCTGGGCTGCCTCTCGCCTTCTCTGAGAGAAGCAAATATTTGTCTCATTCTCAACAAGGAAAAGGCTCCAAATGACTGCTCTTCATATAGACCTATAATGTTGTTGAATGTGGATTTTAAAATTCTCTCAATAGTGTTGTCATGAAGACTGGAGAGGGTTTTGCCATTCATTATTAAAGAAGGCTAGATGGGATTTATAAAGGGTCGCAGATCAACTAATAACACTAGAAGAGTCTTAAATATGGCACAAGCCTGCCAGCAGGGAGCGACGCCAGGATTAGTTGTCTCCCTAGAGAAGGCATTCGATCGGATAGAATGGCCATATCTCGTTTATATGCTCGAATGGTTTGGTGTTCGAGAGGTCTTTACTAAATGGGTTACAGTATTATATAATGATCCCAAAGCAGCGGTGATCACCAAACGTTTACGTTCAGATAGTTTCACGTTGGCAGAGATTGTCGTCAGGAATGCCCTCTCTCACCATTATTATTTACACAAGTGATTGAGCCGTTGGTGGAATCTGTACGAGCTGACCTTCATATAATGGCTCCGGAGGTTGGATCGGGTAAGCACAAAATTACTCTCTATGCAGTTGATGTCCTCCTATTCTTAAATAATCCATTGACATCTGTGCCCCGCTTAATTCAAGTGGTTAAATTATTTGACATGTTCTCAGGTTATAAAATCAATTTGTGAAATCAGAGGCTATGCCGCTGAGCGGTCTTGCCAGTATATCCAATTTTCCGGATGAATCCCGTTTTGACTTTGGGTTGTCACTGGGAGGTTTTCTTTACTTAGGTATTTTTAATACTCCGGCGTTTGGTCAGCTATATAAAGTCAATTATACACATTTATTGGAGAAATTATGATAGGACCTTCAACGCTGGGAAGATCTCCCAATATCCTGGCTCGGTAGAATAGCTTTGGTCAACATGAACATCCTACCTGGCTTTTTATACGCTATGAGAATGCTCCCCTTGATGCTGCTGAGACAAGCGCTGCGTAAGCTTTATGATTGGCTCGGCTCCTTTATTTGGAGTCATAGACGGCCCCTTATTAAATTAGAAAAGCTGCAGCTTCCACAAGTAAGGGATGGGCTGGATTTTCCGGATTTGAGGAGGTACCAGTTGAGTTCTCTATTACCTCCGTAGCTGATTGGGTCTCTTGTGATCCACAAACAATCTGGTTCGATATTGAGGCATCCCAAGCAAAATATCCCCTCATCAATTTACTATTTATGGACAAGGTGAGAGTTATTACGTATCATTGTAAAAATCCTATTGTATTAAATACAATCAAAGCCTGGACGATAATGTGACAGGATGAGGGTAACCTACAAAAATCCTCCCCCATACCCCTATAGTGGGAATGTTGGGATTCCAGACAGGGCTGATTGATGTATTCAGAATCTGGGAGTCAAGAGGTATCTCCTGTTTGGGAATCCTGTTCGATGGGGAGTCATGATGTCCTTCAAACAGCTGCGTCAGAAGTTTGGGCTGCGTAGCAAAGATCTTTTTCGATAATTTCAAATAGGAGACGATGTTGATAATTGATCCTTATAAATCGGATAGGGAAAGGAGAGTGCGTCGGCCAATGGGTCCGCCCGTGGTCAGTACTCTCTACCATAAACTATTTAATAAGATATCAAAGGACATGGAATGGTTATATAAAATCTATGGTGAAGAATTGGGGATGGAATTCTCCTTAGAGATGTGGGAGGACGTCTGGGAAAACGTTAGGAAGATGTCTATCTGTAACAGAACTCAGGCTATCCAATTCAAGATGCTTCATTGGGCTCAGATGCCACCTGAGTGACTTGTAAAGTTCCAGGCAGGAGCATCTTCAATGTGTCCCATATGCAAAACAGAAGTTAGTACTCTCACGCATTGTCTGAGGACATGCCATAAGATCTGCATGTGTTGGGACAGAGTAGAGAATGCCTTGGCAAAGATTGGGTGGGACCCAGTGCCTCTACTTTTGGGTTCCCAAATTTCCCTTCTTTGGATATATACAGGAGGAAATTATTCATTATTCTTTTCTTTCGTCCGGGCAAAAACGTTTTAGTGAATTGGATATCCGAAGGTTCCCTTTCAAAGGGCTTTCAAATTGGCACAGGATAATCATGGAATATACCCCCCTTGACCTCCTTACGAATATGGTGAACCAAAAGACGGAATTATTTCATAGAACATGGCAGACCTTTTTAAACTACATTGACACAGATATATCAGCCACATTGTTCAGGGCCTTTACTTAGCCGTGGGGATAGTTCTGGCTGCTTCGGGGGGTCCTGGGAGGAGGAATCCTGTATGAGTATGGGTTCTGTTATGACTTAATATATATTTTAAAACATTTGTATCGAGTTATTTATTTACTGATTTATTTTCTTTTCTCCTTTTGTTTAGTTTTAGTAATGTAGGATAACCTATTTTATGGTTTGCTGATTTGGAGAATAGATTAATAGTTTTTTAAAAATTCTATATTTGGGTTGTTATTATATTGTAAAGCAGAATACACTAGTTTGTACTATTTTTGTAATTTTGTAAAAAAAATTCAAAAATCTTGTTTTATTAAAAACAAACAGGGTGTCACGTTCATAATTTTCTCGTCTTCTGGGACCCTCCTTGATTCCAATGATTTCTGGAATATCACCATTGATGTCTCCATCCAGTTTATTTACCCATTTAGTTTTTCGAGCAATTTGTCCTAATCAGCTCTGCCTCCTCACTCACTTGAATTTTTCGGATATTATTCATGTCTTCCGCTGTGAAATCTGACAAGAAATAATTATTTAGTTTCTCATCTATTATTTGTTCCACGCTACTATCAATCCAGCGTCATTTTCCAGTGCCCCAATATCCACTTCTGCTTCCTGTTTTTGCCCTTAATATATCAAAAGAGACTCTTTCAGTCATCCTTTCTATCACTGGATAGCTTAACTTCATATTTAATCTTCCCCCTCGTTATTTCTTATTTTGTTGCCTTCTGTTCCTCTTTGTAAGCTTCCCAATCCTCTGGTTTTCCCACTGCCATTTGCCATGTTAGCTGCTTTCTCTTTTTCTTTTACCCTAGCCATGCATTCCCCAGTCATCCATGGATACCTCATCCTCCCTGGACAAGGCATCTCGGGATGAATCTCTGCTGTGACTCCTAAATTGCTCCAAGAAACTCCCGCCATTCCTCTTCCACTGTCTTTCCTGCTAGGCTCCTCTCCCAGTCAATTCCACCCAGCCCCTCTCTCATGTCTTTGTACAGCTGTAATATTAACTCTGATTCTACTTTCTTCCTCTCAAATTGAAGATTAAGTTCAATCATATTACGATCACTGCCTCCGGAGGGTTCCTTCACCTTAAGATTACTTCTCACGTATGCCTCACTGCACAACACTAAATCCAGGATTGCCTGTTCCCTTGTTGCCTGCACCATAAGCTGCTCCAAAAATCCATCGTGTAGACATTCCACAAATTCCTTTCCTTGCAAACCACTACCAGTCTGATTTTCCCAATCCACCTGCATATCAAAATCCCCCCACTCATTGTAACTTTGCCTTTTCTACATATATTTTCTATCTCCTGGTCTATCATGCGCTCCAACTCCTGACTATGATTCAAAGGCCTGAATATTACTCCAATTATGGTTTTGCACATTTGTGGTTCCTCTATTCTACCCGCACACATTCCACACCATCTGACCCTACATTGAGTAATGGGAACTGAGTGATAGGACTGGAACACTCTTTAGCTTTGTCTTAAATTTATAGTTTAGACATGGAGTAAAAATATTTCATTTTAAATTACTTTGAAATGTCGCCACAGTGTGTTTCTTTGGCCAAATATTCTGTCTGTATTAGGGAAGAATACAAATTGTTGAAACTGTTGGAGAAGGAAGACAAGAAGAGGACATGAGTCTATAAAGAGATACAGGTTGGGCCAAGTGAACAGGCAAATATTGGTGTATGGAACATAGTAGGAAAAATGTGTCTGTGCTCAAAGATATTGGCGGGTTGAATGGAAACGTAATGTATTATTTCAGTGGAGACATTGGCTTTAGGCGCAGAGGAACCAGGCACCTTGGTTACAAAATAAAAACTTTACGTGTACATCAAACGTTTAGGGAGATAAGATAAATGTTCAAACTTTCTGACACAGAATACATTTAAAAGTAGGGGCGATTTTCTACAGATCTACAAGGTAATGGTGTTATCACACCGAGAGAGCGATGACCACAATGATATGAAATGCAATCCATAGACGATTCACTCAGCTGACTCCGGGGACGAGTGTGTATTTCTGGAGGAAATCTTGAATTGACTGGCCTTGGATCTGCTGGGCTTTAGGCGAACAACATGTGATCTTGCTTAACCCCAGAATATTCCAAGTAGTCTTTCAAGTTGAATTCTGAAACAATGTTTCAGCTTGTATGAGAGATTACCATGATTGGATGGTATAAAACTGAAGAATGTCTCTGTTAAGAAGTTGGCGATTTGTTGTAATCATCTCATTGTGTTGTGTCTTTGTGGAATTCTCTTCCCAGATAGCGTTGGAGAATAAGACATTGAATATTCCTTAGGCAGAGGCAGGCAGACTATTGACTAAGAATGACGCACTAACATTGTAAGAGCAAAGGAGGAATGTGTGATTGAGGTCAAAATCAGATCATCCATGACCTTATCTAATGACGGAGCTATTTTGATTCCTTACTCCTGATGCTAGTTTCTACATTTCAAAGACAGTTACAAGCTCATCAGATCAATAAAATGTCCTCGTTGTTTAAAATTATTAGAAATTCGGATTGTCTTTTTAGTTCATTTGTGATTTTAATGGAGTTAGACCAGCATTAATTGCCCTTAAGAAGTTCCAGTCCAGTTGACGTTGGTCCATCCAAGTGGCTGTTGAGAGAGA
Organism: Chiloscyllium punctatum; assembly: GCF_047496795.1. NCBI lineage: Eukaryota > Metazoa > Chordata > Chondrichthyes > Orectolobiformes > Hemiscylliidae > Chiloscyllium > Chiloscyllium punctatum. The sequence continues at coordinate 160,015 of NW_027309954.1, forward strand.
GTACCAGCAGTGCATCTCATGTGCCGGTTTAACTGGGAGTAAATATTACTGGTGATGGATGGAGTGTTAAACCAGCCGCCACGCTGTGAGGAACAGCTCGCAGGATAACAAACTCTTTGTCAATACAAATATATGTTAGGAATTTATTAGTCTTCAGAGAAATAATAAACTTACACGAGAAGTCTATATAAAAATGAAGCGAATTCTGTTTCTTGGTGAACTTAAAATAATGCTGTCAAACAGCTGGAATAATGTGGATGCTGTGTTGGACGATTCTTACACTGAGCATGTGAATTATCCTAGATGATTTCAGAGATGGCTGGGCTGTCCTAGATTGAGTAAGTGCTGATACTCCATGGGATGATGCTTGTTTGTAATCTCGCCACTTACTGAGCACAGTTCGATTTAACAAACCAACAAGTCCAATTGGCTGCTGCTTCAGAATATACCAAAGCTTTCATGGCTGCCACCACATGTAATCATGTAATAAAGACAAGGCCCATCGAGTCTGCACCACCCTGTGCTGATACAAGTGTTTCATAACGTTTGTGAGGTTACCTTCATGAACCACGCTCTCAGGCAATACACTTTTGACACATATCAGGCTCTGTGGTCAAAACAGATTTCACAAATTTCTCTTTCACTTCAAACGTATTTCCTCTTGTTTTTGACCGTTTAGCTAAGGGGAATGGTTGTTATCTGTTCAGTCGTCCCATACCTCTCATGCTGTAATACACTTCTGTCAGGGTCACCCCTCACTCTTCTCTGCTCCAAAAGCAAATGCAACGGATCTTCATGGTTTGACTTCTCTCTTGTTTTGTTACATCTTCCAAAATGCAGCATCTCGCATGTTTCAGAGTTACCGTTTATGAGTCATTGATCTGACCATCTGACCATCCATTTGTACCCTCTTGTGAACAACACATTCCTGATCACTCTGACCCACCCGGCTAATCATCGACAACATGGTTCATCATTCTCCAACATCCCCTCCATCTCCCACATTCTTATCATCAACATTTATAAATTTCAGAAACAAACCTTGATTTTCTTCCTGTTCTACAGATGCTGTTGCAGAATTGGGAATTCCAGTCTCTTGTTTTTTTTCTATTTTGGTGAATTTAGAGCATGAATCAGCTGTGCTCTTTTGTGAGGGAGCCACAAATATTATTTCGGATATCGAGCTGAATTCTGCTTTTATACTCCACCCCTCCATATGTATTATTCATATGGCTTGGACATCATAAACATTTGACTAACTTTTGGCACCATGCCCTGCAATATTTCCATTTTACATGGGCCTGCAGATTGTTCTTTACAACATTCATTGCAATAGTCAAAGATAAAAGAACTTTTTAATCTGCAGGATGGACACAGACTCATTCATTAATTTTGTTTGAAAGAGCTAGAGCAATGATGATAAGGATTGATTTAAATTCTGGATTATAAACACACTATAGAAGATCAATTCACGGTCTCATTTCAACGTTGAATTGGAAGCAAATTAAAAGAACAAATACCCACCATTCTGAATATTGTTTAAAAGGTGATGTCGTGTCGAAATAATGCCTTAAGGAAGACCGTGCATCAATTTTCTTTTGAATATTGCAAGGACATTGTTCTAACAAGCAATGTTCTTGTCATTTGCTCTTTATTCTTTCAACTGAACTTCCCGTGTAATTTGAGGTGAGAGCAGAGTGACTTCCCTTTCAACCGAAGCAGGACTTGACTGAGGGTGGAATCAAGGACCCTGAGCAAAACTGTGGTTAATGGGAATTAGAGAACATTCTGCACTGGGAATGGGAACAAGAGAAAAATCAGTCTCTGAAAGGTATCTTCCAAGTTGCATGTCATCCTGACTAGAGACTAATTTTTCTGTTCCTTCACAAGTTTTTGTTAAAAATCTAGAAATGCCCCTACAAACAGCTCTGTCTGGATCTGCATCACTTTGGATTGAGGAGTTAAAACAGGGCAACTCTGTGTCGCTTATTCCAGAGTAATTGGGGATGACAAATAAAGTCTGCCCTTGCTAGTGCCTTCCAAAACCCTGGATGAATATGTCCTGTTAAAAATACAAAGATATTTTATGTTTTCATTGCTGTGTGTAAACTTTCGGAAAGGTAAGACCTTGCTGGATGAGTATGATGCCTGAAAAATCAGGAGCATGAGAAGACATTGATAACAATTGGGATCAGTATTTCAATCAGTTACTTTCAGCGGATTGATCATGTGATGTCATGACCACCGAGTTCAACATTTTCATAATGTATTATGACAGTGGCAATAAACTATCGGTATTTGGGGAGCTGTCAGGCACATAGTTTTTCATTTTTCATTCAAAAACCATAACCAAATTCTTGAGCATCAACAGAAATGGCAGCTTCGCTGTTCCCTTTCAGATCAGACAAATATCCACTGTCCAGAAGAGTAACTAAATTGAAAGTTCAGAAAAACATTTGCAAGTTCTGAACAGAGAGAAACACAATTAACTTTTTGAGTCCGATATGAGTTTTTCAGAAGAGGATCATATCAGACCCTATATGCTGCCTCTGTTTCTACCTCCAGATCCTGACACATCTGTGGTGTTTTGTCACTGTTTACAGTTTAGAACACAGAACATAGAACAGTACAGCACAGAACAGGCCCTTCAGCCCACGATGTTGTGCCGACCATTGATCCTCATGTGAGGTACAGCTAATGTATGAACTCTCAAATTTCTGTGACCATATGCATGTTCAGCTATCTCTTAAATATCCCCAATGGCCTCGCTTCCACAACTGCTGCTGGCAACGCATTCCATGCTCTCACTACTCTCTGTGTAAAGAACCCGCCTCTGACATCCCCTCTATACTTTCCTCCAAATAGCTTTAAACTATAACCCCTCGTGTTAGCAATTTCTGCCCTGAGAAAATGTTTCTGGCGATCAACTCTATCTATGCCTCTCATTATCTTGTACACTTCAATTAGGTCCCCTCTCTTCCTTTTTTTTTCAACGAAAAATGTCCGAGCTCAGTCAACTTCTCTTTGTAAGATAATCCCTCCATTCCAGGCAGCATCCTGGTAAACCTCCTGTGAACCCTCTCCAAAGCATCCACATATTTCCTATAATAGGGCGATCAGAAGTGGACACAGTATTCCACGTGCGGTCTAACCAAAGTTTTATAGAGATGCAACAAGATCTCACTGCTCTTAAACTCAATCCCCCTGTTAATGAAAGCCAAAGCACCGTATGCTTTCTTAACAATCCTGTCCACCTGGGTGGAAATTTTAAGGGATCTATGTACCTGCACACCAAGATCCCGCTGTTCCTCCACACTGCCAAGAATCCTGCCTTTAATCCTGTACTCAACTTTCAAGTTCAACCTTCCAAAATGCATCACCTCACATTTATCCAGTTTGAATTCTATTTTAGAACTCTCAGCCCATCTCTGCATCCTGGCAATGTCAAGCTGCAGCCTACAATAGGCCTGTATACTGTCAACGACACCTCTAACCTTTGTGTCGTCTGAAAACTTGCTAAGCCATAATTCAATCTCCTTATCCAAGTCATTAATAAAAAATTACAAAGAGTAGAGGCCCAAAAATAGAGCTCTGTGGAACACCACTCACCACTGACTTCCAGGCAGAATATTTTCCTTCCAGTACCACTCGCTGTCTTCTGTCGACTAGCCAATTCTGTATCCAGACAGCTAAATTTCCCTGTGTCCCATTCCTCCTGACCTTTTAAAAGAGCCTACCATGGGGAACCTTATCAAATGCCTTACAGTAGTCCAGATGCACAACAACCACCGCTCGATCCTCATCAACCTGTCTAGTAACATCCTCAAAGAGCTCGATAAGGGTTGTGAAGCATGACCTGCCACTCACAAAGCCGTGCTGACTGCGTTTAATCAATCCATGCTCTTCCAGATGGTCATAAATCGTATCACTCAGAATCCTTTCTGACACCTTGCAGATGACAGACGTGAGACTGACTGGTCTGTAATATCTGTGGATTTCCCTATTTCCTTTCTTGAAGAGAGGAATTACATTTGTCTCCCTCCAGTCCTCCAGTACGAATCCTGTGGAGAGTGAGGATGAAAAGATCATCGCAAGCGGCGAAGCAATCATATTTCTCGCTTCCCAGAGCAGCCGCGGACAAATCTAGTCTGGCCTTGGTGACTTGTCAATCATAATGTTTGTCAAAATTTTCAACACATCAGCTTCCTCAATCTCTATCTGTTGCAGCATGCTTACCTGCTCCTCAATGGTTTGGTCACTATGACCAGAATGCTCTCCCACCACAAGATCTGATACCTGCCCGGCTCATTGCTGAGCACCAAATCCAAAATGGTCTCTCCCCTCGTCGGCCTGTCAATGTAATGAGTTAGGAAACCCTCTTGAACACACCTTACAAAAACAGCTCCTTCCAAATCATCTACTGGAAGGAGGTTCCAATCAATATTGGGAAAGTTAGTCACCCATTACAACTATCCAATTCCATTCACACCTTTCCAAAATCTGCCGACCTATGCTTTCTTCAATCTCCCTGCTTCTATTGGGGGGCCTGTAATTAACCCCTAATGAGGTGATTGCTGCCTTACCGTTCCTAATTTCCACCCATACTGTCTCAGTCGGCAGACCCTCCTCGATAATGGTAACTTCTGTAGCTGTGATACCCTCACTGACGAGCAGTGCTACACCCCCTCCTCTTTTTAACTCCTCCCTATTATTTTTAAATGTTCTAAACCCTGGAACATCCAACATCCATTCCTGCCCCTGAGAAACCCACGTCTCTGTTATGGCCACAACATCATAGCTCTAAGCTCATCACTTTTATTCACATTTTCCCCAGTATTACCGAGCACAGTGACTCCGTTTTGGGGGACAGGGCAGGGAGGGGGGCATGGTGTCTCAGTGGTTAGCATGGCTGTCTCACAGTACCGGGGACCCGGTTTGGGAGGGAGATTGGGAGGGGGACATCGTGTCTCAGTGTTATCACGACTGTCTCTCAGTACCAGGGACCCGGTTTGAGGGGAGGGGGAGGGAGGCATGGTGTCTCAGTGGTTATTACGGCTGCCTCACAGTACCAGTGACCCGGTTTGAGGGAAGGGGGAGGGTGCACGGTGATCAGTGGTTATTACGGCTATCTCACAGTACCAGGGACACGTTTTGTGGGGAGGGGGAGGGGGGAATGGTGTCTAAATGGTTAGTACGGCTGTCTCACAGTACCAGGGCCCCAGTTTGAGTGGTGGGGGTGGGAAATTGGGAAATGGTGTCTCAGTGGTTAACACGGCTGTCTCAAAGTACCAGAGAACAGGTTTGGTGGGAAAGAAGGGGGCATGGTTTCTCAGTGGTTAGCACAGCTGTCTCACAGGACCAGGGACCCAGTTTTGGGGGAGGGGGGCATGATGTCTCAGTGTTTAGCACGGCTATCCCACAGTACCAGGGACCCGATTTTGGGGGAGGGGAGAGGGGCATGTTGTTTCAGTGGTTAGCACGGCTGTCTCACAGTACCAGGGACCCCGTTTGGGGGGAGGGGTGGGGGGGCATGGTGTTTCAGTGGTTAGCACGGCTGTCTCATAGTAGGAGAGACCCAGATTGGGGGGTGGGGGTTGGGGCATGGTGTGTCATTGGTTAACACGGCTGTCTCATAGTAGCAGGGACCCTGTTTGGGGGGTGGGGGTGGGGGGCATGGTGTGTCAGTGGTTAGCACGGCAGTCTCATAGTAGCAGGGACCCAGTTTGGGGGGTGGGGGTGGGGGGCATGGTGTGTCAGTGGTTAGCACGGCAGTCTCATAGTAGCAGGGACACAGTTTGGGGAGGGGGTGGGAGCATGATATTTCAGTGATTAGCACGGCTGTCTCATAGTAGCAGGGACCCAGTTTGCTTCTGCCCTCAGGACTTTTTGTGTTGAATTTTCTCATTCTCCCGGGTCTGCAAGTGTTTCCTCTCGGTGCTCCAGGTTCCTCCCACAGTCCCACCAATCATGTGCAGCTCGGTGTAATAGACATGTGAGATGCAGGGGTAGATTAGTAGTTGGGAAATGCAGGAGTAGTGTATGAGGTGGGTCGGGGAGCAATGCTTTTCAGTTTGTCAATGTGGATTCGAAAGGTATCTGTCCTATAAAGTAAGGAAACATATGTTAAATCAAACAATGGAAGGTACTGGAAGCCTGAACCAAAAAGAAACAGAGTGCAGGGGAAATGGAGCAGGTTGGGCAGAGTGGGGCAAGAGAAAAACAAAGTTAACACTGTGAGTCCACTCACCATGTATCAGATCCGAAAGCAGCTGGGAATTAATTTAATGTGTGTTGGTGAGGTGAGATAAACATATGGGGAAATAGAGAGATAGAATACATTAACAAAGGGATTATTGATAGTCAGCAGAGATGGAAATAAAATGTGACATTATTTTAATTTATTTTTCACCTCCTCCCATATTCCTGAGTTTCATGCACGTGTGGGCACATATGCACGTCCCTGTTTGAAGTGAATTCTGTCCCCTCGATCTCTTCCCTCAGTGTGGCCATCTTCTTTCCTTTATGAATGGGACATGTTTGATGTTGGCTGGGCCAGAGTTTATTTCTCTTTCCTATTTGCTCTTGAGAAGCGGTTGGGGGACTGCCTTTCTGAACCACTGTAATTCGATGTGCTGTCGGCTGCTAGTGCTCAGGTCTATCTGGTTTCACTTCTCTGAGATCTTGTAGATCTTGATAACTGAATGGTTGACTTGGCCATTTCAAAGGGCATTTGAGAATCTACCATTGCTGAGGGTCTGGAGTAACATGTAGGTCAGACCAGTGATGATAGCAAGTTTCCTTCCCTGAGCGACACTACTGAGCCAGGGGTTATTAGTTTTAACAACCATCAATGTTTCAATAGATTGTTAGTTCCAAATAATTTATTGTATTCAAATTCTACCATCTGCTATAGGGAGATTGAAGGTACCTGGCTCTCTGGATGTATTGTCTGGAGAAAATAACACGAGAACATCACCTCGCTCCCCACCCCCCACCAACAACTCAATCAGAAATAGCAGTGTTGCTATTATCATGACAGGAAAAGAAAATTGTGCAGTTTCATTGTCAAATACTTCCATGGAGAAAAAAGCTGTTAATATTTCAGGTGCCAGCGACAATGCAGAGATCCTATGGATTTTCAGCCCAGAATAGAAACTGAAGCGAAAAACATTTTTAACATTGAGTGCATGTGCCTGTCTACAGCGTTTTGACTTGTTCCTGTCGTGGAAAGTCAGTGGAGGTTCTGTGGATGATTTTCTCGGATTTGTGGTATCACCTGCTGCGATCATTCAGGACGATTCCAGTGTCTAGTGTTCCATTCTGGACAAAGTGTGGGCACTGCACTTAGAGAGTGTCTGGGTCTACAGGGAGGAGCAGGACACGGATCTTTTTCTGAAACTTCTACAAATATTTCCCAATGACATATTTTTCCAGATGCAAAGTTTGAAGCCAGTTTATTTCAACAATGTGGAGATCTCAGAGCTGTGAACCTCCTTCCAATATCCAATAGTCTCACACCAGGGAGAGGACTGTACTCACAATCTCCAACAATGGTTTTGTTCTGGAACATTCCAGGCAGGAGTGGGTGACATACCCATTATGCCACAGTGCCATCCTCTTGTGTATTCATGAGGTGACAGAGGCCATCTCTGTCTGGCGAGGTAAATATGTTGGTTCTGTCTACACCGAGGAAAAAACAGAAAATCCTCCTGAAATATTAAGGAGCAGAGTGTCTAGGGAAAATGAGGAACTGCAAGAAATTAGAATTATTAAAGTGGAAATACTGGGAAAAAAACTCATTGTATTGAAGCTTGATAAGTTTCTGGACCAGATGAGTGATGAATTGAGAAGGTCACAGATTTAGGGCTGGAGAGTTGAGTTTGCTGGATAGATCTGTCCGGAGCAGGAATGGACACAATGGGTCAGTATCTTCCTTCTGTACTGTCAATTCCATCACTCTATGAGGGAGGTCAAAGTTGGTCAAAGCGCTTTATATTATCGAAAGGGTCCTGCAGATTTGAAAGTAGCTACTGTTGTTGTAAATACTTAAAACAGGAGAGGGAGAGAGAGAGGAACAACAGATTATCAACTGATTGATAAATTGACGTCAGTTATGAGGAAAATATTAGATTTTTTTGTCATTAATAACAACTAGATCTTTGGAGAATGATGATATGATTTGCAGAGTCAGCCGAGATTCAGGGAAGGGAAAATCGTTTTTGCTAAACTAGTAGGAGTTTTTGGAGGATGTAGATTGTGACATCGACAAATGAGAACCAATGGGAATGGTGTCTTTGAATTTTCAGAAGGCATTTGAATGGTGAGCGAAGAATGTTAGCGTCCTTCAGTAAGGGGTGAATATACTAATTGGATTGAGAATTGGATAATGGGGAGAATACAGAGAGTAAGGTCCTGCTCTGAACTGAAGATCATTGCTCATATGGTATCAAATGTATCAGTTTTTGGAACACAGCTGTTCACAAGGCAAAAAAGTAATTTGAATTTGAGCAACAAATGTAGCCCTTTCCATTTTGTATTGGTTAGAAGATGAGAGGTTGGGAACTGCAGTTGCTAAAAAGCAAGTAATCAGGACAGTGAATGATCTGTTGTCATTCATTATAAAATTATTCAAGTAAAGGAGTAAAGACATCTTCCTGCAGTTGTAGAGTGTTGCTGAGACAGTATTCGGGGCACTGTTGGCAGGTTTACTCTCTTTTGTAAGTAATGATTTTGTTGCGATCGAGAGTGCAAAGGAGTTTCACTCGACTAATTCCTGGATGAGAAAGAGAGTATAAAGGAAATGAGTGTTTAATCTGTAGCACTGCGAGAGAATAGCAGGCGATTTTATTTAAACTTGAGGATTATGGACTAACATTCATTATGTCAAGAAAAATTGTGAAAATTTGAATTTTCCACATGATACATTTTTCCCAATATTTCATGTACCTGTGTCGAATCTCCATGTTGGTTGAAATGGAGTATTATGCTCTAACTAAACCCTCAGTGTCTCAGTGTGCAGTTGTGTGCGCCCCTGCACTGTTCATAAATCTGTCAGTAGGCACAATGGCTTATTCCTGAAAGAGTTAGCCATTCCCACCAGCTTCTGACCTCCACAGGAACGCCAGTTTGTCTTCTCAGAGATAGAAGGTATTTTCTTGAGACTTTGCACAAAACATCAATTTTCCATTCTCACCTTCAGCAAACCACGAGCAATAGAGCCAGGAGGAACAACATGCAGCAGTCTATCTGTGGGGTATCTGTAACATCTTGCTCTTTCTGAATAAGTAGTTTGACAGGCTGCATTGCCTCTTCCTGGTCATATGGAAGTGGCTCAAGGACCTTACTTAGCGACTCCTGGATCCTCTTTAACACCTTTGTGGTGTCTACACTCATTCCCTACTTCTGTAATAGGCAGAAAGGACTGAATGGGCTTATCCAATAGTTTCAATGAGTTGAATGACGTCCTTATATTCCGTTGAAACCAGTGTGAGGTGCTGAATGAGCTCCTCATGTTTAACTGTGGAGATGAGCAATGTCTAGCAGGACTGTTATATGAATGTTACCAACAGCACAATTTAAATGCTATCAAGGTCTTGCTGCACGTGGACACAGACTGCTTCAGCGGCAGAGAAGAGACAACTTATTCTGAACATTATGCGATCTTCAGAGAACACTTCAGACTGTATGCTCTGGAAAAGATGTTGAAGCAGCTGAAGAAAACTACCCCGAGGATGCCTGCAGAGATGTCCTGTGACTGAGATGGTTGATCCTCAACAAACACAAGCATGTTCCCTTGTGCTCTGAATGGCCTCTAACCAATGGGGAGTTTACACATCATTCACATTACATTCAATTCTGTTCGGGTTCCTTGATACCATCCTCAGTTAAATCCTGCTTTGATATCAGGGCCTGCCTTACCTTGTGTTCATATTTTGATTTATATCCATAGGTCATGGTGTGTGTGCGTGGAGTGTTTCCTTCTCACAGAGGGTACTGACTATCGGGACTTCTCTATTACAGAGGGTTAAGGAAGATGGATCACTGAGAAGATTGGGGGAGTGGGGTGCACAACGGATATTTGACGCATCAGAGAGTTGAGGGCTGCAGGAATTGGGCACAAAAGAGAAATAGAGGTATTGAGCAGATTAGTCATGATTTTATTGAAGGGAAAGACAGGCTTAAAGGGCTGAATAACTTATTTGTGTTTCTGTTGTTCTCACATTCGGTTATTGGAAAGTTATTTCCCTGGAAATCCTGTTATTGAAGATTGCAGTCAGGGAGAGCAGGTGATTTTGTGAGACACCTCTGGGTGAGGTATGGGAGCTTTACACATAATGAATCTGGGTCTGCACCATAACCAACAAATGAACACAGTTCTGTAAAGAGAGAGGAGTAGGATGTTTCACACTGGCACCGATTCTTTCTTTTCCCAAGAAAATTTTCCAACACCATACCAACCTGTGTGTGACAGTCTTCCGGTGCTAAAAAAAAGTGAGGACTGCAGATGCTGGCGATCAGAGTCGAGAGTGCAGTGCTGGAAAAGCACAGCAGGCGAGGCAGCATCCAAGGAGCAAGAGAATCGACATTTCGGGCATAAGTCATTTGTCAGGATTCCTGATGAACAGTTTATGCCCAAAACGTTGACTCTCCTGCTCCTTGAATGCTGTCTGATTTGCTGCTGTGCTTTTCCAGCACTACACTATCGAGTCTTCAGGCCCTGAATGGTCTGCTCTGTTTCCGTGTACCAGCTTATCGATGTAAATGACCTCCAAATGCTCTTGTCTGGCAGGTTTGAGGAGCTGAATGGAACATAGGGACGTTGGACTGAGGAGCAGGAGTGGGCAATTAAACACTTTGAGCCTTCTCCAGCAGACAGTAAGATTGTAGCTGATCAGTTTGTGGTCTCAGCCCCAATTTCCTGTCTGTAGTTCATTGTCCTTTACTCTCCAATATCTAATATATAGTTTTTACTAAACGCAAATACACAGGCAATACAAACTTCCGTGGAAGAGCATTTACCCTCAAACAGCCCTTTGTGAATTACTCCTAATCCATGCTCAGACTGTGGTAGGAGGGGTCACTGTTTTATTTTCTAGTGCCACTACTCAACTGGTCATCATAAATTTTAAATGCAACCCGGTTGGTGTTATGACCAATGATATAGGTCTCAGACTAGGTCACATTCTTTGTGAGGGACAAATCAGTTTGATAACTTACATTTGCAAAAATAACTCACCTAATCAAAGATACTGAAAGTAAGATGGAAAGATACATGTCAAGCAGTTTGGACAGATTTGTGCATTAATATTTATCTTTCAATGCATACACCAGCACACTTTGTGCATACGCACAGACAAATACACAGATGCACACAGACACACCAATATACATGCCTGAAGACAGATAGAAAAAGCTCTGCAGAATACCAGCTCGAAAGAGCTTTACAAGAAATAGTTAAATTCAAGGCAAAAAAAGGAAAAACAAAATAAATGGTATTCTGCCTCTGAGGTTATTCTGCTCACGCTAGCTGTTGGCATTCGGGTTCCTTCCCCATGACATTTGTAGTTGGTTGAATTCCCTTTGCTTCAGGCAATGTGGAGATTCCAATGAATCCTCAACAGGAATTCTTCATGAATGGTAAAGATGACTGACAGGTTTTCACCTCTCATACGTTGCTGTGAGAAGGAATAAGGAAAGAGAAAAAGCAAAAAGCTGTGGCTTCTCAAGCAGGTTGCATTCTCTCGATATTTTAGCTGAAATATGTAATAATGTTATCTGACCACGATACTGGATCATGTGAAGCCTCCTTGAACATTCTAGGGATTCTATGACTCCATCCATGTAATCTGCTCCCTGTAGGAGCAATTTATAAAGCATAATTTGAAGATATGTTTGTACGTGTCCTCATAATTTTTGTCCAATAAATTCATGTCTTCAAATATATGTTTTAAAATAAGTACATCGTTCTCTTAAAGTTGAATCCTTTATAACCTCTTAGGGAACACAGAGGTCTCCTCGTGTCTCATTGTACCGATCCTGACTGGCTGAATGGGATCTTCCTCTCTCTGTAACAGCTTCAAGAGGTTGAGAGAGAGAACAACACATGGGGCAGGAGCAGCAGTTGGCCACTCAGCCCCTCAAGCCTGCTGCACCATTCGGAATGTTCATTGTTGTCGTGATTATAACTACACATCCCCTTCCTATCTTAAATTTGAATCCTTAATTCTTGTCTCACATAACCGTAGGAAATGTCCATCAGCTACGCAACTAATACACTATCCTCAAGATCTTATATGGTTCAGTATGAACATCACCCATTCTCAATCCTGAAGTACTCTGGTCCTGTAGAGGATTATAAAATGACGAGGGGTTTGGAAATGGTGACATTTCCTTGGTTTGGGGAATCCAAAACTAGATCACATAAATTTAAGGCGAGAGGGGAAAAATTTAAAAGAGACAAAAGTGGTAACCTTTTCATGAAGTGTATGGAATGAACTGTCAGAGGAAGTGTTGGAAGCTGGGACAATTACAGTATTTAAAGCCCATTGGTTTGGTGTGTGAATAAGCAGTGTTCAGTGGGATATTGGCCAAATGCTGGCAAATAGGACTACATTAATTTAGCACATCCAGTTGGCATGGACAAGTTGGACCAAAGTTTCTGTTTCCATGGTGTATGACTGAATAAGGCCTTCATTCCAGGGGGGAAAAAAAAGTGAAGCATTTTTACAAAGACTCGAAAACAATCGAGTATATTTACTATTCAGTTTAGGGAATCATAGCTATGTACAATGTATCGAATGTGGCGTCAGGAATGCCCTGTACAGTTGCAGTAAAATGTCCTGACAGACTTTGTAAAATAGAGGCATTCCATATTCCTTCCTAAACACTCGTTACTTTTGCATAATAACTTTGTTTGAGGTCTGTACCTGGATTGATAAATCCCTTTGCACACTGAGTTTTGCGACCTCGCGCCATTTAAACAGTTTAATGTTGTTTTACCTTTCTTTCACAGTACAAACCTCAGTAGCCCAGCTTATACTGTTTCTGCTGAAGGATTGCACACTAAACTCCCCTGTCTATATCCCATTACAGACTCTCTACCTCCACTTGACATCTGATTGAATGACTATCCTGGTGGCTGAGCTAATTGAACTTCAATGCAATCAGTGCCCACATCCAAGTCATTGACAGGTTTGAAATAGTTGTGGATCCTGCACTGATCTCTGAGGTACTACACGAAGTTCAAGTTTTCCAATCTGAAAATAAACGTTTATCCTTTATGTCAATTTCCTGGTAGTTACTCAGGGCTCCACGTTCCTATGAAGCAACCTAGAAAGGTTGGACGGCCTCCTCCTGTGCTGTGTATTGCACTCAAACTGCTGAATGACTTCATCCTCTCCTTTATAAATTCTTAGAAGGAACAGAGGTCTCCTCGTGTCTAATTGTACCGATCCTGACTGGCTGAATGGGATCTTCCTCTCTCTGTAACAGCCTCAAGAGGTTGAGAGAGAGAACAACACATGGGGCAGGAGCAGCAGTTGGCCACTCAGCCCCTCGAGCCTGCTGCACAATTCAGAATGGGCATTGTTGTCATGATTGTAACTACGCATCCACTTCCTGTCTGTTCCCCATAAACATGGATTCTCTTGTTCATCAAATGGCTACGGAACCCAACCTTGAGTGTTTTCAGGAACCCAGTCTTCACTGCTCCCTGGGGATGAGAACACCACAGATCACACAATCCTAAAGGGAAAGGAACATCCCCGTCTCAGTCTTAAATGGGAAGGTCCTTATTCTCAAAATGTGTTCCCCTCAAACCAATCACTACTGTTTCGAAACACAAGGACACAACAATTAGGAACAGATATAGACCATTCAGTCCCTCAAACCTGTTCACATTTCCATTAACTCTCTTCAATCAAATGCTTACTAAATGTAGCCTCGACTGAAGTTAAAGGAATTCCAGATACTATAAGCTCACAAGAGTATACGAAATAAAAACATAGAAAAATACAGCACAGTACAGCCCTTCAGCCTACGCTGTTGTGCCATGCTTTTAGCCTACTTTCAGATAAAACTAAACGACATACCCTTAATTTTAGTATCTTCCATGTGCCTATCCAAGAGTCATTTAACTCTCCCTAATGTATGTGATTTTACTACCACCGCTGGCAGTGCATTCCACGCACCCACCAATCTCTGTGTAAGAAATCCTGCCTTTGGCATCTACCAAAACGTTTCTCCAAACACCTTAAAATTATGCTCACTTCGTGACAATCATTTCCACCCTGGGAAGAAGTCTTTGGCTATTTATTCTGTCTGTAACTCTCACCATCATTTTCAGCTCTATCAAGTTACCTCTCATCCTTCTTTAATCCAATGAGAAAAGCCATAGGTCCCTCAAACTTTCTTCATAAGACAAGCCCTCTAGTCCAGGCAGCATCCTGGTAAATTTCCTCGACACCCGTTCTTCAGCTTCCACCTCCTTTCTATAATGAGGCGATCAGAACATTTCAAATGTGGTCTCACCAGGGCTTTATAGACCTGCAGCATAATGTCCCGGCTCTTAACCTCAGTCCCACTGCTAATGAAAGCCAACACAACATATGCCTTGTTAACAACTTAGGTGGCAACTGAGAGACCTACAGACATGGACCCCAAGATCCGTTTGTTCCTCCACACTTCTACAAATACTGCACTTGACCCAGCAATCTGCATTCAAATTCGACTTCCAGAATGAATCCCTTCACAAAATAGGACATTGGAACAGAATTAGGCCATTTAACTCCTTAGATCTGTTGAGCCGTTTGATCACGGTTAAAATGTTTCTCAGCCACATTCTACCGCCTTCACCAACTGGCCATTGATTCCCTTATTCACGAAAAACGTACTTATCTCTATCTTAAATAGACCACTGTGTTTGTGTGTAAGTATCCATCTCTGTATGTATATGTGCTGTGTGTTTAATGTGTCTATGTATGTTTGTGTGCATCTCTGTGAAATGATGGCTCTGTGGGTTTGGGGGTAAATCCATTGAAATTGAGATAAACCCCTACTCCCCCTCTTCACCTCGACGTCTGTCCCTTTTAAGTTTATAGTCATACAATGCCACCCTCTTCTGGTGTCCCCATGACACTGCACAAGTGTCAGTTTTTTTCTCTCTGTCAGAGGACATCAAATCCTGTGAATCTCTCACATTGCACGGCTGTTTGGCTTTGCAAATATCTCTGGAGGCACAGAACAGTTTTGTCTAATACCTAGATATATTACCATCACCACTGGGTCAGTTTCAGGACTTTTCAATCCTTTCTCACTTACACCTTGTAGGGGTGAATTATAACATATTTCAATTTAAAGAACATGTAATAAATTCATCGCATCACCTTACAGATGGTTTGGTCAGAATTGCTTGGACGCAGTTGCAGTGGAAATACTCTTTAAGGTGTACACTCTGTGTAAGGAATAATCTTCAAAGACAAATCACTTCCACATTGCAGAGCGAGCACAGATATTACTCAGGAGCATTCGCGACTATGAGTGTCCTCAATACAATGATGATCCTCCCTATATCCAACTCTGTGTGTGTGTGTGCGTGCGTGTGTGTGTGTGTGTGTGTGTGTGTGTGTGTGTGTGCATGTGCAGAAGGTGCTGTCAGTTTGGATCGTGCTATAATCTACCTCCCTCTGCCCACCTCCTATACTGAATTCCTTCTGGTTTTCTCCCTCCACTGCCATTAATGCAGTAGAGTGTGAAGGCCAGCAGAGGTGGACACTGCATCACTTTAAACACCACAGAGGCTGGCAGATCTGCACACGGCACGCGGATACGCACAGAGACACGCAGATACACACAGGTATGAATATAGATACACAAGCACACATAGAGACTGGTGCGGTCACACAGATACTAAAGCAGACACACAGAGACAAATGCCGATACATTGATGCACATGCATACACAGATATACAGGCATCTGAACAGACAGATCACAAACACTGACGCACTGACGTTTATACAGAGATGGAGAATCTGCCAATATTTATTTTTCACGTGGTGACTTCCTCAATATTTCATTCGATCGTGTGGTGTGTGCCAATATTTCTGTTGATCCGTAGGTATTCTTCTGCAACATCGCTATAGCTTTCACATCTTTCCTATAACAAGGCGAACAGAACTGAACACAATGTTCCAAGTGTGCTGTTACGACACAGCAATGAACCTGTTTGTTAATTAAACCAAACACCCAGAAAAGCTCACCTTTCCTTAGAATCTGTTAAAGCACGAGTGACAGAGAACTCGAAAATTCCACTATTTAAAGAAAAATAATATCAATTTATTTCATAACTCTAAAAGTGAACATTGAACAACAAATATTCACAGCTCTAAGTTCCCTTTCTCTGAACTGTTTGTTATCTGCCTCCACCTCTATAACAATATACTGTTCCTTTTAAAAAATAACTAAATTAAAATTACATCATTTAATTTCAAAACCAGACAATTACTGCTGTGACTCGGATTACGAACCGAGGTTGCTGCGGCCACAACGCAGAGTACTAACCGCTAGACGATCACGGCATTCCACAGACGCACACACTGACAGTGCGCAATAAGTACAGTAGCATAGGAAATGTTAGGCAGCTTACCAAAGGCACAATATCAGTGCTTATCGAACAGTGGCAGATATGTGGGAACTCAGAATGGGCTGACCGCTTAACTTCAGTGCCCCAAGTGGCTGTGGTGATTTCATCATTAATATGCTGAAGGCTGAGATAAATAGATTTCTCCAAAACAGCAAAGACTACGGAGACATTGCAGCTTTTGTTGAAATATATGCTGCAATAGCAATGCAGTTTATCACCGGCTCCTCCACCAGCTCCCCACAGAAGTCAGTAACCCCTGCTGCCATACAGTCCCAATTCCCACCCCAAGAATCAGAGGAACTGAGTGGCACAGTCGCGAAGATCCAACTTGAAATCGAGATGGGAATGAGGTCGCACTCGATGGCTCCAGTGACACAACCGGAGAATGCACGGTATTTCTATAATGGTTTAGAGGTGCACGCAATTCAGAGGTTGGGAGTGCTCCTGGTCAAAGGTGGGGCAGAAGGGAAAATTTGTTCCCGTTTATGATAACATAGCAATCGACGGTGCATCTTGCTGAGACAGCTGAGTGCCACAACTAGAACGGGGGCGGCTGGTTTGAAGTTTGGTTTTACTTCACTATCACCCACTTCTATGGAATGAAGTGCTTTCACAATTTTTATTTCCAATTGTTTGATATCTCCCTGTAGTCTGAGGCTTTCTTCCTCATGGTTAATTGCATGATTAACTGTTGTATGATCTGCACACTGCTAAATCACGGCCATGACAAGTAAATAGGAATCGTTGATCTATATGAGAAAACAGGGGAACTAACAGCAGGCATGCTGCGTAGGTTTGCAGGTGACACCAGAATTGTAGACAGTGAGGAAGATTATCTGAGATTCAGAAGGATCTTAAACCAATGAGTCGTTGGACTGAAAAATGAAACATGGAGTTCATCTGGATAAATGGAAGGTATTCCATTTTGATACAGCAAAAAGAGTAGGGTTTTGCGTCATGTTGGAGAACACGGAAGCTAGGGATGCAGGTACATAAACCTTGTCGTTTGCCACACATACAGACAGGATGGTTCAAAGGCATTTAACTTCCTTCCCTTCATTGCTCAGTCATTTGCGTATACTAGTTGGGACGTTAAGTTTAAGTTTTTCAGACATTGATGAGACCTCTTCTGGAATATTATGACCAGTTCAGTTGTCGGAATGATATTATTCAGCTGGAGCAGGTTCAGAAAAGGTATACATGCATGTTGCTGTGCGTGGAAGGTTTGGGTTATAATGAAAGGCTGAGACTATTTTCAGATTCGAGATTTGGGGGCTGGAAATCCACAACAGGTAAGGCAGCACGGGAGTAGCAGGAGAACCAACTTTTCACGCAAGTGTCATTCATCAGGCTCTTGCCTGTAACGTCGATTGTCCTGCTCCTCAAATGCTGCCTGACCTGCTGTGCTTTCCCAGCACAACATTCTCGACTCTGACCTCTCATCTGCAGTTCTCAGTTTCTCCTAGTTGAGACTGTTTACACTCTAGGTGAGGGGTTTTAGCGGCGACCTGAGAGAAGTTTATGAGAGGGAAGTTAGAGTTAACGATAGCTGCCTTTTCCCAGGAGGGTAATTTCAAGAAAGAGAGGGCATATGTTTAAGATGAAAAGAAAGATTTTTTTAAAAAGACAAGAGGCATTTTTCTAGAGGTCTTTTACGTGTGTAATTAAAGTTATTATCTCTGTTTCTGAGGTTAGACGTGCATTTCATGTTTTATTCGTCGAACTTAACCATCACCCTTTCCACGTCCCAGTCTCCAAGGCTGACAAGTTTAAAAATATCACCCCAACACCACCTTCTCCAGGTTGAAGTCTTGACTGTGTGGAAGAAACTGATACTGAGCTGATGCGAGCAAATGTAGCTGCCACCACCATTATCGGAGATACAGATCCAAAGAGCAAAATCATCTTTTAAACCCACCAGTTCAACGTTAAGGGCTCAACACGCTCCACTTGTGCCACTCAGCTGTCTTAGAAAGATGCACTGTAAATCGCTATGATAGTATAAACGGGACAACCATTCCCATGAGCAGGAGCACACTCTCCTCGGAATTTCGTGCACCTCGATACCAGCACAGAAGGACGCACGCTCACCTATTGCATCACTGGATCCAGAGAGTAACTCTGCGCACTCATTCCCATCCACATTTCCGGTTGGATCTGGGCGGCTGTGCCGATGTTAAGCTAAAATGATATTGAAGCAAACATTTCACCAATATCCTGTACTGTCCCGTGAGTCTTTGATGTTTTGTCGAAATCGATCAATCTCATTTTTCAACATCCTCATTCGAGGGATCTCCACAGTCTCTGAGGACATCGAACTGAAAGATTCAGCTCATTGTCAGTTCCCACATGTCTGTCACTGTTTGCTGAGTACTGATATTGGACATTTGCTGTGCTTCCGAACATTTCCTCTGCTAGTATACTTATTGCTGCTTGCAAGCATCCTGTTCTGTGATTAATGTGATCGTGGTTGTCGGTATTTTGCATAGTGACCACAGCATCCTCGATTTGGAACCAAATCACGGCACTAAGTGTTCTCTCCGTTGTCCTTTTTGTGATACACGTTAATAAATTAATTGTTTTATCTTCAAATTCCGCTCCCTCACATCTCTGCGTTTCATATATCAGGATTCAAACACACCCGTTGTCGGCGATTTATCTCCTTCCCACGATAATTAAACCTCTGTTAATTAATTTCTGTCCCTCCTCCCATTTCTCTGAGGCAATGCCCAACCTATCACCCTCTTTCACATTCATACTGTTCTGTCTGTGCTGCTGCTGCGGTGACTGTTGTTGGGTGAACGTGACCCAATCCCACCATCGGGACCTTCAAACAAGTCGATCCATTTGGATCCCACGTTTGTGAAATCAATCCCCATGTAGCAGCTTTTACTGAAATAGGACAGAGACAATTGGAGCGTCAGGCTCATGGAAAATACCCAGGGCGTTTTTGGTGAAAAGACATTTTATTGTTAAAGATCAGCTTTTATGGCTTTCTGCGTTGGTCTTGTGGTAATTTCATAGGACTGATAATCCAGAGACCGAGGTAATATTCTGGGCACTCGGGCTTGAATCCCACCATGCCATGTTTGTCAAATTTGGATTCAAAAAATATCTGCAAGGAAGAATCTAATGACTACTATAGATCCATTGACATTTTTTTGAAAAAACAGATGTTTCACTGATGTCATTTCGGCATGGAATTTGCTATCCTTACTTGGTCTCGGCTGCATGTGACTTCAGACTCACAGCAATATGGTTGAGTCTCAACTGCCCTCTGGGCAACTAGGCATGGGTAATAAATTCTGCCTAGCCATAATCGCCCTCATACTTATCCAGAAATTTTAAATCAAATGCTCATTAGACTCAAACAAGAGTGTTGTGTGCAGTTTTGCAAGTCACACATGGATGTGATCACCCTGAGAAAATTGCAGGAGTTATTTCCGGGGATACTGTTTGGGCTGAAGAGTTTCAGTTGTGAAGAAAGACAGGACAGAGTGGAGTGTTTGTCGCAGTGCAAAGGAGATGTAGAGGAGACATGATCGAGTTAGGGTATGGATAGTGTTGACTGAACGAGTTTCCCATTGATGGAGGGATCGATCAGCATGGGCCAGAGACTTAAGGAGAAAGACAGAAAGGTTTGAGAAGACGTGCGAAAAACTTTATCAGCCAGTGGGTGGTTGGAATTTGGAATACACTGCCTGCATTTTTCAGA
Source organism: Chiloscyllium punctatum (assembly GCF_047496795.1). Lineage (NCBI taxonomy): Eukaryota > Metazoa > Chordata > Chondrichthyes > Orectolobiformes > Hemiscylliidae > Chiloscyllium > Chiloscyllium punctatum. Next base: position 180,370 of record NW_027309954.1, read on the forward strand.
GTGGCATAAACCCTGAAAACCTGAATAAGTATTCAGATGTGAACTTTTGATGGCAAGACATGTAAGGCTGTGGGACAAGCATTATGAAATGGGATTCAGTTCATTGTGGGCGCGTCTGTATGGGTGTGTCTGTGTGGTTCGGGGTTTCTGTGAGTATGTGTGTGTGTCTGTGCAGCTGCATGTGCGCCTGTTTCTGAAAGTGTATGTGCATCTGTGAATGTATCTGTGTTTGACTGTGTGTGTGTCTGCTTCTATGTGTGTCTGTTTCTGTGAGTGTTTGTGCGTGTCTGTGTGTATGTGTGTGTGTCTGTGTATGTGTATCTGTAGGTATGTGTCTGTGTGTGTTTGTGTGTGTGTATCTGTGGGTGTGTGTGTCTGTGTGTGTGTCTATGTGTGTGTGCGGGTGTGTGTCTGTGTTTTTGTTTGAGTTTGTGTGCGTGTGTGTGTTGATGGTGCTGTGAGCTGCTGCCCTCCCTCTGTCCCTCCCAAACTAAATCGCTGACGCTTTTCACTCTCCACTCCCACCTGTACAGTGATGTGGCAAGGCCAGCAGAGACTAGCAGCAACAGAAAGCTCAACAGGTCTGTCAGCATACGTGGACAGAAATGAAAGGACCCTTTCTCGGATCTTGTGTCGGGGGATATTACATCACTTTAAGCACGATAGAGATTGCCAAACTCGTTCCACATTGATGCACACACCTCGACACACACTAATACAGAGACGTAGAGGCGCTCACTAATACACAGAAACTAATACAGACATGAAATGTGTGTCAGTATTTCTCTTGCTCCACGGTAACATTGTCAATATTTCAATCATTATGTCTGGTGTTTGCCAGTATTTAAGTCTGTCCTCAGGGAGTGTATTAGTTTTGCACAATCGTGAGTGAGTCAGTATTTCAGTGTGGACTGTGACTGTAGAACAATTTCAATGTTTGCAGATACCAAATCTGGAAGAATTATAAGGTTTATGGAGGGCAATGTGGAAATCCAACAGAACAGTGACACATTGGTGTAGCTTTCAGGTTTATGACAGATCAGGATCAATGCAGACGGTGTGAGGTGAAGCGCCTTGGAAGGAATAACGCTGAAAGTCAATACAAAACATTCTGTACCATTATAAAGGAGTGCAGGAACAGAGGGCGCTAGGTGTATATGAGCACATATTATTGAATATGTTAGGACATGTGGGGAGAGCAGCAAATATCACAGATTAGTTTCAGTATATGACCTGTTTACAGGAGGAGGTATAGGATGGAGTCTCCGTGCTCCCTTCCCGGAGGTGGTAGTGATGATATGTTGTAAGCCTACCCTTCTGCCCATTGAGACCGTGCGGATTCCACTTGTGCCATGTTGACACAAAAGGGAGATGGCACCAGGGTCGCAGAGTCTAAGTTGTGCCGGGGAGGGGGGGGTGGTGATTGGTAATGGAACAGCCAGTGGGTTTAAAGTGAAAATTGCCCTTCACTGAACATTGCTCCTTCCTCAGTCGGCGAGATGTGGATGTTTCAGAATCTCCACAAGAGGCGTCCCGGTACTGTCCGGCTCCTACCATGGTCCTCCCCACATGGCGGGGGGAGGGGGAGGGAACGGATATTGACCACCCCACCAACTGGCCCTTTCTGTCCTATTCCAGACTGTTTCGTCTGGAATGGGAGAAAGAGAGGGAGGGAGGGAGGGTGGGAGTGGGTGGCCCTGCTGTTTGTCTGGAGGGAGTCAGTCCAGTGTTGTATCCATGCAGTGTTATTAGCGGAGGGGGGTAAAGTGAAGGGAGGGAGGGGGTGGAGAGAGAGAGAGAGAGAGAGAGAGAGACTGCAAACAGTCGTGAGAGTGGTGGAACATGAGCCTTATTTGGGTATCGGTGCAAAAACAGATAGACAGTGAGCATGAGGGAGCAGAGAGAATACAGTGACCCTTATCCTGACAGAGCGGGGAAGATTATTGATGCCTTTCCTGTGTTCTGGGCATTTCTTCAAACCACAGATACTACACTGAGCTGGTTGGTGAGCTCAGACCATGCTCGGTGGGTCTGAAGTATGGCCCCCTCTCGGACGAGAATGATCATCCTCTGTACTAGCCCATCCATCGTGCTGGTGTTGACAAACCGTGGTATAATTTCCCCTTACCTGCCATGCTCAGGGTAAACTGTGCAGGGCAACTCCGAACTGAGAAAGCTCAACAGTATGCCCATTGGCCTTTTGAAGATGGCACCAGTGCCAGGGATCACGGAATATCCAGGGTCCAGAGGGGGATGGTGAGTACCTCCAGCCATGAAGGAAAATCGAGCTGGCATTGAATGAGAGGAATGCCATGGGGTGGGGTAGGTAGTTTATGTGGTGAGTTTGATAAGATAGCAGCAGCAAACTAGTTCGGTCTCATACAGACTATCCTTCTGTCAAACTCAGTGAAAATATCACTGAGACAAATAATTGTTAGATTCAATCCAATGATTCAAAGACTTTGCTGACCCTACTTCCAGTTACAAAGCTGCAGAACAAATGCTCATCCAATACTCTCCACCATCTGAACTCACACTAATATCCCATTCACCCATCATTCCTGGAAACATTGGCTCACATTGCAGGATACTGTCGAAATGTGTTCACTTCATCATTCTGGAACCTGGGAACACATTCTTCCAAGACATTGTCTCTCAGTCTCCCCCTCTCTGTCTATTCCCCCAACGCTCCTATTTGTTGATACTTAAACTGATTGCCCCGCCATCTCTCTCTGGCAGTGATGTTCACACCCACAGCATTCCTGTGTCATGGCACAACGAAGATATGGGTAAATGGATGGGAGATGTACATCCTGTAAGTTCCAGCATGGACTGCGAGTATCCCCACGCTAGGCAGTGATCTAACACAGTGTTCTGAGAATGTACTGAGGTGATGGACACAGTTCCACAACCTGGTCATATATCTCATCTGGTTTTATAAATCTGTATAGTCTACATACCTTTCCACTCTCGGTAGATTACAGGTGGTACTGCACAGTACACCCAGTCCAATCTGCACAGTGCTCCCTGCGGAACACATACTCATCTGGGTTATAGATCAATGCACTACTGAGGTCTGCGCAGTGTTCCACTCTGGACGGATTGTAGGGTGGTGTTGAGCAGTACACTAGCCTTGTCTGTGCAGTGCTCCATGCTGAAGAAAATATCTCCTCTAGGGTGATGGTGTCTAGTCTGGTTCTGTGAGGGGGATTGAGAATGTGATCGAACAGATCCTTTCAGTTGATATGGCAATTTCTTTATTTTTTTTCTCAATCATGTGATTGGACCCTCCAAATTCTGACTCCTCCAGCCAGTCCCATTCTTCAGTCTACCTCCATAGTTCAGCAACGTGATGGCCCATGAGTAATTGTCCTATTTCAATGTGAATCACTGTTCTGTCTATTTCTTTGGCCTTTGGCCTTGCTCACCCTGGAGCATCGGGATTCACCACGATAAACCTCAGTAAGATCACTCCTCAGAACCAACGCTCCAGGAAACAGAGCCCCAGCCCATTCATACTCTCCGTGCAGCTCAACATCACTCGCCACCACCACCCTACTCAATATTGTCAATATACTTGGAAATCTTTTCTGCTCGCTTTCAAGTTTAACAATCTCTTCTCGATAGCAGTGAGACAGAATTAAAGGCAGTATTACAGAAGTGGCTGAACTTAGCGTGCAGGCGAAAGTGAGTATAGCAGATGCTGGAGATTAGAGTCAATAGTGTGGTGCTGGAAAAGCACAGCACGTCAGGCAGCATCTGAGGAGCAGGATGTGGCGGGCAAAAGTTGAATTTTCCTGCTCCTCAGATGCTGACCGACCTGTTGTGCTTTATGCTCACCACAGAGTATATCCCAGATGGCCTTCTTCTTCAAAGACTGCAATTTTCTCTCCCACATAGTCGACGAAGCCATCCTGAGCATTTCATCCACTTCCTGCACCTCCTCCTTCGAATCCCACCCCTCCCAATGCAACTCGGAAAGAACACCCTGTTCCTCACCTTCCATCCCACCAAACCTCCAGATACAACGCATTATCCTCCCCCATTTGCGCCACTAATAAACAGATCCCACCACCAGGGGTATATTTCCCTCCCCACCCCGATCTGCATTCGATAAAGAACATTCCCAGAGTGACTCCTTTATCAGGTCCACACCACCCACCAACACAGCATCCACTCCTGGCACCTTCCCCTGCCACCGCAAGAATTGGAAAAACTGGACCCTCACCTCCCCCTTCACCACCGTCCGACATCCCAAAGTGTACTACCACATTCTTTGTAGTTTTACTTGCAAATCCACACACGTCACCTGCAGTATCCATTGCTCCTGATGTCTTCTCGACATTGGGGAGACCGGATGCCAATGTGCCGTACACTTCAGAGAACATTGCTTGGACACCTGCACCAATCAACCCCCCCTAACCAGTGGCTAAACACTTAACACCCCCTCCCAACCCACCAAGGACATGCAAGTCTTTGACCTCATCCACTGCCAAACCTGAACCACCCGACGTCTGGATGAAGAAAGATTCGTTTTCTGCCTTGGGAACCTGCAATCTCATAGGATCAATGTGGATTTCACCAGTTTTCTCATTTCCCCTAACCCCACCTTATCCCAGATCCAACCTTCCAATTCTTCACCGCCCCTATGACCTACCCTACTTTTCCAACTTCCTTTCTATCTCTCAGTTCCGCCCTCCTCTCGACATATCACCACCCAATCCAACTTCATCTACCTATCACGTTATCAGATAACTTTCCCAACCCCATCACTTTCTCATTTATCTCTCAGTACCATTGGGCCACAAGCCTCATTCCTGATGAAGGACTAACACAAGAAATTTCGATGCTCCTCTGATGCTGCCAGACTTGCTGTGTGTTTCCAGCACTACATTCTTGACTCTGATCCCCAGCATCTGCAATCCTCCCTTTCTCCCTTGAGTTAATGTGTCCAAAAATTTCCCCACCAGATATTTTATGCAGCTGCTCTGTCATTTTGTCCCTGCGTCCTTTCTAAACAGAGTGGGACATAAGTAGCCCTGCAGTGCTCTGGCAATACTCCCACATACAAGGACAAAGTAAAAAAAAAGGAAAGATTTATAGTCCATCCATCAGTAACCCTCATCCATTCCATCGAGACTGAGTAAATGTTGCCTTTTATTATGGCATGAAATGTTATGTAAGAAAGGGGTTAAAATAACCTATTTGTTCCATGACTGTGATTAATGTCTGTCTCCATGGATTCTAATTATCCCAGTGGAGAGTTCCCATCTTTTAATGATAAATGGGCACCTTTCAATGTGTTATCTCAAAGCGTGAGTCAGAGCATCACCGATAGCACTAACAGAGATCAGCAGCTCCAGACGGTGAAGGGGAGAATAGATCATAATCTGAGAACATTAGACTGAAATGTTCCAACAATGGATCAGAAACTGGGAACATTAGACTGGAGTGTTCCAATAATGGACAGAGGTTTATCCAATAATGTTTTGTTTTTTTCTACATCTTATGATTGGTTGACATTATCATGGCGGATCTATTATGTCCTTCGGATTATTCAATATATTTATTATCCTCTCCTGTCTATCGTCGGTGTCCCTGGTAAGTCTCACCGTCCAGATATGTTTTCCTATAAACCAGTTACGACTGTTACTGTTATTTCATGTAGTCTTCACCTCTTGCCACTATTATTGTTCATGTTGAGACTCTGAATCCAGATATTCACTCTGAAGACCACTATTAACTGCATCAGGGAACATGTTCAATTACTGGCTCCCTCTTTGCTTCTAGCAGTGTTACTCATGGGTCTCTGTGTTGACCTACTTAGTTTCAGATGGGAACCATTTTCTCACTGTCCTTGCTATTTAAATATTGGGAGTGCAGAGGTCATTGCCCGCTATTATGTTCACAAACTCCATTTCCTGCATGGGACTCCATCCCATCCCTAACTAATACGATTTTTATTCATTTCTGGAACCTGGGCATCGCTGGCTGGCCAGCATTAATAGCCCATTTCTATGTGCCCTTGAGAAGGTGTTGGTGAGCTGCCTTCTTGAATCGATACAGTCCACTTGCTGTGGGTTGACCCACAATGCCATTAGGGAGGGCATTCCTGGAACCTGACCCATCGACTGTGAAGGAACAGCGGTATATTTCAAAGTCAGGGTTGTGAGTGGCTTGGAAGGGAACATGCAGGCTGTGTTTGACACAGATGAATCACAACTTTGATGATTCTTTTGGCCATGAGTTGATTCCTGACACCATGCCTTGACCATTATTAACTTTAACTACTCACTGTTCCAGAATGTACTTCACTCGCTTAACTCATCTGCTGTTTGAACCTTGAGCTGTGAAATACAGACTTAATGATGACAACAATCTGCTGCTGACTGAAACCTGCAGAAACAAATCTGATTCGAACTCAGACCAAAATCCCATTCTTCTGACAATCCTGTGCACGCTGATCCATATCGATGTTGTGTCTTGCAATGCCTTAATTTCAATATCATCGAGTACTTCAACTTATCTATCCATGAAACTGCCCTCAATCTCTTTGTGTTGATTATCCAAATCCCTGCCAGTTGTTCAAATGTTAGCTGGTTTCCTTTATGTGTATTTTCCCTCAAGTAATGATTTTCACATTCAACCACCCCAAGTGCACGACTCCAACACCCCCGTCCGCCACCACTCGCGTGCATTCAGACACACACACACACACCACACACACACACATATCATATTGGTCCAATGGAGAGTGAAATCTTCCCCTGCTGTGTATATTTGATGAGTGTATCGTTCCCATATGATAGTAAAGGTTTGCAAAACACCCCTTGCTGGGCAGCTAATCCAGTTTACTGGGCACTAGCATGGCCTACACATCTCTCCGTGTTAGTCTGTCATGTTCTCCCATTTTATTTTGTTTGAAATGTTCTGTGAAGTAAATTTAGAATTTGATTTAACAAACCATTTCAGCTGATCTGACAATACCTTTATTCAATGTTCTCATTCTTGTAATTTTGCTCTCGAAGGAGTCAATGTTCCAGTTAGTCCCACTATCCAGTCTTTTTCTCCATATTTCCACAACACACTCTCAGTTAATTAACTGTTTGTTTCTGTCTTTCATGTGAATCTCTCTGTCCCTCTGTTTTTTTTTCCCCCTCACCTTGGTTTTTGGCTCCCTAGTGTATCAAGTGCTGACAGTGTGAACCTTCAAAACAGAGAAATGATGCTTCTTGGTCTGTTGTTCACTTCCCGGTGTGTCCAATGTGGCGTTCCATGTTTAACGGAGTGTGTGTCGGACTGTCGTTCACTTCCCAGCGTGTTCCATGTAGTGTACCATGTCTGGGATGGGTGTGTGTGTCGGGCTGTTGTTCACTTCCCGGTGTATCCCATGTGGTGCTCCATGTTGGATAGGCGCTTCAGCAGCTTTGAATCAGGTCTTTGAAACTTGGTCTATGCCTGTGCACTGGCCGTCTTACATCTGTATTTGTCCCTTTGAACTGATAACGTGGTCAATAACACGAGGAATACACTTGAGTATTATTGTAAAGGATCAGGTACCTTATATCTCTGACGATGCTGTCACTTTAAAACAGGTTATTTGCTCTTTTTCTTTAAAGAGAGAACGTAAAGGCCAAACTGCCTGCTGCAAACGGCTGAAGTAAAAAAAAAACTTAGGAGGCATTTAGGTTTTTTTTATAAATAGTGGCAACAATGGTTAGTTCGTACAGCATAGGCTTTCCTGTTTTTCTGAGCTGTAACAACTACCTGGTGCCTGGCGTGCGAAAAGGGTTGAATCATTCAAGTAAATGATCCCTCGCTGCTATTCTGTCTGAAATCTAACTTAATGCTGTTTCCTCCTGTATTGGAGAATTGCATTCGTGACTGATTGGCCTTGGATGTGTCATTTTGCAAAGGGATGAGTTTATGGGATGTTAGTACATTGTAATATTTCGTTAGTAGGCGGTACTGTATCTATTATTCTGTGAAGGTTTGCAATTAGTTAAGTTATTCTAAACTCCTCTTCTTTTTGTATGTATATATATTAAAGTGTATAAATAAATTGTGCTTTGCCTAATGTTGAGTGGTTTGACCAGCCACATCATATTTGGAACACTCACTACACATCTACCTTTACTATAAGACAAGGATGGCGTTAAGGCTACCATCTTAAAGAATTTTAAGGCAATCTGGTCTGTTCCATCGCAAACTGTGGACTCTTGTCCGTTTCGAAAACAATAATTCCAAATTGGTTCAGAGTTAGAATCCCTACACAGTCTGGAAACAGACCATTTGGCCCAACAAGCCCACACCAACCCACAGAAGAAGAAACATAGAACATACAACATGACAGCGCAGTACAGGCCCTTTGGCCCTCGATGTTGAGATGACCTGTCATACTAATCTGAAGCTTATCTAACCTATACTATTCCATGTATGTTCATATGCTTGTCCAATGACGACTTAAATGAACTGAAAGTTGGCGAATCTACTACCGCTGCAGGAAAGCATTCCTTACTACTATCTGAGTAAAGAAACTACCTCTGACATCTGTCCTATATCTATCACCTCTCAATTTAAAGCTGTGCTCATTGTCACCACACTTTGAAAAAGATTCTCGCTGTCCACCCTATCTAACCCTCTGATTATCTTGTATGTCTCTATTAAGTCACCTGTCAACCTTCTTCTCTCCAACGAAAACAGCCTCAAACCCCTCAGCCTTTCCTTGTAAGACCTTCTCTCCATACCAGGCAGCATCGTAGCAAATTTCCTCTGCCCCCTTTCCAAAGCTTCCACATCTTTCTTATAATGCGGTGACCAGAACTGTACACAATACTCCAAGTGCCGCTGCACCAGAGTTTTGTACAGCTGCAGCATAACCTCATGGTTCCGGAACTTGATTCCTCTCTTAATAAAAGCTAAAACACTGTATGCCTTCTTAACAACCCTGTCAACACGGATGGCAGTTTTAAAGGATCTGTGTAGCTTGGACACTGAGATCTCTCTGCGCATCTACACTACCAAGAATTTTACGATTAGCCCAGTAGTTTGCATTCCGGTTACTCCAACCAAAGTGAATCACCTCACACTTGTCCGCATTAAACTCCATTTGCCACCTCTCAGCCCAGCTCTACAGCTTATCTATGTCTCTCTGTAACCTACAACATCCTTCGTCACTATCCACAACTCCACCGACCTTAGTGCCGTCTGCAAATTTACTAACCCACCCTTTGTCGCCCTCATCCAGGTCGTTTCTAAAAATGACGAATAGAAGAGGACCCAACACCAAGCCTTGCGGTACATCACTAGTAACTGGATTCCAAGATGAACATTTCCCATCAACCATCACCCTTTGTCTTCTTTCAGCAAGCTAATTACCGATCCAAATTGTATGTCTCCCACAATCCCATTCCTCCGCATTTTGCACAATAGCCTTGCTGAAATCCATATACACCACATCAACCGGTTTACCCTCATCTACCTGTTTGGTCACCTTCTCAAAGAACTCACTAAGTTTTTGAGGCACGACCTACCCTTAAAAAAACCGTGCTGATTATCCTTAATCAAATTATTCTTTTCCAGATGATTATAAATCCTATCCCTTTTAACCTTTTCCAAGACTTTGCCAACAATTGAAGTAAGGCTCACTGGTCTATAATTACCAGGGTTGTCTCTACTCCCCTTCTTGAACAGGGGAACCACATTTGCTATCCTCCAGTCTTCTGGCACTATTCCTGTAGACAATGACGCTTTAAAGATCACTGTGAAAGGCACGGCAACCTGCTCCCTGTCTTCCCAGAGGATCCTAGGCTAAATCCCATCCGGCCCAGTGGACTTCTCTCTTTTCACACATTGCAGGATTTCTAATGCCTTTTCCTTGTGAACCTCAATCCCACCTAGTCTAGTAGCCTGCATCTCAGTATTCTCCTCGACAACATTATCGTTTCCTGGAATGGATACTGTGGGAAAATATTCATTCAGTGCTTCCCCTATCTCCTCTGACTCCACACACAGCTTCCCACTACTATCCTTGATTGGCCCTAATCTTACTCTCTTCGTTCTTTTATTCCTTAAATACCTGTAGAAACCCTTAGGGTTCACCCTGATCCTATCCGCCAATAATTTCTCATGTCTCCTACGGGCTCTTCTGATCTCTCTCTTTCGGTCTTTCCTGGCTACCTTGTAACACCCAAGCGACCTAATTGAGCCTTCACATCTCATCCTGACATAAGCCTACTTCTTCCTGTTGACCAGAGATTCCACTTCCTTCATAGACCATGGTTCCCGTGATCTACAGCTTCCTCCCTGCCTGACAGGTACATACTTATCGAGGACACACATGAGCTTTTCCTTGAATAAGCTCCACATTTCCAATGTGCCCATCTACTGTGATTTCCTTCCCCTTCCAGTGCTTCCTAAATCTTGCCTAATGGCATCGTAATTGCCTTTCCCATAGCAGTAACGCTTACCCAGTGGTATACACCCATCCCTTTCTATCACTAAAGTAAACATAACAGAATTGTGATCGCTATCAACAAAGTGCTCACTTACTTCCAAGTCTAACACCAAGTCTCATTACCCGTACCAAATCTAATGTCGCATCGCCCCTTGTTGGCCTGTCTACATACTGTGTCAGGAAGCCCTCCTGCTCACACTGGATGAAAACTGACCCATCTATAGTACTCGTACTATTGTGTTCCCAGTCAATATTTGGAAAGTTGAAGTCCCCCATGACAACTACCCTGTCTCTCTCACTCCTATTGAGAATCATCTTCGCTATCCTTTCCTCTACACCTCTGGAACTATTCAGAGATCTGTAGAAAACTCCCAACAGGTTGACCTCTCCTCTCCTGATTCTAAACTCAGCTCATTCGATCTCAGTTGACGAGTCCTCAAACACCCGTTCTGCAACTGTAATACTGTCCTTGACCAACAATGCCACACCTCCACCTCTTTTACCATCTTCACTGCTCTTACAGAAGCATCTCAATCCTGGACACTGCTACAACCATTCCTGTCCCTGCTCTAACCCTGTCTCCGAAATGGCCACAACATTGAAGTCCCAGGTTGACCAACACGTGCTGCAAGTTCATCTAACTTATTCCGGATACTCCTGGCCTTAAAACCAACTTCTTGCTTGCCAGTGCCATCTTGTGTCCCTGAAACGTGATCTTGGACCTCCCTATGCTCAACATTTTCTGTACTCAAAACAAAATTTTGGTTTCCATTGCCCTGCTGGATTAGTTTAAACCCATCCCAAAAACCTCAGTGAATTTTCCCCCCACGATATTGGTACCCATCTGTTTCAAATGAAGACCGTCTTGCTTGTAGAGGTCACACCTACCCCAGAAACAGCTCCAATTATCCAAGAAATCAAAGCCCTCCCTCCTGCACCATCCCTGCAGCTACGTGTTCAACTCCCCTCTCTCCCTATTCCTCGCCTCACTAGCACATGGTACGGACAACAAACTAGACAACAACTCTGTTCGTCCGAGCTCAAAGCTTCCATCCTAGCTCCCCAATTTAATACCTTCAATCCCCCTCTCTCTTCCTAGCTATGTCGTTGGTGCCTATGTGGATCACGACTTGGGGCTGCTCCCTCTCCCCCTTAAGGATCCCAAAAACACGCTCAGAAACGTCATGAACTCTGGCACCTGGGAAGCCACACACCAACCGTGAGTGTCTCTCGTCCCCACAAAACCTCCTATCTATCCCCCTAACTATGGTGTCCGTAATGAATACTGCTCTGCTCCTCTTCTCCCTTCCCTTCTAAGCAGCATGGACAGAGGCTGTGCCAGCACACCGTCCCCCACTGCTTTCCCCTGATAAGTCGACCCCCAACAGTATCCAAACGGTATACTTATTGTTGAGGAGAATGGCCACAGGGGATCCCTGCACTGCCTGCCGATTCCTTTTCCGTCCCCTGACTGTAACCCACCTGCTTTTTTCTTGTACCTGAGGAGTTACTACCTCCCTGTAACTCCTTTGAATAACCCCCTCTGCCTCCCGAATGATCCGAAGTTCATCCAGCTCTAGCTCCAGTTCCCTAACGCCGTTTTCGAGGAGCTGGAGTTGGGTGCACTTCCCGCAGATGTAATTAGCAGGGACACGAGTCGACACCCTTACCTCCCACTTTTTGCAGGAGGAACATTCAATTGCCCTAAGCTCCATTTCCACTATTCTATCTTCCCAAATAGCCTGTTGAAAAATAAGGAATATAACATAAACTCGTTACCTTACCAATCTGGTGCACAGAACCTTTTTTTTTGATTCCTGGAGGAGGATGGGTGGGAGACACTACCCGAGTAGTATTTCGGGTAACTCAAACACACAAATGTATGATTTCCCGGAAATCTTTCGCTCCTCCCTCGCACCTCTCGTCAAATGGAGGCCCCAACTCCTGAAGTAAGGTTATTAAACACATAGACTCACCTTCAATGAAGTGTATGTGAGGTGAGTTGAAGTGCATTTTGTGAACCAAACTAGAGAGCAGGTTAATTCGATTTGATGTTCTGTGGTCAGAAGGACTCATTAATAACCTTGCTCTGATGAAGCTTTTGAGGATTAGTGACATTAATATGTTGCATTTTACACGGCGTCTGTGTACAGTGTAGAATGTTTGAACATTCTGCTGAAACATTATGGAATCCTGAAGGCAAGAGGGCCAAGTTCGCTCCAGTGAATTAGGAAAGTACAATATAATATTCAGTTGGAGAAAAGCAATAATTATGAGAGTCATAGGGTCTTACGGCAACGAGATAGGCCCTTCGAACTAAAGTGGTACATTCCAACCAAAATGTCCATCCACATTAACCCCATTTCCCTGCCATTACCCCGTATCCTTTTTGATATTTTCCTATCTATGTCATTGTCCAAATGCGTTATAAATGGTATTAATGTACCCGCCTCAAACATTTCCGCTGGCAGCTCATTCCATATGCGTTCCACATTCTGCGTAAAACATTGCCCCTCAGGTTCCCTTTTATTCTTTCCCCTCTAACTTTAAACTGATGCCCACTAGTTCGGGATAGCCCAATCCTAGGAAAAAAGACTGAACGCTACCACTCTATTTATGCCTTCCATGATCTTGTACACTTCTATCAGATACTGCCTCGGTCTCATGCACTGTAAAGTAAAATGTCCTCGCTTATTCAACCTCTCTTTGTACTTCAAACTGTTGAGTCCTAGCAAGATCCTTGTTTTTTTTTTCTCTGCAGTCTTTCCAGTTTAATAAAATCTTTCAAATAGCAATGTGTACAAAACTGAAAAAAATGGTACAAGTATGCTCACAAGGCTCAACAGCAACCTGTATAACTGCAACATAACTCACCGACTTTGATACTCAGCGCTCAAGCTGAAGAAGGCCAGTGTGCCAAAAGCCTTCTTCACTGTGCTGTGTACCTGTCACTCCACTTTCAGAGAACTATGCACCTGAACTCCAAGGTCTCTTTGTTCCACTACACTCATGAAAGCCTTGCCATTTACAATGAAATTCCTACCTCGATTTGAGTTTATTAAATGTAAGAACTTAGACATGCCTGTATTAATTTCCATTTGCCATTTCTCGGCCCACTTCCCCAGCTGATCAAGGTCCTACAGTAATTTCTGAGAACCTTCAGCACTATCCACGATACCGCCTATTTTAGTTGGACTATAACCTGTTGGACTATAACCTGGTGTTGTGTGATTTTTAACTTTGTACACCCCAGTCCAACACTGGCATCTCCAAATCATGCCTATTTAGTGTCACCTTCTAACTTACAAATCATGCCTGTACCTCCTCATCTAAATCGTTGAAATATGTAATATGTAAATGTAAATATTATGTGCATGCATAAAACAAACTGCAATGACCCCAGCACCGACCCTCCGAGGTTTTCCACTCGTCACAGACCTCCAGTCTGATAAGTATCCTTCCTCTCGGCTTCCTACCATCAATGCCAATTTGGATCTAATTTGCCAGTTTCCCCCTCAATTCCATACGATCTAACCTTCCAGAGCAACATCCTATTGAACTTTGTTGTTGGACTTACTGAAATCCGTATGGACTACATGTAAGACCCTGCCTTCGGCAACGTCGCCAGTCACTTCATCAAAGAACTCTAACAAATTTGTGAGCCATGACCTCCGATATGCAAAGCCGTGCTGACTGCTCCGAATCACATCCAGCCTTTCCAAATGCATGTACACCTTATCTCTCAGAATCTTCTCTTACTGAAGACAAGTTTTAGGTTTACTCGTCTATAGTTCCCAGGTTTTTATTTGTAGCCCTTCTTGAATAAGGGCACAGCATTCGCTATCCTCACAGTCCTCCGGGAGCTCACCCGTTGGCCAGCGATGATTCAAAGGTACCAACCAAGACTCCCGCAATTTCTTCTCTGTCCTCCTGCAGTGTTCGTGAACACAAATGGTCAGGACCACGAGATTTACAGAAATACTGCGAAGTATGAAAAATACGTCTATTTCTTTCAGGCAAAAACACCAAAGAGTGAGAAAGTGACATAACGATGATCAACATAACAAAGATTATAGTTATCATAGGAAGTGACTTCAGAAGAATTCCAGACATTGTGGAATCCTGAGAATTCTCACATATTGACGATCCAGAAAAGGAGGGCCGAGAAACTGACAAGGAAATGAAAAATGGAACATGCATGCCAACAAACAGGAACACAAAGACTGCATATATCTACAATTTATCTTTCAAAGAAAACAAAATAAAAGCAGTCAAATGTGGAAATTTGTAATCGGGAGAGGAGAGGTCATTGTGGAGAACAGGGAACTGGCCAAGAAAATAACCAATTACTTTGCATCTGTCTTCATGGAGGAAGATCCAGAAAATCACCCAGAAATGCCAACTGACCATCTACAAGTTGTGGACCAATATACATTAAGTCAATTTATATTGAGTAACAAGGTAGTACGTGAACATGTAGCTGGATTGAGCATTGTTAAATCTGACAGACCAGATGTACTTCCTATCTAAATCTTCAGAAATAAATCACCAATAGAAGTATTGACTGTGCTGTCAATGGCTGGGTTTTATTTTCCTGTTAATTCTGCCGAGGCTGGAAGACATTGTGGATAAATTGAAGGTAGCAAATGTGATACAAGCACTGTTAATAAATGGAAGGGATCCAAACAACGACAAGGGGAAGAAGAGACAGTGTGGAGAACTGCAGAGCAATTAACTTGACATCAGTAGCGAAACTTTTGGAATCTATTATGCAGGGTGTGATATTGTATATTTAGAAACGAACAGCAACATTGCAAAGAATCAGTATGTATTTCTGACAGAGAAATCAGATTTGATAAACTTTGGAATTATTTGAAGTTATTTCTTACAGCAGAGATAATGGGAAACAGTAGAAATGGCACATTTTAGATTTTCAGAAGGCTTTCTATAAGAACTCAAACAGTGAGTTCGTAAATACAATGAATGTGGAGGGTATTTGGAGGAATATATGTAAATGGAAAGTTAAAGTTTGGTATGCCTTCATTTAAGGGAGTCAGAACATTGATGGAAAGACATGCTGAAGCAGGTTCACAGCGTGTTGATGAGACTGTAGCTAAAGTATTGAGTACAGTTTTGGTGACCCAATGTGAGAAAGAATTTACTGACAACAGAGGAAGTGCAATGGATATTCTCCAGATTAAATCCTCAGATGGCACAATTGCCTGATGAAGAAACTCAGTCTGTGTTCTCGAGATTTTCAAAGAATGAGAGGTGGGTCGCAGTGAAACATATAAAATTCACTAAACATCAGGCAAGTTGGAATGTTTCCCTGGTTGTCCAGTCCACATTCTAGACGAACAATGGGAGAATCTGGGGCAGGCCATTTAAGACTGCAATCAGACGAAAGTTCATCACTCAGTGAGGAATGACTAACACAGGGGCATGGAAACCTGCTGGCAGGGCAAGATTAGGGAGAATCCCCAGGTAATCATCAAGCATGCCGAATGGAACAGATAACCAGGGAACACTTATGACTCTTTAGTCACTTGGTAAGTTGCATCCAAATCAACTTTATTGGTAGGTGACAGAGGGTGGTGGTAGAAGGCTGTTTGTGTGATTGGAGACCAGTGCCCAATGGTGTACCACAGGGATCAATGCTGTGTCCTCTTTTATTCGTAATTCGGAGGTGCTGCTGTTCGACTGGTGTGGACAAAGTTAAAAACAACACTACACCAGGTTATAGTCGAGCAGGTTTATCCGGAGGCACGAGCTTTCAAAGCGCCCAATCAACTGGTGAAGAAGCAGCGCTTCGAAATCTAGTGCCTCCGAATAAACCTGTTACACTACAAGCTGATATGTTGTGTGATTTTAAACCTTATTATTTGTGATATTCATAAATGATGTAGATGTGAATATGGTGGAGGGTGGTGAATAGTGTGATAAGTAAGTTTGTGTTTTACACAAATATTGGCCGGGTGGTTGGCAGTGAGGAGGAAGATATGGAAGGAATGGTCAGAAGGGGAGAGCAATTGCAGATGGAATGTAAACCTGATACATATGAGGTGATGCACATTGGAAGAATGAACCAGACAGGGAAGGACTCAGTGAATGGCAGCACACTAGGATGCTCAGAGGGTGCTTCTCAACACATCACTGAATGTGACTGGGCAGGTTAGTACACAAGTTGACAAAGCACAGAGACCATAAACATAGACTTTGTTCATTGAGGCATAGATTATAAGAGTTAGGCCCAGGTTTGAGAACTGTGTGTAGTTCTAGTAGCTACATTATAGTAAGGACGTGATTGCACTGGAGGGGGAACGGGGAGATTCATCAGAATGTTCCCTGGCAAGGAGCATATCACCTATTCAGAGAGGCTGGGTAAGCTCAGGTTGTTTACTTTGGAGCCGAGAAGGCTGAGGGGGATTTTATTCAGAAGGATGAGATTGCAAGGGGCATTGAGAAGGTAAATAGACAACAGCTGTTCCTTTTAGTCAGAGAGTCAAGAACAGGAGAGCACACTTTTAAAGTGAAGGGATTGAAGTTTAGTGAGAATCTGAGGATTGATTTTCTTAACCCAGGAGGTGTTGGGGTCTGGAATGCACTTCATGAGGGAGGAGTTTTCAAGGTAACCTCACAACTGTTAAAAGGACTATGGACGAGCATTTGAAGTGCCATAACATTCTCGACTGTGTACCTCGTGTCGGGAAGTGGGGCTAATGTAAACTGTGCTGTATTTCTGATGGTACAGTGTCTATGCTCCTGTGATTGTATGGCTGTAGAAGGTTGAGCAGCTTAAGACAAGAATTGATGAATTTTTCAAGAGCATATCAACAAGGGTTATAAGAGTGAGCTGGTAATAGTTTCTAAACATATGACAATGGCAAGTTTAATGGCAAAATAAAGGAAAAAAGGATTCAGCTTTCTTACAGTCTGCTACCAGGCAAACGGAATAGAATGAAATTAGCAACTAAACAGTTATAGAGAAAGTATTGAGACTGAGTGTATGGTCATGGTTTTAGAATCGGAGAGCTGGCAGGAGACAGTGAGTAGGAATAAAACAATTTTGTTTTTGGAAAGGAAGTCTTGGAAGATATAGCAAGGATTGGGTCTTGGGATATAACTGTTCCAAATACATATCATATGATTGGTTGAAGGGAGCAAATGTAATATCCCCAAGTCGGCTGACAGCACTAACTGATGTCGAATTGTAACTGGTTGAGGAGGATGCCGAAAAGCTCAACGGTAATTGAGACAATTGGAGTGAATGGGCAAATACATCGCAGATGGAGAGCAACGTGGTAGATGCGACTTGTACATTTTCATGGGAACAGTAGAATGGCAGCGGATCGTTTCAAAAGGGATTGGCTGAAAAATGTTCATCTATAAAGGGACGGATGCTCCTTTTTCTTATTTCCTTTTGTACAACCCTCCGAGGTCCGTGCAGAGCAGCGAGTTCTGAAGCCATACGTCAGTAGTGGGAATGGCATTGTCAGGCTGACCATTGTCCATAGATCCACCAAATGGGTAGCGGTAACATTGAAAAGGATCTGAGATCTCCCAGTACACCAGTCACTGAAAGCAATATTTCAGGAGCAGAAAGCAGGTAGGTAGGAAGATGAATGCTGTATTCACCTTCATTTCAGGGGGATTCGAGTACATAAGTATCTTACTGCAGCTGTACAGGGCCTTAGTGAGACCCCATCTCGAACATTGTGCAGTTTTGGTCTCCTTAGCTAATAAAGGACAAACCTGACGTTGAGGGAATGCAGTGAAAGATGACCAGATTGATTTCTGGGATGAAAGGCTTGTTGTGTGAGTAGAGTTTGGGGCGACTGGACCTGTATTCCATGGGCTTTAGGAAACGAGTGGCGATAACAGTGAAATATTTAAAACGCTGACAGGGTGAGACAGATTGGAAGCGAGGATGATAACTCCCCTGGCCAGGACATATAAAACACGCTATTAGGTACAGGTAGGTCACTCTGCATTGAGATGGGAATAAATGTCTGCAGTCAGAGACTGGTGAAACTGGGGAATTCTCTCCCACACCAAGCTGTGGAATCCAACACTAAAGGGATAGGGAGAGAGCAGGAATATGGGGTGAAGATAGAGGATCAGATACCAATATAGATTGTTTTCCAGTAACACGGTATTTATGTTCCTGAGCAACACTGTGTTGTAGAAAATCACGCAATATTAATAATGAGGCCTATGGGAAAAAAGAGAGTAAAGGGCGAACCCCCAAGATATGAGTAAAATCCAAACATTGAAGTTAGTCTAAGGCACAAACACTAGTATAGTTTAGGTAAATCTTGAAATCATGGATTGTAATGAAATAGTGCTGGAAATGCAACACTTTAGCACTATAGTCACTGACGACAACCCGATAACTTTCACCAAGCTGTTGACCAGAAAGCACAGGCCGACTGACCACGTGATGCTGGCACGGATTTCCAGTTCTCCCCAAGATTCTCCCACTAGTTTGAAATAAATTTCCTTCTAAGTGTTGACTACAATTCCCAGTTTCAGGTTAAGGTTCAAGGCTTGCACAGCGGATTACATTCCTGATGTAGCTGAACACACTGAGGATGTATTTTGCAGACAGAGGATCCTGAGGTTGGGTTTTGCTGTTAAGCTGGTGGTGGGGATGGAATCGTGTCACAGTAAACGGGAGCTCGCTTTCAAAAGAAAGGTGTGCAATTCACCAATTGCACTGCAGCCAAATCGTGTTTAATAAACATGCGTTTTCGGAGAATTGCCTGTACATTGAATGGAGAAGCAAAATTGATGGACTGATGTTTAAACATACTAAGGGGAAATGAACACTGTGTCGAAACTGCATTGACAAGATTTCTCCATAAGCTAGAATGGGGAAGGATCAATGCGTCGAATGGAATTCACCTTTCCTGATGTCTCTGTGCAGTCTGTGGTGAAGCTCTGTAGCTGATGTCACAAGCTTTCAAAAATTAGGAAGGCAACATCTGTCCGGTCGACAGCACTGTGTTTTCCATTCCTTTTTCCGAAATCAAGCTTGGTGCTGGGTGTTGTGTCTGGGTTTATTCTTTAAGACCTCGGAGCAGTTTGATACAATTGAGTGTCTTGCTTGATCATTTCAGAGACCATTGTAGAGTTTATCAATTCTCTGTGAGCCTGGAGTCACTTTTAGGCCAGACCAGGAAGGCAGGGGGGATTCACTTCCTGAAAGTACATTAGGGAAGGAAATTGGTGTTTACAATCGACATTGGCTTCAAGGTCACTGTTACTGACACCACATTTCTCGATATTTTTAGATTAGATTACTTATTGTGTGGAAACAGGCCACAGACCCAACAAGTCCACACCGACCCTCCAAAGATCAACCCATTCAGACCCATTCCCCTACATTTAACACTAGAGGCAATGTAGCACGGCCAATTCACCTGATCTGCACATTTTTTGATTGTGGGAGGTAACCGGAGCACCCGGAGGAAACCCACGCAGTCACGGGGCGAATGTGCAAACTCCACACATAGTGTTGCCTGAGGCGGGAATTGAACCCGGGTCTCTGGCGCTGTGAGGCAGCAGTTTTATTAATTGTTTTTTTCTAACTTTCCACCGTGGCTAGATCATTAACCTGGTCTGGATTAGTAATCCAGTGACATTTCCACAACACCATTTCCACATGGGGACCCATCGGAAACCACACTGAGAAGGTGCTGCTTGACAGCTCTGTCAACGAGAACTCCCACCAATGTGACTATCGTGATGGGACTGCGGACGTGGGAATTCGTCAGATTGCAATTATTCTCCTCTTAGAGGACTGCATATAATTGAGTCATTTTTCACATTGCCAGGGAGATGTCAGACTTGGAGCTGGAATGAAACAGCTTCCCCAAAGGACATGGCTTTATATGCATCACAAGTCTTCAGTCCGACTGCAGGAATGGTGACAAGGCCCATTGCTTTGATCCTATATACTGTGTCCAGCTGTTTCTTCATGTCAGGTGCAGAGAATCGAGTTGATTAAAGACTTGCATCTGTGATTCTGTGGGCATCATGGCGAGGGTGAGGTAGATCATCGACTCGACACTTCTGGCTGAGGATGGTGCAAATACCACAACCTTGTCTTTTACACTGATGTACAGTGCTGTTCCATTACTTAGAATGGGGATAGTTATGGAGACATCTCCTCCAATGAGTTCTTTAACAGTCCATCGACACTTATGCTTGGATGTGGCAGAATTGCAGAGCTTAGATCTGACCTTTTAGTCTTGAGATAATTCCCCCCTCTCCATCCGATGTTAGTCCTGCTGTTTGGAATTTAACCAGTCAAGTGCATTGTCATCAGGTTTACGTACACATGGTTCTGACTCTACAACATTCACACACACTCGTCACTAAAACATGGATCGGCTTGATGGCAATGGTAGACTGATGGATTATCCAGGGGAAAAATTACAGATTGTGGTTGAATGCAGTTCTACTTGTACTGCTGCTGTGGTCTACAGCTTCACATGATAACCCAGTTTGAGCTACCAAATCTTCAATTTAATTCTACTGACTGTCCCCCACTTTACACCGAGACCCACTCACCCATCAGCTCCGTAAACAGTGACCTAACCATTTTTCTATGTGGTCACATTTTCATATTCTCATTCTGCTGAGGGTTTCTCCCTAGCGTTACGCCTCCACTTTGTTGCAATACACAAACCTTTAACTTATGCATCTGAATCTTTTCCTTTCCTGTAATGCCATCTTCTGTGTTTGATGTGGATGTGTTTTCCTCTGGTTGTTCTCCCCGATCATGATTAAGAGCTCTGTAGTGCCAGCCATATGCAGTTTCAGAACCTATGAATTTGTGCACCATGTGTTACAGCTCACTTCCTGTTGTAAGACGCTCCATGCTGGACAAGACATTTGAGCAGCTTTGACCTTTGTCTTTGGAACTTGTTCAAAACAGAATTTGCTGAAGAACTAAGCAGGTCTGGCAGCATCTTGTGGAGTGAAAGCAGAGTTAATCTTTCGGGTCCAGTGACCCTTTCACAAAGTTCCCAGTTTCTCCAGCAATGTTTGAATTTTTATTTCCAGTATCCATAGTTATTTGTTTAATGAAAATCTGTGTTGTGCCTATTC
The DNA here is from genome assembly GCF_047496795.1 of Chiloscyllium punctatum. Classification (NCBI taxonomy): domain Eukaryota; kingdom Metazoa; phylum Chordata; class Chondrichthyes; order Orectolobiformes; family Hemiscylliidae; genus Chiloscyllium; species Chiloscyllium punctatum. The sequence continues at coordinate 201,941 of NW_027309954.1, forward strand.
ATTTCTGGAGAAACCCAACATGTGTGAATATATCCGCAGAGACAGAGAAACAGAGTTAACGTTTCAAGTCCAGCGTGATTCTTCTTCAGAACTAAAAAGGATTTGAAACTTGGATTTTAATCCATTGACAGAGGTGGGGGAATGAATGACAGGGAAAAGACGGTGTGTCAAAAGGTAAGTGGGCTTTTAGCTGCGGTGAACTAGAAAATAGTGTAAATGGGACTTTAGTTAAGGTGTGAGTAGTGGAAAGACGTTCTCTCAATTGAGAGGAAGACAAGGGCAGCTTGTCAGCAACAAAAGGGCACGGACCAGGAGGGAGAATGTGGACCATGTGATATTACACAGACGTGACCACAAAAATGTTTTCACTGTCGAGATCATCACTTTTTCATGCAAAGGATTTCTTTTGTTTACATTCTTATTGGCACCAGTAGGAGTTTCATGCTGCCTTAGTATTGTACCATGGAGAAAAAAAACATCACAGTATTAAGTTTGGGCTGAGTGTTGTTTATCTGTCATTTTTAATACTGTGTCACATTTGCAGTGTTTATCTTTAAATGCTTGTTCTTGAAGTTAATAACAGTTGGACTGTAGGAGGTTGAGGGCTGACATTACAGAAGTGTATAAAATCCAGAGAGGCATGGATAGGGTTAATAGCAAAGGACTTTTCCACATGGAAGGGGAGTTGAACATAGAGGACATAGCTTTAAGGTGGAAGGGGGAAGATATAAAAGGGACAAAGGGGCAACCTTTTCACTGAGAGGGTGGATGTGTGTATGGAATCAGCTGCCAGGCAGAGAGTGGTAGATGCATCACAGCTAAAACATTTCAAAGACATTTGAACAAACGTATGAATGGCAAATGTTTTGTGGAATATGGGCCAAATGCAAGCAGATGGGACTAGTTAAGTTTGGAAAAACTGACCAGCATGGACAAGTTGGATCAAAGGGTCTGTTTGTGCGCTATATGACTTTTTGAGTCTAGAAAGCGAGGGAAAATGAATAAAAGATATGATGTTGACCTTGGGTAGAAATGAAGTCATGAAAATATATTGAGGATATTTGGCGGGTGTGATTGGGAAATTGGCTGGAGGGAACAGGCAGATATTTTACACCATTATCTGACATCGTTCCTCAAAGGGAAGGTACTGTAACTATTTCAATGGCACAATAAAATTGGTACTAGGAGGGAAGTTGATGAACTGTTTTTATCAAAAGAAACAAGGTTTTTAACAAACAGATAAGACTAAGGGTAGATAGGTCAGCAGTAATTCATAGTTGGATTAAAAGAAGTGGTGACAGAGTGACTGGTGGCACTGTGTGAAATATTCCATAACTCTGTGGATTGCAGGAATGTTCCAACGAAACTGGAGAACCTCCAGTGTGGCGCCTGTCTTCAAGAAAGGAGCAAGACAGAAAGCAGGAACCATTTAGCCGAACCATTATTGCTGGGAATCTGCTGGAGTCTGTTCTTAAGGAAGGAATTGCAGGGCATTTCAAAAAGCTTCACGGAGAGTCAGCATGGTTTTGTGAAAGTGAAGATATATTTTGCCTTGTAAAATCATACAAAGATTTGTTGGAGACCCCTGAGAATGTCACAATCAGTCTCAATAAAGGCGAACTGGTAGACACGAGGCTTTCCAGAGATTTTCTACAAGGTATTAAAAACATAAAGGTTTTGACACTAAGCAGAGGGTCATACGATGACGGGTAATGTATTACCATGGAATGACGATTGGTGAACAGATAAAAATCGGAGAGTCAGGATTCATCGATTTATGATAAAGATGTATCTACTGAGTACCACAAATATCAGTCCGCTAGGTTCAGTTATTTATAACCTACACTGACAGACTGATGGCGGGAGCTCAGTGCAACATACATCCGAGTTTGGGGATGAGACTGAGAACCAAAACGCAGGACTTTACTTAATGCAGTGGACTCCCAAACGAAAGAGCAATACAAAGGAATTGACATGTTACTATGTATGAAACATAACGCCAGTATGCTGTTGCAGCAAATAACTGGGTTGGTTCATTAGGCATGATCCTGGGGTTGAAGGATTGAAATATTGACTGCATCTAAAATGGAGAGACGATTATTCATTGTGGTTGAAATGAATGAATGTGATGTTACTGAAGCGTACAAGATGCAGAGGAGGTTTGGCGAGGTAGATGTTGAGAACTAGTGACTTTCTCACTAGTATGGTACATCAAAAAAAACAGAGATTTTCATAAGACATGGCAGCCCTTTTTGGATTACCACGATGCAGGTTTATCTGTCACATTAGGAAGGGCTTTTATATAGCCATGACGATATTGTCTTATGAATCTAATATCCAATGAGAAACAATTATGAACATAAAGATGCGTATCAGTTAATGCTCTTGAAGAACGAGAGCTATCGTTTTGTTATGCTGAGCTGTACTATGTATTCATTATTTATTTTTTATTTTGGTTTTTCTTCTGTCCATTTAACGTTTTTAACCTGTTTTGTATGTACATGCACATGAGTGTAATTCTGATCAGTTATTTGAGTTGTGTTGTTATTGAGTTATTATAATATTAAAAATCTCTTTTCAATAAAATTATTTTTAAAAATTAAAATGCTAACATTGATAGAATAGAGTCCCAAAGAAATCTCATTAGAGAGACCACTTATGCTGGTTTACCCTGAGGGTCACCACATCTCGGGTGATGGGGTGAGGTTGAGGTTGAGAGAGCTTCCCCTTCATGGAAACCTCTGTCAGTGTGAGGAACTGAACCGGCGCTGTTGGCCTCCCTCTGCAACACGAACGGGCCGTCCAACGAACTGAGTGGGAGATAGTGCAACTGTTACAGACAGAAACAGTCACATGCAAAGGGCAAGAGAAACTTTCATAATAATGAAAATGGCAAATTCTGATAACGGTCAAGATAACGGCTGAAGGCAAGATCGTTCTCTGCTCGAAATTGTATTTTGTAACAAGACATGTTTAGAAGCTGTCTTTGACTTAATATCATTAAGGTAAGTCAAGTGAAATAACCAGAATTACTAAGTGTGATGGGAATCTATAACCATAAAATAAGTGTAGATGTCTTGCTTGGTCTGTATAAAGCATGCTGACCGTCATATGAAAGTATAAAGCAGATGGAATATATTGTTAGGAGAGTGCGTTCCATGGGAAATGCCCTCGAACAGGTGCTTGAAGAAAAATGGGGTAAAAGTGCCTGAGTGCCGTCTGGTCAATCATGATGGGTGGGAGAATCGGGCTGGTATTGAATGAGAGGGACATCATGGGGTGGGGTAGGTAGCTAATGAGGTGAGTTCGATAAGATAGCACCAGGAAACTAGCTCAGCTTTGTACAGACAATCCCTCTGTCACACTCATCGAAAATGAAACTGAGACAAATTACTGTTTTATACAGCTCAATGTAATGAAGATTCTCCAGCCCTTCCTCCCTCCCAGTTACAAAGTTGCAGGACAAATGCTCATTCAAAACTCTCTATCGCCTGAACTTATACTAATATACCATTCACTCATAATTCTTCATAATACTGACCCGTGTTGCATGGTACTATCGAAATGTCTTCATTTCAGCATTCTGGAAACAGTGAACATATCTTTCCATGACATTTTTTTCTCAGTCTCCCCTCCCTGTCTCTATCCCAAAACACACGTATTTACAGTCATACGGTTCTACAGACGGAAACAGGCCCCTTCGGTCCAGAGGTTCCATGCCAAACAAAATCTCCATCCACACTCATCCAATTTCTCTGCCCTTGCTCTGTATCCTTTAATCTTTTCCTATCTGTTTATTTGTCGAAATGCCTTTTCAATGTTGTTATTGCACCCATCTCAACCACTTCCACTGGCTGCTCAGCCCATAAGCATACCATACTCTGTGTAAAAAAGTTGCCCCTACGGGTTAATTTTCATTTTATTCCTCTCGAAGCATTAACAGATATTCTCTAGTCCTCGATTCCCCAACCTTGCGAAAAAAATTAAATTGTTCAACCCTATGCACGTCTCTCATAATTTGATAAGATCTGCACTTCTTGTTGTGGTTCTGTTCGGCGAGCTGCGAATTGGTGTTGCAGACGTTTCGTCCCCTGTCTAGGTGACATCCTCAGTGCTTGGGGGCCTCCTGTGAAGCGCCTATGTGATGTTTCCTCTGGCATTTATAGTGGTTTGTATCTGCCGCTTCCGGTTGTCAGTTCCAGCTGTCCGCTGAAATGTCTGGAACACAAATTCCCAGCACAGCGAACAGAACTACAACAACGAACACCCGAACTACAAATCTTCTCACAAACTATCTACACTTTTGTAAGAACCCCTTCAGTTTCCGAGACTTTAAAGAAATAAGTTCGAACCTGTCCAACTTCTCCCTATAACTTAACCCCTTTAGCCCAGGAAACAACTCTGAAATTTCTTCTACACTCTTTCTAATTCAATAATATCCTTTCTAGAGCAAGGTGAACAAAACTGAACCCAATACTCCAACTGCAGCCTTACCAACTTCCTGTATAATTGCAACATAACGTCACAACTTCTATACTCAATGCCCTGATGAAGGCCTGTGTGCCAACTGCCTTCTTCACTGTCCTGTGTATCTGTGACCCAAATTCCAGACAACCGTGCACCTAATCTCTAATGTCCTTTGTTCCACTACACTCCTTAAAGCACTCTCATTCATCATTAAACACCTACCTGGATTTGACTTTCCAAAATGCAAGACGTCATCCTTGCCTATGTTAAACTTCACATGCTATTTCTCAGCCCACTTCCAATGCCGATTAAGGTACTGCTGCAATTTCTGGTAATGTTCCTCATTGGATCCTTTCTATTTTAGTGTCATCTGCAAACTTACTAACCTTGCGTTGTGCACTCTCGTCCAAATCATTGAACAGCCAAGGGCCCAGGACAGACCCCTGAGGCACTCCACGAGTCACAGGCCTCCAGTCCAACAAGCATGCCTCCACCATAGCCATTTGCTTCCGAACACCAAGCCAATTGTGTTGCCAATTTGCCAGATTACCTTGGAGTCTATGCGATCTAATCTTCTCGAGCTGCCTACCATGTGGAACCTTATCAAAGGCTTTACTGAAATCCATACAGACTATGTCCACCGCCCTGCATTCGTCAGCCTTCCTGGTCACTTCCTCAAAAATCTACGAACAAAATTTGTCAGGCATGATCTGCCATGCACAAAGCTATGCTGACTTCTCCAAATCAAACTCTTTCTTTCCAAATGCAGGCACATCTTATCTCTCAGAACCTTCTCAAGTGGTTTACCGAAAATTGAAGCTTACTGGTTTACCGAAAATTGCATGTGAAGCTTACTGGTGCATACTTCCCAAGCATTTATTTGCAGCCCTTCTTGAAGAAGGGCACTCCATTTGCTACTGCCCAGTCTTCCGGGACTTTGCCCCTGAACTGTCTTCTCTCGCCTCTTTCAGTGCTCTTGGATATATCTGGTCAGGACCAAGAGATTTATCTGACATTATGCATTCTAATATGTTCAATAGCACCTTACTGTGATATTAATGGTACCAAGATATGACAACTAACCCCACCAAAGGTAACAGATCTTCATGAATTTCTTCATGGTAAACACAGAGGGGAAATTGAGGACCTCGCCCATCTGTTGTGGTTTTACATATGAATGCCCACTTTGTATTTTAAGGCGTCCTATTTTCTCTCTAGTCTATCTTTTTCTTTACTATACTGAAAGCACATCTTTGGATTCCCTACTTTTCTCAGCCAAGGCTATGTCATACCCCCTTTTCGCCTTGCTGATTTCCTTCTTCAGTAAACTCCTGCATCCCTTGGGTCTCTCCAGAGATTCCATTGATTCCAGCTGCCTGAACCTGAGCCACGCCTCCATTTTTTGCTGGTCAGAGCCTGATTATCTCTTGTCATCCAGGGTTCTCTCTTCCTGCCTCACTTTCCCTTCACCCTCACAGGAACATATAGACCTTGAACTTGAGATATCTCACTTTTAAAGGACTCCCACTTACCAGAGATCCTTTTGCCTGAAACCAAGCTACTCCAATCAACGTTTGCAAGTCCCTGTCTATTTCCAACAAAATTTGTCTCGCCCCAAATTAGAACTTGAATCTGTGGACGAATTCTGTCCCTCCCATAACTGTTTTAAAATTAATACAATCCAATCACCGGTCCCAAAATGCTCCCCCACTTTACCTCCGTCCCCTATCCTGCCCTATGTCCCAACAGTAGGTCGAGTTTGTCCGTTCCCGAGTAGGACCCTCTACATGCTGCTTGTGGAAGCTTTCCTGAACACACTTAACTAATTGCTTTCCATCTTAGTCCTTAAACCTCTGGAAGTTCCAGTCTATGTTATTATAATTAAAATCACCTATTATGTCAAGCCTATTGCTCCTGCAAGTCTCGCCAGTCTCCCTGCATATTTGTTTCACTAATTCCCATTGATTATTTGGAGGCTTATAGTGCAACCACTATAACATCACCAACCCCCTCTTACTTCTTTGCACCATCCACAAAACCTCACTGGACATTATCTCAGTTATTTCATCTTTAATACCTGAGTGGTATGCGCCTGAGTCGGAACTATTGGTATTTAAACTGTTTCAATTTAGATCTCTCCTTCCTAGTGATTGTCACACACACAGCACCCCTTGTCAAGGCGCAATGGGGATACAGAGCTGTAAATGGATGAGAGCTGCACATCTTGTCACTGCCGGCATTGGCTGCAAGTTTCCCCACACTGGGCCGTGATCTATCACAGCGTTACCGAACAATGCAAAAACCTGGGGTTATATATGAATAAACCAGTGCGGACTGCACAGCTCCTCACGCTGGACATTTAGCCCAGTATTATAGATCAATTATTGGTGTGGGCTGCAGAGAGTTCCACTCTGAACATTGCTGGGTTGCATTCAACAGTTCGCTAGCTGGATCTACACAGTGCTCCATCCTGAATATATAATGGATGGGTTGGTTTTGTCATTTGGATTGCGAATGTGAGAGAACTAAACATCTGGCAATGCCTTTATTTTGTGTTTTCATTCTTGTGATTGGACCCTTCAAATCCAGACTCATCCGGTTAGACCCGACCCTCTGGATGAGTCATGGTGACTGTTGTTACAGCATCTGATTCTGCAACATGACCAACAATGGAGCAGAGGCTGCAGAGAGGACAGTCTCTGTAAAATGGCATGAGGGAATCAGTCAGATCAGCCGTGCTCTTAGTGAATGGTGGGGCAGGATTGTGTGGACCATGAATGCAATTTATTCATATATTTCTGTTTGTTAGAGGCAAAAAAAACCCTTCTCTCCCAGTGCCCAAAGCTGGTGGGGAGTGAGTCACCTCCTGCTATCCCTGCATAACAGGATCCTGGGGCCTCACAAGCCTCTAGATTTCCCAGTAATGGTCTCGAGCAGTTGAGTGACTCCCTCCTGTTCCTGTGCCCCAGTCTCGATCAGTTGAGTGACTCCCTCCTGTTCCTGTGTCCCAGTCTCGAGCATGTTGAGTGACTCCCTCCTCTTCCTGTGTACCAGTCTCGAGCATGTTGAGTGACTCCCGCCTGTTCCTGTGTCCCAGTCTCGATCAGTTGAATAGCTGCCTCCTGTTCCTGTGTCCCAATCTCAAGCGGTTGAGGGACATCTTCCTGTTCCTATGTCCCAGTGTGGGCAGTTGAATGACTGACGCCTGTTCCTGTGTCCCAGTCTCGAGCAGTTGAATGACTCCCTCCTGTTCCTGTGTCCCAGTCTCGAGCATGTTGAGTGACTGCCTCCTGTTCCTGTGTCCCAGTCTCGAGCAGTTGAGTGACTCCCTCCTGTTCCTGTTTCCCAGTCTCGAGCAGTTGAGTGACTCCCTCCTGTTCCTGTGTCCCAGTCTCGAGCATGTTGAGTGACTCCCTCCTGTTCCTGTGTCCCAGTCTCGAGCAGTTGAACGACTGCCTCCTGTTCCTGTGTCGCAGTCTCGAGCATGTTGAGTGACTCCCTCCTGTTCCTGTGTCCCAGTCTCAAGCATGTTGAGCGACTCCCGCCTGTTCCTGTGTCCCAGTCTCGAGCAGTTGAGCGACTGCCTCCTGTTCCTGTGTCCCAGTCTCGAGCATGTTGAGTGAATCTCTCCTGTTCCTGTGTCCCAGTCTCGAGCATGTTGAGTGACTGCCTCCTGTTCCTGTGTCCCAGTCTCGAGCAGTTGAACGACTGCCTCCTTTTCCTGTGTCCCAGTCTCGAGCAGTGGAGTGACTCCCTCCTGTTCCTGTGTCCCAGTCTCGAGCAGTTGAACGACTGCCTCCTTTTCCTGTGTCCCAGTCTCGAGCAGTGGAGTGACTCCCTCCTGTTCCTGTGTCCCAGTCTCGAGCATGTTGAGTGACTCCCGCCTGTTCCTGTGTTCCAGTCTCGAGCAGTTGAGTGACTCCCGCCTGTTCCTGTGTCCCAGTCTCGAGCAGTTGAGTGACTCCCTCCAGTTCCTGTGTTCCAGTCTCGAGCAGTTGAGTGACTCCAGCCTGTTCCTGTGTCCCAGTCTCGAGCAGTTGAGCGACTGCCTCCTGTTCCTGTGTCCCAGTCTCGAGCATGTTGAGTGACTCCCTCCTGTTCCTGTGTCCCAGTCTCGAGCATGTTGAGTGACTCCCGCCTGTTCCTGTGTCCCAGTCTCGAGCAGTTGAGTGACTCCCTCCTGTTCCTATGTCCCAGTCTCGAGCAGTTGAGCGACTGCCTCCTGTTCCTGTGTCCCAGTCTCGAGCATGTTGAGTGACTCTCTCCTGTTCCTGTGTCCCAGTCTCGAGCATGTTGAGTGACTGCCTCATGTTCCTGTGTCCCAGTCTCGAGCATGTTGAGTGACTCCCGCCTGTTCCTGTGTCCCAGTCTCGAGCAGTTGAGTGACTCCCTCCTGTTCCTGTGTCCCAGTTTCGAGCAGTTGAGTGACTGCCTCCTGTTCCTGTGTCCTAGTTTCGAGCAGTTGAGTGACTCCCTCCTGTTCCTGTGTCCCAGTCTCGAGCATGTTGAGTGACTCCCTCCTGTTCCTGTGTCCCAGTCTCGAGCAGTTGAGCGACTGCCTCCTGTTCCTGTGTCGCAGTCTCGAGCATGTTGAGTGACTCCCTCCTGTTCCTGTGTCCCAGTCTCAAGCATGTTGAGTGACTCCCGCCTGTTCCTGTGTCGCAGTCTCGAGCAGTTGAGCGACTGCCTCCTGTTCCTGTGTCCCAGTCTCGAGCATGTTGAGTGAATCTCTCCTGTTCCTGTGTCCCAGTCTCGAGCATGTTGAGTGACTGCCTCCTGTTCCTGTGTCCCAGTCTCGAGCAGTTGAACGACTGCCTCCTTTTCCTGTGTCCCAGTCTCGAGCAGTGGAGTGACTCCCTCCTGTTCCTGTGTCCCAGTCTCGAGCAGTTGAACGACTGCCTCCTTTTCCTGTGTACCAGTCTCGAGCAGTGGAGTGACTCCCTCCTGTTCCTGTGTTCCAGTCTCGAGCAGTTGAGTGACTCCCGCCTGTTCCTGTGTTCCAGTCTCGAGCAGTTGAGTGACTCCCTCCAGTTCCTGTGTTCCAGTCTCGAGCAGTTGAGTGACTCCAGCCTGTTCCTGTGTCCCAGTCTCGAGCAGTTGAACGACTGCCTCCTGTTCCTGTGTCGCAGTCTCGAGCATGTTGAGTGACTCCCTCCTGTTCCTGTGTCCCAGTCTCAAGCATGTTGAGTGACTCCCGCCTGTTCCTGTGTCCCAGTCTCGAGCAGTTGAGCGACTGCCTCCTGTTCCTGTGTCCCAGTCTCGAGCATGTTGAGTGAATCTCTCCTGTTCCTGTGTCCCAGTCTCGAGCATGTTGAGTGACTGCCTCCTGTTCCTGTGTCCCAGTCTCGAGCAGTTGAACGACTGCCTCCTTTTCCTGTGTCCCAGTCTCGAGCAGTGGAGTGACTCCCTCCTGTTCCTGTGTCCCAGTCTCGAGCAGTTGAACGACTGCCTCCTTTTCCTGTGTCCCAGTCTCGAGCAGTGGAGTGACTCCCTCCTGTTCCTGTGTCCCAGTCTCGAGCATGTTGAGTGACTCCCGCCTGTTCCTGTGTTCCAGTCTCGAGCAGTTGAGTGACTCCCGCCTGTTCCTGTGTCCCAGTCTCGAGCAGTTGAGTGACTCCCTCCAGTTCCTGTGTTCCAGTCTCGAGCAGTTGAGTGACTCCAGCCTGTTCCTGTGTCCCAGTCTCGAGCAGTTGAGCGACTGCCTCCTGTTCCTGTGTCCCAGTCTCGAGCATGTTGAGTGACTCCCTCCTGTTCCTGTGTCCCAGTCTCGAGCATGTTGAGTGACTCCCGCCTGTTCCTGTGTCCCAGTCTCGAGCAGTTGAGTGACTCCCTCCTGTTCCTATGTCCCAGTCTCGAGCAGTTGAGCGACTGCCTCCTGTTCCTGTGTCCCAGTCTCGAGCATGTTGAGTGACTCTCTCCTGTTCCTGTGTCCCAGTCTCGAGCATGTTGAGTGACTGCCTCATGTTCCTGTGTCCCAGTCTCGAGCATGTTGAGTGACTCCCGCCTGTTCCTGTGTCCCAGTCTCGAGCAGTTGAGTGACTCCCTCCTGTTCCTGTGTCCCAGTTTCGAGCAGTTGAGTGACTGCCTCCTGTTCCTGTGTCCTAGTTTCGAGCAGTTGAGTGACTCCCTCCTGTTCCTGTGTCCCAGTCTCGAGCATGTTGAGTGACTCCCTCCTGTTCCTGTGTCCCAGTCTCGAGCAGTTGAGCGACTGCCTCCTGTTCCTGTGTCGCAGTCTCGAGCATGTTGAGTGACTCCCTCCTGTTCCTGTGTCCCAGTCTCAAGCATGTTGAGTGACTCCCGCCTGTTCCTGTGTCGCAGTCTCGAGCAGTTGAGCGACTGCCTCCTGTTCCTGTGTCCCAGTCTCGAGCATGTTGAGTGAATCTCTCCTGTTCCTGTGTCCCAGTCTCGAGCATGTTGAGTGACTGCCTCCTGTTCCTGTGTCCCAGTCTCGAGCAGTTGAACGACTGCCTCCTTTTCCTGTGTCCCAGTCTCGAGCAGTGGAGTGACTCCCTCCTGTTCCTGTGTCCCAGTCTCGAGCAGTTGAACGACTGCCTCCTTTTCCTGTGTACCAGTCTCGAGCAGTGGAGTGACTCCCTCCTGTTCCTGTGTTCCAGTCTCGAGCAGTTGAGTGACTCCCGCCTGTTCCTGTGTTCCAGTCTCGAGCAGTTGAGTGACTCCCTTCAGTTCCTGTGTTCCAGTCTCGAGCAGTTGAGTGACTCCAGCCTGTTCCTGTGTCCCAGTCTCGAGCAGTTGAACGACTGCCTCCTTTTCCTGTGACCAGTCTCGAGCAGTGGAGTGACTCCCTCCTGTTCCTGTGTCCCAGTCTCGAGCATGTTGAGTGACTCCCGCCTGTTCCTGTGTCCCTGTCTCGAGCAGTTGAGTGACTCCCTCCAGTTCCTGTGTTCCAGTCTCGAGCAGTTGAGTGACTCCAGCCTGTTCCTGTGTCCCAGTCTCGAGCAGTTGAGCGACTGCCTCCTTTTCCTGTGTCTCAGTCTCGAGCATGTTGAGTGACTCCCTCCTGTTCCTGTGTCCCAGTCTCGAGCATGTGGAGTGACTCCCGCCTGTTCCTGTGTCCCAGTCTCGAGCAGTTGAGTGACTCCCTCCTGCTCCTATGTCCCAGTCTCGAGCAGTTGAGCGACTGCCTCCTGTTCCTGTGTCCCAGTCTCGAGCATGTTGAGTGACTCTCTCCTGTTCCTGTGTCCCAGTCTCGAGCATGTTGAGTGACTGCCTCATGTTCCTGTGTCCCAGTCTCGAGCATGTTGAGTGACTCCCGCCTGTTCCTGTGTCCCAGTCTCGAGCAGTTGAGTGACTCCCTCCTGTTCCTGTGTCCCAGTTTCGAGCAGTTGAGTGACTGCCTCCTGTTCCTGTGTCCTAGTTTCGAGCAGTTGAGTGACTCCCTCCTGTTCCTGTGTCCCAGTCTCGAGCATGTTGAGTGACTCCCGCCTGTTCATGTGTCCCAGTCTCGAGCATGTTGAGTGACTGCCTCCTGTTCCTGTGTCCCAGTCTCGAGCATGTTGAGTGACTCCCTCCTGTTCCGGTGTCCCAGTCTCGAGCATGTTGAGTGACTGCCTCCTGTTCCTTTGTCCCAGTCTCGAGCAGTTGAGCGACTGCCTCCTGTTCCTGTGTCCCAGCCTCGAGCATGTTGAGTGACTGCCTCCTGTTCCTTTGTCCCAGTCTCGAGTAGTTGAGTGACTCCCGCCTGTTCCTGTGTCCCAGTCTCGAACATGTTGAGTGACTGCCTCCTGTTCCTGTGTCCCAGTCTTGAGCAACTGATTGATGCCTCCTGATCCCAAGTTTGTGAAAGTAGATGTCCTCCTCTTGCTACTGACTCACAGGCTTCAATCGCTCTGTGTTCACCTGCTGCTCCTGTGGAATGGAGTTGAGGGACTGAATGGCCTCTTCACATCCCTTACAGCTTCTCTTGACTAAAGGCCTTTCTCCTGTTTCTGTGATTTACCATCAAAATCTGAATGATGAATTTTTGTATTTGACTCTAAGTAATTGAAAAAAAAATGACTGACAGAATTCAGAACCGCAATAACCTCTTCCTGTTCCAGTGTTATACACTCAAGATTCAACAGAGTCTCAGTGATGTACAGCACGGAAAAAGACCTTACGATGCAGTCGTCCATTCTGACCAAATATCCTAAATTAATCTCGTCCCCCTTGCCAGCACTTGGCCCATATCCCTCTAAACCCTTCCCATGCATGTACCCATTCAAATGCCTTTTAAATGGTGTAACTGGACCTGCCTCCACCCACCTCTTTTGGGTGCTCAGTCCATAAACACAGCAGTCTCTCTTTGAAAGTGTTGTACCTCATTTCCCTTTGTAAATCTTTCTCCTCTCACCTTAAACCTTTGTCCTCTAATTTTCGACTCGCCTATGCTGGGGTAAAGAAGTTGACTGTTTACCTTATCTATACCCCTCATGACTTTATAAACCGCTATAAGGTCACCCCTCAGCTTCAACACTTGAAAATAGCCCCAGCCTATTCAAACTCTCCCTGTAGCTCAAACCCTGCAACACCTGCAACATTTTAAAAAATCTCTTCTGCACTCTTTCAAGTTTGACAACATCTTTCCGACAGCAGGGAGACCAGAATTAAAGGCAATATTACAAAAGTAGCCAAACCAATGTCCTGGACAGATTTAACATGTCATGCAAATGCTTCGACTCAAAGCAGGCACCAATAAAGGGACGATCACCAAGTGCCTTCTTCACTGCGCTGTCTACCTGTGACGGCACTTTCAAGGAACGGAGAACCTGCACCACCAGGTGACACAGTACCTCAGTGACTAGCATTGCTACCTCACAACACAGCGATCTGGGTTTAACTCCATCCTTGAATGAGTGCCTGTCTGGTGTTTACACATTCTCCCCGTGTCTGCGTGAGTTTCTTCCGGGTGTTACATTTTCCCTCCACAGTACAAAGGTACACAGGTAAGGGTAGATTGGCCATGCTCAATTGCCCCAAGTACCCTGTGATGTGTAAGCGAGGTGGATTAGCCATGGGAAATGCAGGCTCGGAGGGATAGGGTAGGGGTGTATCCAGTGGGATACATTTTCCGAGGGTTGATGTGGCCTCGATGGGCCGAAAAGCCTGTTTCCTCCCTGTAGGAATTCGATAATTTCAATGGAGTTCTCTTTGATTGGCCACTTTTGACAGGACTTGACCTACATATCTTGCCCTGATTTATCTTGCAAAATGTAACACCTCACCTTTATCAAATTAAACTCCATCTGCCACCGCTCGGTTCACCTAACCAAGTTTCCACTGTGTTCTGAGATATCATTCTTCACTGCCGACTACACCACCAAATTTGTAATTATCTACAACCTTACTCACCATACTTCATATACTCAAATGTAAATGATTTGTATCAGTGACAAAAGGCAGTGGACCCTCGATTGATCTTTGTGGCACGTCACTGGTCACAGGTCTCCAAGTTTAATGAACAAATGTCCACTGTCACGGCCTGTCTCCAATATTCAAGAAAATGTTGGATCTAAATGGCGAGCTCTCCCGGGATCCCAGGCAGTCTAACCTTGTTAACCAGTCTACCATGTAGAACGTTCGATGAGAAAGTGAGGACTGTAGATGCTGGAGATCAGAGCTGAAAATGTGTTGCTGGAAAAGCGCAGCAGGTCAGGCAGCATCCAAAGAACAGGAGAATCGATGTTTCGGGCATAGCCCACAGTTTGGTTTTCTGACTGAATTCCATAAAGACAACATCCACTATCCTGCCTCATCAATCATCTTCATCACTTCCTCAAAAATTCCACCGAGTCAGTGTGACATGATCTCCAATGTACAAAGCCCTCTTCAGTCCTTATCGTTCCAAATGCATATACATCCTTTCCCTCAAAATCCCCTCCAACAATTTAGTCACCATCGACGTCAGGCTCACCAGTCTATAGTTACATGGTTTTTCCTTCCTTTCTTAAATGATGACACTACGTTAGGAGCCCTCCAGTATTTTGGCACCTCACCTGTGGAAATCAATGATACAAATATATCAGCAAAATGCAGAGCAATCTCTTTCGTAGCTTCCCACAACCTTGTGCGATATAACTGATCAGGTCCCAGGGATTTGTGCACCTTTATGTGTTTTACAATGTCCAACACCTCCTTGTAATACAGATACTTTTCAAGCTGTCACTATACATTTCTTCATTCTCTCGCTCTTGTAACTCCCTCCACATTAAATACTGAGGAGAAATACTCGTTTCATATCCCTCCCATCTCTTGTGGTTCCACACATAGGTAGCCTTCCTGATCTTTAAGGTGCCCTATTCTCTCCCTAGGTAATCTTTTGCCATGAAAAGATTTGTAGAATTTCTTCAATACCTCGTTAACCCTATTTCTAATTTTTGTGGCCCGATTTCCGAGTTGACTATACACTTATTGCCCTTATACTCCTCTGGGGATCCACTTGCTCTCAGCTCTGTTTACCTGACATATGCCTCCATTCTTACCTTGACCAGAGCGTCAATATATCTAGCCATCCAACACTCCCTGCACCCACCAGACTTGCCCATCTCACTAATGGGAACACGTTGGCTCTTGACTCTCTGAAACCAAGTTTTGATTGCCTTGCATTTTCCAACCATCACTTTACCTGCGAATGGAGTATTCCAATTGGCCTTTCACAGGCTTCGCCTAACACTTTCAAAATTGGCCTTGTTTAAAGTTAGAACTTTATTGTTTACATCAGGTCTTTCCTATTCCATAACTAGTGTAAAAGAATATTTATACGTAACAGACTTGAAATGTTAAATAAATACTTCCTGCCCCTCTGTAACAGGCTCGAGAGGCTGAATGTGATTCTCCACTCCCTGTATAACAGCCACGAGACTTTAAATCACACATCAACCCCTGGATTACGAGCAGCCAATAAACTGTATCTGATGGAGGTCCATCCCTTCTCAGTTACAGAATAAATGACCTCCAAGTGTCCTCTCAGTGACACCTCACACAGCTGCAGCGACAAATCCTTTTATTTTGAATGCTTTTGTTGGCAAAATGTACTAATATTCCAGCGTTCCACCTTTTCTAGTAGCAACAGGCTAATATGGACTGAATGGTCTTCTACTATCCCTCTGTAAGCGGCCCATAGGGACAGAATTGCTTCGGCCTGTTCCTGAGCAGCAATGCTCTGTCTCAAGGTTATGAAAGGATTTGAAAACATGGCATTTAAAACCCGGAGTAGCCTTACATTGGTCAATAAGTACCGTACTGAAGGTTAATGCATCTAGAAACTTGCCAATCAATTGTTTTTTTTTTATGCAGCCGATCTGTTATTTTATAACTGCTCCCTTTCATAAACAGAG
Organism: Chiloscyllium punctatum; assembly: GCF_047496795.1. Lineage (NCBI taxonomy): Eukaryota > Metazoa > Chordata > Chondrichthyes > Orectolobiformes > Hemiscylliidae > Chiloscyllium > Chiloscyllium punctatum. Next base: position 217,741 of record NW_027309954.1, read on the forward strand.
TGAAACATATATAGACCCCCTGCAGTGTTCTGTTAATACTCCCATATGCAAGGTAAAAAAGATTTAAAAGATTGAAAGGTTTATGGTCCATCCCTCAGCAACTCTCATCCATTCCATCCAAACACAGTAAATGTTCCCTTTTATAGTGTTATGGAAAGTGATGTATGGAACTGGTTAACTGATCCTATTTGTTCAGTGACTGTGATTAATGCCAGTCTCCATGGATTCTAATGATCCCAGACGAAGGTTTCCCTCTTTTAATGATAAATGGGCGCTGTTCAATGTGTTATCCCATAACATGAGCAGAGCATCACCAACAGCACTGACAGGGATCAGCAGCTCCAGAGAAAAGGGGAGGAGAGATCAAAATCTGAGAACATTAGACTGGAATGTTCCAACAATGGATCAGAATCTGAGAACATTAGACTGGAATGTTCCAAACATGGATCTAAAACTGATAACATTCGACTGGAATATTCCAACAATAGACAGGATCTTATCTGATTATGTTTGGCATCTTTCTGCATATGATTGGTTGCCATTGTCATCGCAGATCTGTTACGTTCTTCGCATTATTCAATATTTTTATTATCCCTTCCTGGCTATCGTTGGTGTTCCTGGTAAGTGTCACTGTCCTTTTTTTTTCCTATAAACTAGTTATGACTGTATTTCTGTTTTTTCATATATTCTACACTTCTACTCACTATTATTGTTCCTGTTGTATCTCACAATCCAGATATTCACCATCCAGACCACTACTAACTGCATCAATGAAGGTGTTCAATTACGTCTCCCTCTCTGCTCTGGCAGTGTTAATCATGGGTCTCTATGTTGAACTACTTAGTTTCAGCGGAGAACTACAATTTATTGTATCATGGCCTTTGTTGTTTAAATACTAAGAACATGGAGGTCACTCTCCACTGTTCTGGTTGCAAACTCCACTTCCTTCCACTGTTTCCATCCCATTCCTGGCCAATATCTGCTGATGAAGCAGACATGTCACAACTGTGGGTGATCCATTTTTTCCATGAACTGATTCCTGACACCATTCCATGAATATTTTTAACTTGAAATACTCCCCACTCCAGAATATTAATCACTGGTTTATGCCCTCTGCTTTTTGAACCTTGAGCTATGACATACAGTCTTAATGAAGCCAATAATCTGCTGCTGATGCTAATGGCGTAAAACCTGCTGAAGCCAATCTGATTTGAACTCACACCAAACTCGCATCCATCTGTCATTCATGTGCACGCCGATGTATATTGTTATTGTGTCTGGCAATGCCTTTATTTTAACATTCTCAAACACTTTATCTCATCTGTCCATGAAACTTCTCTCGTTCTCTCTCTGTCGATTATCCAAAAGCCTGCCAGTTGTTCGTATTTAAAATAGTTTCCTCAATGTGCGTACCTTCTCAAACAATGAGTTTCGCATTCAACCACGCCTATCGCGCACACACACGGACTCTTTCTCTCACACTCTGATGAACACACACACACACACACATGCAGAGAGAGCAATCCTTCCCATTGGAGACGGTAATCTGATGCGAGTATAGTTAGCATATGATAGTAAAGTTTGCAATACTCTCTATGCTGGCAGATAATGCATTTTACTGAGCAACACACTAGCATGCTCTGCACAGCTCTCCGTGCTGGGCTGTCATCTTGTCCCAGTTTATGCTGTTTGTGGTGTTCTGTGAAGAAGATTGAGAATCTGATATAACAAACCATTTCAACTGATCTGACAATGCCTTTATTCAATGTTCTCATTCTTGTAATTATACTCTCGAAGATCTCACTTCTCCAGTTAGTCCCACTGCCCTGTCTTTTTCCGCATATTTCCACAACCTCCTCCCAGTTAATTAACTCTCTGTTCCTATTTAATGTGAATCTCTCTGTCCCTCTGTATCTTTCCGTGGCCTTGGGTTTTGGCTATATTTTTTTATCAAGTGCTGGCATTGTGTAGCTCAGAAACAGTGAAATGGTGTGTGTCAGGCTGTTTTTCACTTCCCGGTATGTCCCATGTGATTGCCCATGGACAGGCGTGTTTCAGAAGTTATGAGACACATCCTTGTAACTTGGACTGTACCTGTATTTGCCAACTCAGGTGACCTTGCGATCAGTAACACGGGGAAGCTCTTTGAGTAAAGTACCAGGCATCTAAATTGTGTGACAGTGCTGTCACGGTTTTTAAAAAAGGTTATTTTCCCATTTTTTAATAAGAGATCTTAAAGTCCAAACTGCCTACTGGAAACGGCTCAAGTAAATAACTTTTAGGGTTTTAGGGTTTTTAATAAATAGTTGTAACAATGGCCAGCTCGCACAGACCAGGCTTTCTAGTTTTTTTCCTTACGGCTGTAAGTCACCAGGTGCTTGTGTCCCAGAAGGGTTGGAAGTTTTAGTAAATTATCTCTAGCTGCTATTCTCTCTGAAGCTTCACTTGATGCTGTTTCCTCCTGGATTGGAGAACTGTATGTCTGAATGCTCCTTTTTACAATGGAGTGTGTTTAGGTGATGTTAGTATATTGGAGCAGTTTATTTGTAGAAAATACTGTATCCATTATTCAGTTAAGGTTTCCAATGGTTAAGTTATTCAAAAATCTTCTTCATTTTGTATGGATTTTCATTAGAGTGTTTAAATTATTATGTTTTAATTAATGGTGAGTGGTTTGGCGAGTAGCATCATATCTGGAAATTCCACTTTGCATCTGCCTTTAAAATAAGAAAATGTTGGCATCCAAGCTACCTTCTTGAAATAGTTTGAGTCAGTCTGGTTGGTCTATAACAAACTGGGGACTCCTGTCTGTTTCTAAATTGGTAACACCAAATTGGGTTTAGAATTACAATCCCTACAGTCTGCAAACAGACCATTCGACCCAACAAGTCCACACCGACCCACCAAGGAGTAACTTACCCAGACCCATTCCTCTACCCTATTATTACACATTTACCCCGACTAAGGTACCTAACCTATACATCCCTGAAAACTATGAACAACTTAGCATGGCCAATTCACCTGACATGCACAATTTTGGATTGTGGGAGGAAACCAGAGAGTCCAGAATAAGCTCATGCAAACACTGGAGAGTATGCAACGGGAGACTATTGGATTCAAATGTCGTGTATGGTAATTGTTCCGGATGTTGAATTCGATTGGTTTAAAACGTGTTTTGGGTATAAAGATTCTTTCAGTCACTGAGAGTTCTCTGGGTGTGGAAGAAGTGAATTTGGTGGTTTAAAAAAAGGTAATGAAGGTAAAGCTATAGGAATTGGCAGACAAGCTGGAGTTGGGGTTGTGATTGTCTGTGAGAAAAGGAGAGATAATTATAGCTATAGCTCGGCAATTACATTTGGTGGAAGCGCCATTAGATTATTTGGAAATGGTTCGAATTCAATTTCAAGTGAGGAACCTTGAACATGAGAAGGAATTGAAACCATTTAAATTAAAATGAGAAGTAGAAATAAAAGAAAAGAAAATGAAGAAGAAAGAGAGAAAAAAGAGAGAAGAAAAGCAGAGAGTTTCAACTTCAATAATTAGCAATTAGAGAGGAAAATTGACATAGAAGGCGGAGATGAAGGTAGACGGTCGGCTGGATGAGGAGGATAGTCAGGATGAGCAATCCTTTAGTAGCCAAAGTCTTGATGGGGATCTGTTTAAGTATGCCCAGGCATTATCTAAATTTGATGAGAAGGATGGGGAAGCCTTTTTAATTTCTTTTGATAAAGTGGCTAAACAAATGCAGTGATCAGTTACCATGTGGACTTAGTTGGTCCACACAGAGCTGATAGGTTTTTGCAACCCGATCAGTAGAGGTATTTGGCCATTGTGGGGTGGTGAAGAAAGCCATCTGAAATGCATATGAGCTTGGGCCAGAAGCCGACAGACAGCGTTTCTGGAATCTAAATCAAGCTGCCTCGTTAAACGCACATTGAGTTTGAAAGAATCAAACAAAGTAATTTTGAAAGGTGCGGAAGGGCATTAAAACAGAGCAAAACTATGGCACACTTAGAGAGATTCTTATTTTGGAGAAGTTCAACAATTCACTTCCTGCAGTGAGGAAGAGCAGAGAGTTACAACGGCAAGGTTAGAAGCTGAAATGTCTGATGATGATAATTTGGTTCAGAAATCAAAGTTTGGTTTCCGTGAGAGATTGAGAAGAATGTGCGAGATCTTCTTAAAACATATACCTGTGAGAGTAAGGTTAACTGGCATAGGCCAGGAGTATCAGGTAAAGAGGTTAGAGCATTAAGAGGTACAGAAGTATGTAACTCTTTTATGCTGAGACATGTGGAGCTATGTCATTCAGAGGGACTATTGGAGAGATGAGAAGTGCTCCATTATGTAATCAGTGGTTGGAGTGTCCAGTAGAAACACCAACAGATTTATTCCACAATAGGGAAGGAGGCCTTGAGCTTGGTGTTGGCGTTACAGCATTTCAGCATTTAAATTGCCACTAACATACCTGAGACAAATCTTTATCACTGATCGTGACCCCTTAACATTTTTGGAGACGTTCAGGCGAAAAAATACCAGTCTGTTGCAATTAAAACATTTACCTGTGAAAGTAAGGTTTATTAGCATAGGCCAGGAGTAGCAGGTAAAGAGGTTAGAGCATTAAGAGGTACAGAAGCATGTAATTCTTTTATGCTGAGAAATAAGGAGCTATGTCATTCAGAGGGAGTATTGGAGAGATGAGAAGTGCTCCATTATGTAACGTGTGGTTGGAGTGTCCAGTGGAAACATTAACAGTTTTATTCCACAATGGGGAAGGGGGGCCTTGAGCTTGGTGTTGGTGGTACAACATTTCAGCATTTAAATTGCGAATAACATACATGAGACAAATCTTTATCACTGATCGTGGCCCCTTAACGTCTTTTGGAGAAGTTTAGGGAGAAGAATACCAGTCTGTTTCAATTAAGCTTATTATTGCTGCCATTCAATTTGAAATTATACAGGTGACAGGGTGAGAAAACCAAAGTTTTGACACATTCTGGAGACTTGGATGAAAAAGACAAAGGCATTCTATGGCAGGAGTAAAATGACTGAAATCTAATCTCGTTGAGAACATTTATATGCTCAGAGTCAATATAATATATATGCATTGCAGTAATAGAATCACAGAGTCATAGAGATGTACAGCGTGGAAGCAGACACTTCAGTCCAATCCATCCATGCAGACCAGATATCCCAACCCAATCTCGTCCCACCTGCCAGCATATCCCTCCAAACCCTTCCTATTCATATACTCATCCAAATGCCTCTTAAATGTTGCAATTGTACCAGCTTCCACCAAATCCTCTGGCAGCTCATTCCATACACGTACCACCCTCTGCGTGAAAAAAGTTGCCCTTACGTCTCTTTTATATCTTTCCCCTCTCACCATAAACCTATTCCCTGTAGTTCTAGACTTCCCGACCCCAGGGAAAAGACTTTGCATATTTATCCTATCCATGCCCCACATAATTTTGTTAATATCTATAAGGTCACCCATCAGCCTCCGACGCTCCTGGTAAAACAGCCCCAGCCTGTTCAGCCTCTCCCTACAGCTCAAATCCTCCAGCCCTTGTAAATCTTTTCTGAACCTTATCAAGCTTCACAACATCTTTCTGATAGGAAGGAGACGAGAATTGCACGCCATATTCCAACAGTGGCCTAACCAAAGTCCTGTCCAGCCGCAACATGACCTACCAACTCCTGTACTCAATACCATGACCAATAAGGAAAACATATCAAGCGCCTTCTTCACTATCCTATCTATCTGCCACTAATAAAGGAAGATTAGGAGGTCAAAAATGAATCCATCTTTGTATAATGATAGATCCAAAGATGTGCAGGTCAGGTGAATTGGCCATGCTAAATTGCCCGTAGGGGTAGATGTAGGGGGGTATGGGTGGGTTGCGCTTCGGCGGGGCGGTGTGGACTTGTTGGGCCGAAGGGCCTGTTTCCACACTGTAAGTAATCTAATCTAATCTAATCTAATTTTATTAAAGGTGGAATTGTGAGGATACTATCCCTATAAAAAGGTTATTTTCTCTTGTTTTTTTAAAGAGACATTTTAAAGGCAGAGGTGCAGAACTGCAGTCTGAAAACGTTTTAAGTAAATAACTGAGGAGGCCTTTAAGTTTTATTAAATGGTGATAACAATCGAAGGGCGGTGGTCTGCTCTCATAGACCAGGTTTGCTCGTTTTGTTTTTCGCTGCAGCATTCAAAAGCTGCTGGAGATCCCAGCAGGGTTAGAAGTTCCAATACATGATCCCGAGCTGCTTTTCTCTCTGAGATGGTTGTTGATGTTGATTTCTCCTGGATCAAAAAACTGCATGTAAGAATCTGTATTTGAATATATCTTTGTACCGAGCCGTGTATACCAAGAAGGTACGGTATCTACTGTTTGTGTAATTGTTCCACATATAAGCTATCCCAAAATGGTATTTTCTTTGATTGTATTTTTACTAAAGCATTTGAATAGATTATATTCGGCTTAATGTCGAGTGCTTTGACCAGTCACAACATATCTGGGAAGCACACTTCACATCTACATTCAAAATAAGGAAAGGTTTGGGTCTAAGTGGCCTTCTTAAAATATTTTGCGGGGATCTGGTCTGGTCCACAACACTTGTACCGAGGGGTTTCTGACTGACTCCTGTATTGAAAAGTTAGTGGAGGTGCTGGGGATGGTTTGCTGGAGCTTGTGCTGTGAGCTTCCTCAGACGTTCAGAGAAACCGGTGGATTTGGTGACCCAACTTTGGATGGAGCCTGGGGACTATGGTAACATGAACACCAAATGGAACAGAGGCTGCAGACATGGAAGCTCTGAAACCACGGAGTGAGTGTGTGTAGGGAAAGGGATCTGCTGTATCCACCCCGGGTTTTCCATGAACAGCTTCCCAAGCTCCACTTAACCCAGGAGCAGAGTGTGAGGGGACCCTGATTTAACAAGGAGCTGGTCACAGAGCGGGGTCACCTCCTTCAACACGACCTGCAGCTTCACACCAGGGGGAGGATGGTGCTGCCAGGGGCTGTTAGGGTCACTGTTTCATTCAGCTTCTGTGATCCGAAACTTTCCAGGCAGGACTAGGTGACAGCTCCATCATCTCCCAGTATCTCAACATCAATGTCACCATTCAGTGACAGAGGATGTATATAGTGGATAAGGTCAATACATTGCTTCTCCCTCAGCGGGAAGCTGCCAGGTGTATCCTTATTTTCCCAGTATAGTGGGATTCCCAAGATGTACATGGTATCCGCAGAGTAGCCATTACATGGGGAGAGGTAGAGGAACTGAAGGAGCTCTCACTCTATTAATGTTAAAGTGTGTACATGTACAATACATCATGTTGATGAATACCCCTATCCTGAAAGCAGCCACAGTTCCTTCAGTCAGAAGCAGGCAGCCATTCCCATCGTCTATGGGTTTCCATGTAGAAAGGAATAATTGTGTCTTGGATAAAAGCCGTCCCCTTGATACACGTTTCAAAACACCATCCCCACCACCAACTAACTACAACAAAATATTCCATGTGTACGGAGAGCAATGGGGTCACTTGCAGTGTCAAGGAGCAGACGATCAGGGATGGAGCAAAACCTCCCATGTCTGAACGGGTCTGAGTGAACCCCCCCAGTACACAGTATCACTAAGTCCTGTAATCCCTCTCCATTTCAGTAACATACTGCCTTCTATTAGTCCTGTAAATGAAATTATAGGTTATATTTTGTTGTATTGCACCTGCCAAATTATTATCCATTGCCTTTAACTTTCTGTATCTATTTGCAGACACTCCACACTCTCTTGATAATTTAATCTCTTGCTTATCCAAGCGACATCACCAAACTCAGTATCTGTATATCTGTTCCATCCTCCTGATCATTGATATAGATTGTAAATAGTTGAGGTAACCGCACTGGTCATTGTGTGACTCCACTGGTGACATTCTGTCAAGCTGATTAAGACTGACTTATCCGGAGAGACTCCTTCCTGTTTGATAAACCGTCCTCCCCCTTTACAGTGTCACACGGTCGAAAGGCTGAGTATGGACGAGGAGCATCAGTCAGAAATCCAACCCCTCGAATCTGCTCCGCCATTGAATATAATCATGGCTAATGTTATCGCGGCCTCTGTTCCACTTTCCTGCTATCTCTCCATCCTAAGACACCTTCTTTGCAGGAATCAGTTGAAGGAACCATCTCTGAGCTCCGTCCAATGTAACAATACACTTTCTTAATTGAGTGGAAAAAATCTTTGCACACTACTCCAATGTGATCTCACTAAGATCCAGTACAAGATGCAGCAAAAAAAATTACCAGGCTACTGAAAGGTTCCCACCCAGTTTAGAGCTGTCTCAGCTCTCTAGGGTAATACACAGCATTGTTTAAAATCATTGTCCTTCTCTACTCCACATGCATAACGGGAGATCTGGAGAATATCTCACAATGATGCTTGAGAAGAGCATAAATAAAGTGGCTCGATGACCTCTAACATTAATTTTAATTAGAATCTGACCTTCGGGGAGGTGTCCGAGTACTGGAGAACAATTAATACGATTCCACTTCGCAGTAATCATGATTTGGAAATGCCGGTGTTGGACTGGAGTGTCCAAAGTTAAAAATCACGCAACACCAGGTTATAGTTCAACAGGTTTAATTGGAAGCACACTAGCTTTCGGAGAGCTGCAATTTCATCAGGTGATTGTGAAAAACAAAATTGCAAGGCACCACATTTATAGCAAAAAATTACAGTATGATGTTACTGAAATTACACATTGAAAAATACCTTGATTATCTGTTGAGTCTTTCATCTGTTCGAATACCATGATAGTTTAGCTTCTTCCGTGTGTAAATCAAAAAAAAACTTTTTAAAAAGTTGCATTCTAAGGTTAACTGTAACAATTGGGTTAGCTAGACAATATGTCGAAGGTGTTGGCACCCTGTGTTCTCTGTCTACGCCATGATGTTTAGATCAATTCTAATCTAAAAAGTCAGATAACAGAGTTTTACTATATTCATGCAGTTTTTGATCAAATTACAATGAAACTCTGCAAGTACAAATTCACCCCCCAAAATGTATGTGTGCCTGTGGGTCTTTGTGTCTGTCTGTGCTTTTGTCTGTCTGGCTTGGGGGTTGTGAGTGTGAGAGAGAGTGTATATGTGTGTGTAGTGAGTGCAGTGTGCCTTAATTATGTGAGGGGGTGCACGTGTGAGTGTGAGAGTGTGTGTGTGTCTGGGGTAGGGATTTGAGAGTGTCTGTCAGAGAGGGTATATGTGCCTGCATGAGTGTAGAGTGGTCTAAATCTCTGAGAGGATGCATGTATGAGTATGGGAGCATCTGTGTCTGTAAGGGTGTGTGCGATTGTCTGTATTCGTGTCTGTGTATATGTGTGTCCGTGTGTGTGTATGTATGTATAGGAGTGCGTGTGTGCGTGTGTGTGTGTGTGTGTGTGTGTAGGTGTGTCTGTGTGTGTATATAGTGCAATGGTGATCATCTGTAATGTGACATGAACTCAAGTCCCGGTTGAGGCCCTCCCTATGGGTACCGAACGTAGCTATCAGCCCCTGTTCGATCACTATTGGCTGTTGCCTGTCCAGACGTCCGCCTTGGAGGATGGTCACCCGAAGGTCCGAGGTCAAATGTCCTGTACTGCAGAAGTGTTCCCCAACTTGAAGGCAACACTTCTGGTCTGTTGAGTGTTGTGCAGTACCCAATCATCCGTTGCTGTAGTCTTTGCTTGGTTTTCCCAATGTATCATGCCTCAGGGCATCCTTGCCTGCAACGTATAAGATAGACAACGTTGGCTGAGTCACATGAATACCTGCCACGTACATAGTGGGAAGTGTCCTCACATGTAATTTTGATACCAATGTCTACATTCTGACACGTCTTGCAGCGCCTACCGTGACAAGGTTGTATGGAGTTGTCCTGAAAGCTGGGCAGCTTGCTATGAACAATGATCTGTTGGAGGTTTGGCGGTTATTTAAAGGCAAGTAGTGGAGGTGTGGGGTAGGTCTTGGTGAGGTGCTCATTCTTATTGATAATGTGTTGCAGGTCACGAAGAACATGGCGTAGTTTTTCTGCTCCTGGGAAATACTTAACAACGAAGGGTACCCTGTCGGTTGCCACAGCAAGGAACCATAATGACCTCCTCAGGAGACAGACACGTGCTGCAACCGACAGGGTACCCTCCGTTGTTCAGTCCTTCCCAGGAGTTGAAAAACTTCACCATGTACTTCTTGACCTGCAACACATTATCAATGAAAATGAGCACCTCACCACGACCTTCCCACACCTCCACTGTTTTCCTTTAAACAACCGCTAAACCTCAAACAGATCATTGTTCATAGCACGTTGCCGGGCTCTCAGGACAACACCAAAAAACGCTGTCACGGTAGGCGCTGCAAGACGTGTCCGATTGTGGACATGGATACCACCATTATACGTGGGAAAACCTCCCACCATGTACGTGGCAGGTACTCATGTAACTCAGCCAACGTTGCCTATCTTATACTTTGCAGGCAAGGATGCCCTGAGTCATGGTACATTGGGGAAACCGAGCAAAGGCTACGGCAATGGATGAATGGGCACCGCACAACAATCAACAGACAGGAGGGTTCCCTCCCAGTTGGGAAACACTTCAGTGGTCCAGGACATTTGACCTCGGAACTTCGGGTGACCATCCTCCAAGGCGGAATTCGGGAGAGGCAAGAGCGAAAAGTGGCCGAGCAGGGGCTGATAGCTAAGTTCGATACTCATAGCGAGGGCCTCAATCAAGACCTTAGGTTCATGTCACACTACAGGTGACTACCATTTCACTATACACACACACACACACACACACACTCACACCAACACAAAGCCACTCCTATACACACATATACACATGGAACACACACACTCCCACACTCAGACATGCATCCTCTCAGAGACTTAGACTACTTTACACTCATGCACACACATATATCCGCTCTCTCATAGACACTCACAAACCCCACCCCAGACACACACACATTCCCACACTCACACATACACCCCCTCACAGATTTAAGACATTCTACACTCACTACACATATATATATATACACTTTCTCTCACACTCACAACCCCCAACCCAGACAGACACACACACACACAGACAGACACAAATATCCACACACACACCAATTGTTACATTTAACCTGAGAAAGCAACTTTTAATAATTTTTTTATATATACAAATGAAAGAATTGAAACTGTAATGGTATTCGAACAGATGAAAGACTCAATAGACAATCAAGGTATTTTTCAATGTGTAATTTTAGTTACATTACACTAAATTTTTGATATAAATTCGGGGGTGTCTTGCAATTGCGTCCTCCACAATCACCTGATGAAGAAGCGACTGTCCGAAGGCTAGTGTGCTTCCAGTTAAATCTGTTTGACGAGAACCTGGTGTTGTGTGATTTTTAACTTCACAGTATGGGTGGTAGAGATAGACCAGGGAACTATAGGCGAACGAGTAGTAGATCACTGTTAAGGAAACTACTGGAGAATTAACAGAAGGAGAAAATTGAGCTCCAGTCAGAGTAGCAAGGTTTGATCAGGGATAATCATCATGATTTTATCAGAAGAAAGTCACATCTAATGAATTTGACTGAATTAGATTGAGGAGGTCGCTTACTTAGTTTTGCAGCAAGGCCTTTGACAAAGCCCCATGTGGGAAAATTTAAAATAAAGTAAAGTCTCATGCAATCAAGGCTAACGTGACAAGTAACAACGAAAAGTTTCTTAGTGTCAGGAGACAGAGGGTGGTGGGATAAGGCTGTTTGTGTGACTGGAGACCAGTGTCCCCTGGTGTATCACAGGGATCAGTGCTGTGTCCCTTATTATTTGTAGTATTTATAAATGGTGAAGATGTGAATGAAGGGGGTGGGTGAAGGGGGTGGTGTTTGTGATTAGTAAGTTTTTGATAAGTAAGTCTGCCGGTTTGTTGGCAGTGAGGAGAAAGGTCTTATGTTACAGGAAGATGTTTGTAAGTTTTATTAATGACTTAGATGAGGGAGTCGAAGGGTGGGTCAGTAAATTTGCAGATGATACAAAGATAGGTGGAGTTGTGGACAGTGAGGAGGGCTGTTGTCGGCTGCAGAGGGACTTAGATATGATGCAGAGCTGGGCTGAGGAGTGGCAGATGGAGTTCAACCCTGCCAAGTGTGAGGTTGTCCATTTTGGAAGAACAAATAAGAATGCGGAATACAGGGTTAATGGTAGGGTTCTTGGTCAGGTGGAGTAACAGAGGGATCTTGGGGTCTATGTACATAGATCTTTGAAGGTTGCCACTCAGGTGGATAGAGTTTGTAAGAAGGCCTATGGAGTATTATCGTTCATTAGCAGAGGGATTGAATTCAAGAGTCGTGAGGTGATGTTGCAGCTGTACAGGACTTTGGTTAGGCCACATTTGGAGTACTGTGTGCAGTTCTGGTCGCCTCACTTTAGGAAAGATGTGGAAGCTTTGGAGAGGGTGCAGAGAAGATTTACCAGGATGTTGCCTGGAATGGAGAGTAGGTCGTACGAGGATAGGTTGAGAGTTCTCGGCCTTTTCTCGTTGGAACGGCGAAGGATGAGGGGTGACTTGATAGAGGTTTATAAGATGATCAGAGGAATAGATAGAGTAGACAGTCAGAAACTTTTTCCCCGGGTACAACAGAGTGTTACAAGGGGACATAAATTTAAGGTGAAGGGTGGAAGGTATAGGGGAGATGTCAGGGGTGGGTTCTTTACCCAGAGAGTGGTGGGGGCATGGAATGCGCTGCCCGAGGGAGTGGTAGAGTCAGATTCATTGGCGACCTTTAAGTGGCATTTGGATAGGTACATGGATGGGTGCTTAATCTAGGATAGAAGTTTGGCACAACATCGTGGGCCGAAGGGCCTGTTCTGTGCTGTATTGTTCTATGTTCTATGTTCTAAGATACAGATGGAATGGTCAGATAGTCAGATCAAGGGCAGATGGAACGTAACCCTGATAAATATGAGGTGATACACTGTGGAAGAAGGAACCAGACAGGGGAGTGCTCAATGTATGGCAGCACATTGGGAAGCTCAGAGGGTGCTTCTCCACTCATCACTGAATGGGACCGAGCAGGGTAATGGACTAGTTACGAACTGGACCTTAGGTGTAGCATTTATCAATCGGGGCGTAGATTATAAGAGCTATACAGGGCTTTGGTTAGGCCAAGATGGAGTACTGTATGTAGCTCTAGAAGCCACTTAAAAGGAAGGATATGGTTGTAGTGGATGGTATGCAGAGGAGATTTACCAGGATGTTCCCTGTGATGGAGCATATCAGCTATGGAGAGAAGCTGGCTAAGCTCGGGTTGTTTACATTGGATCAGAGAAGGCTGAAGGGGATGTGATTCAGAAGGCAAAGATTATGAGAAGCATGGACATGGATGGATAGACAGCAGCTGTTCCTTTTAGTCAGAGAGTCGAGAACAAGTGAGCACACTTTTAAAGTGAAGGGTTTGAGGCTTAGAGAGAATTTGAGGATTCTTGTTCGCCCAAAAGCTGTTGGGGTCTGGAATGCACTTCCTGAGAGCGGGGTATTCACAGGTAACCTCACAACCATCAAAAGGTACTTGAACGAGCACGTGGAAGTGTCATAACATTCCCTGCTATGGGTCTGGTGTTGGAAAGTGGGACTAATATAGGTCGTGCTGTATTTCTGTTGGTCTATGCTCTTGTGAGTGTATGGTGTGGAAGGTCAATTACTGAGTAGCTAAAGGCAGGATTGATGGGTTTCTGAAGAGTATATTCACAAGGGTTATAAGAGTGAACTGTAATAGCTTGTCAAATCATGTCAATGTGAAAAGTATGAGAAAATAAGTGCAGCTTCCTTACAATCAAACCAGAGAATGGGCAATGGAGAACAGGGAAATGGCAGTACTATGAAACTTCAGTTCTGTCTTCACAGAACTTTCTAACAATACGAGAAAAACCAATTCGGGTGTGGAAAAGGGTTCTAGTACATGGAACATAGAACATAGTAAATAAATGATTTAAGAGAAATTATTTTGGACTGAAAGTAATGGTCAGAAACAACAGTAACACGGATTTAGGAAATGGGGATGATGTTTACGAAATGGTCTGGGAGACAAGTATTTGGTTTTTCAGGAAAGTTTTGGGAAAGCTAGTTTGCAAAATAAAATCTGAGTGGATTGGGGCGAATATATGGCCATGTTTCTAGAATGGGACAGCTGGCAGGAAACAGTGAATCGAAATAACCAGACTCGTCAAGCAACAACCTGACATTGTCTGTAAGGTACGATTCAGTGAGTATGACTATATCCCAGACACCCCATCACCTTCCCCGGATATTTCCTGTCTCACCAGCAGAAGAGACAGAGAACAGCCAGGGAATTCCTAGAGGCATGACACTCATCCACAGATTCAACCAATAAGCACATCGACCTGGACCCAATATACCAACCACTGCAGCGGACAGCTGGAACTGACAGCCGGAAGCGGCAAATACAAATCACTATAAATGCCGGAGGAAAGATCACAGAAGCGCATCACAGGAGAATCCCAAGCACTGAGGATGTCACCTAGACAGGGGATGAAACATCTGCAACACAAATTCCCAGCTCGGCGAACAGAACCAAAAGAACGAGCACCCGAGCCACAAATCTTCTCACAAACTTAGAACAGACACAGCAGAAGTGGCAGCGCAATCGGATGCAATTGGGAGGGAATTGCTCTGGGAGTCCTCAACAGTGAATCCCATGAAGTCTTATGGTGTTAGTTTGCCTATGGGAAAGAAAACCTCCTACTGATTACGATGTACCAACCTCTCTTAACTGATGAATCAGTACTCTTCCATGCTGAACAACACTTGGAGGAAGCCCTGAGCGTAGCAAGGACACAAATTTGTGCTCTGGGTGGGGGATTTCAATGTCCACCACTACGTGGGGCTCAGCTGCAGCATTACTGATTGAACTGGTGGTGTTCTAAAGGATATAACTGCTAGACAGGATCTGCCGCAGTTGGTGAAGGAACTAACAAGAGGGAAGAGACATATTTGACGTCATCAGTACTAATCTGTCAGTTGCAGAAGTATCTCTCCATGACAGTATCTGTAAGAGTGACCACCGCATAGTCATTATGGAGACAAAGTCACACCTTCACATTGAGAATAGCCTCCATCATATTGGGTGGCACTGTCACCGTACTAAATAGGACAGACTTCGAACAGATCTAGCAGTTCAATTCTGGGTTTCCATAAGGTGTTGTGAGTCATCAATTGTACAACCTCATGGCCTGGCACATCCCCCTTGCAACAATTACCATCAAGCCAGAGGATCAGCCCTGGTTCAATGGAGTGTGCAGGATGGCAGGAGCAGCACCAGGCATTCCTAAAAATGATGTGTCAGCCTGACGAAACTACCACACAGGACAACTTGTGCGCCAAACAGCATAAGCAATCAGTAATAGAGAGAGCTATGTGATCCCAAAAGCAACGGATCAGATCGAAGATCTGCAGTTCTTTCACATCTCGTCGAGGAATGGCAGGGACAATCAAACAAGTCATTGGAGGAGGATATTCCACAAATATCCCCATCCTTAATGATGCAATAGCCCAGCACTTCAGTGCAAAAGATAAGGTTGATGCATTCACAACAATCTTCAGTCAGAAATGCTGAGTGAATGATCCATCTTGGCCTCCTTCAGTGTTCCTCAGTAATTCAGTTACCAGTCATCAGCAATTCCATTTAGTCCACGCGATGTCCAGAAACGGTTGTAGACACTGGATACTTCAAAGGATACATACCCTGACTACATTCTGGCTATAGTGCTGAAAACTTGTGCTCGAGAACTTGCCACATCCCTAGCCAAGCAGTTCCCATACAGTTGCAACAATGACATTTACCTGATTGTGTGGAAAAATACCCAAGTATCTCCTATACATAAAAAGCAGAACAAATCCAATCAAGCCAATTACCAACCCATCAGTCTACCCGCAATCGTTAGTAAAGTGATGGAAGGTGTCAGTCCTTTCAAGCAGCACCTGCTCAGCAATAACCTGGTCAATGACGCCAGTTTGAATCCACCACAGCCACTCACCTCCTGACCTCATTATCTCAAACATGGACAAAAGAGCTGAATTCCAGAGGTGGGGGGAGAGAGACAGGGGCTTTAAATCAAAGCTGCCTTCGACCAAGTGTGACATCAAGTGGCCTTAGCAAAACTGCAATCAATGGGTATCCGGGTCAAACTCCCCGCTGGTACGAATCACACCTGACACGTAGGAAGATGGTCATGGCTGATGAAGGTCAGTCAACTCAGCTCCAGGACAAGTCTGTAGGAATTCCTCGGGCAGTGGTTTAGGCCCAAGCGTCTTCAGGACTGCTTCATCAATGGCTTGCATCGATTATAATGTCAGAAGTGGGGATGCTCGCCAATGATTGCACAATGTTCAGCAACATTTGTGGCTCCACAGATACTGAAGTAATCCATGTCCACATGCGACAATATCTGGACAGTATCCAGGCTGACAAGTGGCACGTAATATTGACGCCACACAAATGCCAGACTCTGACCATCACCACTAAACTCCAATCTAAAAACTGCCCCTTGGCATTTAATGGTGCTACTATCACTGAATCCCCCAGTATCAAAATCCTGGGGGGTAATCATTGCTCAGAAACTCACTGGACTTGCCCACAGTAACTGCAAGAGCAGGTCAGAAGCTATGAATACTGCGGCGAGTAACTCACATCCTGACTTCCAAAAGTCTGTCCACCATCTACAATGCATTAGTCAGAGGTGTTATAGAGTACTCCCGATTTTCCTGGATGATTGTAGCCCCAGCAACATCAAGAAGCTTGATACCATCCAGGACAAAGCAACGAGTTTGAGTGTCGTTTCATCCGCAATGCTCCACCATCAACGCTCAGCAGCAGACTTTTACTATCTACAAGTTGCACTGAAATGATTCACCAAAGATCCTCAGCACCATCTTCCCAACTCATGACCACGTCTATCCAGAAGGACAAGAGCAGCAGCTGTATGGGAACACCACCATCTTCAAGTTCCCCTCCAAGCCAATCACCACCCTGACTTGGAAATATATCAGCGTTCCTTCACTGTCGTCCTCCTTTACCGGCGTTTCTGTGTAGTCTGTGGGAAAATTGTTACAAACTCTCAGATGTTAGGAAGGAGGTCTCTGCAGGGGCGACAGGATTGTTTACCGTTCCCTTTTCCAGTACCGAGGCTGCTGTCGGGTGTTCTGTCTGGTTTTATCCTTTAAGACCTCGGAACAGTTTGATACAATACAGTGTTTTGCTTGGCCGATTCAGAGACCATTGAAGAGTGTATCACATGTCTGTGCGTCTGGAGTCACTTTTAGGCCAGACCAGGAAAGCACGGGAGATTCACTTCCTGAAAGTACATTGGGGAAGGAGATCGATGTTTACAATCAACATTGGCTTCAAGGTCACTGTTACTGACACCAGATTTTGCATCTTAATATTTTATTAATTATTTTTAACTTCCAGAATCTGCCAGAGCATTTGTCTGGTCTGGATTAGTAATCCAGTGACATCTCCACATTAGCACCATCTCCGCATGGGGACCTATCAGAAACCACACTGAGCAGGTTATTTCTGTGCGGCTTGACAGCTCTGTCAAAAATAATTCCCACCAATTTGTCTATCGTGACTGTACTGAAGGAGTAGTAATTTGTCAGCTATGTTATTAATTGTTTTGAACTTCCACCAGCTGCCAGAGCATTAGTAATCCAGTGACGTTTCCACAACAGCACCAGCTCCACATGGGGACCTATCAGAAACCACACTGATCAGGTTTTTTTCTGTGCTGCTTGACAGCTCTGTCAAAAAGAACTCCCATTAACTTGACTGCCGTAATGGGACTGAGGGGGTGGTAAATGGTCAGATTGTAATTATTCTCCTCTGAGGGGACTGGCCATAGCTGAGTAATTTTCCACATTGCCAAGGAGATGTCAGAGTTGGAGCTGGAATGAAACAGCTTCCCAGGGACACAGCTTGTTGTGCAGCACAAGTCTTCAGTCCTATTTCAGGAATGGGGTCAGGGCCCATTGCCTTTGTCGTATCTACTGTGCTCAGATGTTTCTTCATCTCACGTGCATCGAATAGAATTGATTAAAGAATGGCATCTGTGATTCTGCGGGCATCATGGCGATGGTGAAGTGGATCATCGATTCAACACTTCTGGCTGAGGATCAGGCAGATACTACATTTTTGTCTTTTACACTGATGCGTTGGTCTGTTCCATTATCTGCAATGGGGTTGTTTGTTGAGCCCTTTCCTCCAGTCATTTGTTTAATCATCTATCACCATTTATGAGTGAATGTGGCAGGACTGCGAAGCTCCGATCAGATCTGTTGCTCAGGTGCAGTAACATTAATGGGTTAGCATCAGGTTTAGGTTCACATGGTTCTGACCCTGACATGTCCACCCACAGTCATTGCTGAAACATAGATCGTGTTGATTGTAATGGCAGACTAAGGAGATTATCCCTGGTCAAAATTTGACAGGTGGTGGTTGAATGGTGTTCTGCTTCTCCTGCTATTGTGGTTTACAGCACTCCATGAATACGCAGTTTTGAGCTGCATTATCTGAAATGCAACTCTGTTGTCTGTCCCCTCGTTCACATCGAGACTCTTTCACCCATCAACCCTGTACTCAGTGTCCAGCTCTGGTTTCTGATGTGGTAACACTTTCATTTCCAAATTCTCACTCAGCTGAGGTCATGCTTCTAATCTGACACAATCCATAAAAAAATAACTGATTTTAATTCAATTGTTTAATTCACCTGAATCGTTTTCCTTGAGTAATACCATTTTCTGTGTTTAAATTGAATGTGTTTCCCTCTGGTTCTCTCCCTGACCATGATGAAGAGCCCTGTAGTGTCAGTGATACCAGCCTTATGTATTTTCAGAGCCAAGGCACTCTTTGGATTCCCAATCATCTTCACCACATTGTATGTTTTCTCTTTTGTTTTGATGCCTTATGGCTGGCTTATCCTCCCATGAGTACGTTTCATCTTTTTTGGGGAGAGTTTCTGATACCCTCCGAATTATCCCGCATAAGTTCCTGCCATTGCTGCTGCATGGTCTTCCCTACTCGGCTTCCCTTCCAATTTACTTTGGCCAGCTCCTTCCTCGTGTCTTTGTAGTTACATTGCTCAATTATAATCACATTACTTCAAAAAGAGAGCAATAGATATAAAACGAAAGAAGAATTTTTGAGAGATGGGACATAAAGAATAATTGGCAAATTTCTTAACTAGATACAAAGAGAGAATGAGAGAGAGGATATAGACGAGGAAATGTGAAAAATTAGAAAACTTGATTATCTAAAGAAGTAGATGTACATCCCTCAATGTTTTGGTAATTGCGGTGTGCTGTAGTCCTTTGTACAGTACATGTACAACAGAGGAATCTGTTCAAATGCTGGGTCTGATGCCAGAATTTTAATCTCCGATAATACGATAGACACTAGCTTTGGAAAGAACTCTGCAGGTCAATATATTGAATTCCCTGTAGAAAATGGATTAACTGAAATACGTTGCGATACCACAAGCAAGAATTTATAATAAACATCCTGATAAGAATGAGAGTATAGTGTAGAGAATTCCAGAAAAAGGAGGGAACATTGAGAAAAGGGGAACATATCACATTAGATGAGCACAAAGTAATGTTTCTTCTATTTTATACATCATGTGCATCATTTTTCGATAACTGCTATTCATTTAGAATGTGTTGTGCACACATGAAAAATATCTGCACACACATTGATTAAACAGTGTATACAAAATCATTTTTCTGATATTGAAATGGTCTTGTTGTCATGCTACCAGGATACATGAACACCAACTGGTCACCGAAAGACACGACCCACTATCACTATGTTCCATAATACAGAAAAAGAAGGGCCCCATTTCGACTGTAACAACACACACATACTAAAACACGCAAGGACGTTCTTAGAGAAATGGCATTGTAACCAGAGGTCCATCAGTAAAAACATCAATTTATATCCTATCTATCTTATCTTGTAATAAAGAGAACTGGAAATGACATCACCCACCTTAAGAAACCAAGACCTATAAATAGAGAGGCGGGACATACCACCAGAGCTTCAGCGCAAACCCTCACT
Source organism: Chiloscyllium punctatum (assembly GCF_047496795.1). Classification (NCBI taxonomy): domain Eukaryota; kingdom Metazoa; phylum Chordata; class Chondrichthyes; order Orectolobiformes; family Hemiscylliidae; genus Chiloscyllium; species Chiloscyllium punctatum. The sequence continues at coordinate 237,906 of NW_027309954.1, forward strand.
GATGATGTCACTTAGTCATGGTGATGAAACTTCCGAAAACAAACCTTCAAGTTCAGCAAGCTAACTTGCATACATAAAAATTGTTGTTTTTAATTAATTAGTGGAATTTAGGAGTTCTCTGTCACCCACTTTTCAAAAGATTATGATGTGAGATTAGCGTTTCTGGGTGTGTGGTTTCAATTAACAGAGGGGTTCGACATTGATGTCATAACAGTTTGGAGCATCGCCGTATGGGATTTGGACCGACTTGAACAGATTGGGGGTACAAAAGGTCCCAGCAGATTCCAACACGTGGCATTTATTGACCTAAATCTTCAAATAAAACCGGTGAGAAAATTAATTGAATTCTGTTAACTTGTGGTCGGTTCAATTAAAACTGAGAGAAATGGCTTATAATATTACTAAAGAGGTTCCCAAATTTGCCAAAGAAGTTTAGAAAAGCAGAAGACGGAATATATTTAGAATTAGCAAGTAGGTTAGAATTGGGTTCAACCAGGGACAAAAGGAAAGCTGAAATTGTAATGGAGTTGGTCAAGCACTTTGGTGTGTCAGAGAAACAGGCAACTGCAGTAGAGTTGAAAAGACTTAAATTGCAAATGCACGGTTTGTGAAAATTTGTAGTTCAGGTTGAGGTTTAGGGTGTAGGTTTGCTCGCTGAGCTGTAGGATTGATATCTAGACATTTCATTACCTGGCTAGGTAACATCATCAGTGGCGACCTCCAAGTGAAGCGAAGCTGTTGTCTCCTGCTTTCTATTTATATGTTTGTCCTGGATGGGGTTCCTGGGGTTTATGGTGATGTCATTTCCTGTTCGTTTTCTGAGAGGTTGATAGATGGTATCTAGATCTATGTGTTTGTTTAGGGCGTTGTGGTTGGATGTATCCTGGGACAGGCTAAGCAAAGACATGCCAGAGAATTCCTAGAGGCCTGGCACTCCAACCATTTGTATTTTCACTCTTTCTGACATGTTACTCAAGAGCGAGATAATTTGTTGAATTAGGACAGAAATTAAGGATGGGGACAGAAACATCAAGATTGGGGATCTAACAGTAAGAGTGAGTGACAGATTGTCAGTCCCAGGAATGCAGTGTGTTCTTGTGAATGATTTAATAGGATCCAAGGTGGGAGAGTCACCCCTTGTGGTGGAGAATTCAAATTAAAACGAGGGGACTGAGGAGTTAAAGCAAATATACCCAGGAATTTTCCAGACAGTGTAGTAACAAGATCCCACTGTCATAAGTTAACAGCAGAAAGGACAAACGAAAAAAAAGACAAAAGAGTTGATGCTCAGTGAACTGACCCCCTGTTTGATGTAACGGTGCAGGTAAAACCTGAACACGGAGAAAAACGGTAGGTTAGTACAGAAGGGAAATGGGCCGAAGTGCACCAGATTGTGTTATTGGTAGCATACCGTGTTACGGGTAGCACATCAACTAACTGCAGGTGGTCACCTAAGTTTACGGAAAACTCAGGCTAAAGTACATAACCAATTCTACTGGCCCGCAATGCACAAGGACGTGGTTATTTTTTGTTGTACATGTAACACATGCCAAATGGTAGATAAGTCACAGGCAGTAATAAAACCAGCACCTTTGTTGCAAATTCCTGCATTCGAAGACCCTTTCATGTGGGTTGTGATTAATTGTGTAGCTCCCCTTTCTAAAATAAAAATAAAAGAAACCAATATTTGCTGAGCATAATGGATGTGTCTATCAGATTTCCAGAGGCAATTCCATTATGGAGTGTTAAGGCAAAAAGGGAAGTGCAGGAGTTGGTAGCTTGTTTTACTCGCTGTGGGCTCCGCATAGAGATTCAGTTAGACCAAGGGTCTCATTTTACTGCTCAGCTGTTTTAGGAAGTCATGGATAGCTTAGGCATACAGCACTTCAAATCAGGGGCGTCCCATCCTGAATCCCATGGAGCATTGGAAAGTTAGCATCATACGCTGAAGACCATGTCAACAACGTACTGTCAGTATTGGCCAAATGATTGGGACAAAGGTGTCACATTAAATTGCTTATCATCGAAGATGCCCGAAATAAATCTACTCAGTTTACTTCCTTTGAGTTAATGTTCGTACATGAAGTGAAGTCCTTTGAATTGAATTAAGTCTAAATTGACAGGACCAAAGTCGGAGATTTCACACTTGGACTATGTATGTGAGGTGAGGGAGAGATTAGATGGAGTAGGTGAGTTAGCTCAACAGCACCTGAAGAGGGCACAGCATTGAGTCAAGCAGGTGGCAGATAAAAACTCTGAAACAGCGTAGTGTGAAGCAGGTGGGGATGACGTATTAGTAGTTAAAATAATGCTCAGGATACCAGAAGCCAACTGAATTTGAATATTATTGTTCCGACACCTGGAAAACAATCAAATTATGAGAATTATTGTACCATGGGGAGGATATAAACCCAGCATTTTAAACACTAGGGGAAGAGCCACTGCCATCCAACAGCAGAGTAACTGCTGCAGAGCAGGAGTGCTAAATGTCCCTCTCAAAAGCACTCTCTATCAAAGATACATGTTCATGTCAAACCTACTTGCAGTAAAACAAAACGTGACCCGGGGAGATCAGCGGCTGGAAGAGAGAACACAGCGGGGAAGATAGAGACTGTATGGTCTTGCGATTGCAAGGTTTAATATGTGGGTTGGTAGAACAGCATATTTTTATGGAGTTGGAAACAGATAGCAAGTAGCTCAGAAAAGATGGTCTTGTATTTTTGAACAGCTGTTATTTAGTGTTCACTCTTGACGTTAACAAACTAATTTTTGAATGTTTGTTTAAATAGTGGAATGTAGGAGATCTGTGTCACTCATATTTTAACAGATTACGAGGTGAGGCCAGCTTTTCTGGGTGTTTGGTTTGAATTAACAGAGAGGTTTGATTCCACCTTGGAAATGTCCATCCAAGCTAACCCCATTTCTCTGCATTTGGCCCATATCCTTCTCGTCCTTTCCCATCCACATATTTATCCAAATGCTTTTAAAATGTTGTTAATATACCACCCTCAACCTCATCTGCTGGCAGCTCATCCATGTACCAGCCTTCTGTGTAAAGAAGTGGTCCCTCAGATTCCCTTTTATTCCTTCCTTTCTCAATGTAAACTGATCCCATCTAATCCTCAATTCTCTAAACCTTGGAAAAAGACTGAGAGCAGTCGCCCTATCCATACCCCTCATGATCCTATACAGCTTTATAAGGTCCCCCCTCAGTCTCCTACACTCTATAGAAAAGGTCCTCGCTTGTCCAACGTCTCCCTATAACTCAGACCATTGGGTCCTGGCAACATCCATGTTAATTTCTTCTGCACGCTTTCTAATTTCATTAAACGCTCCCTAATACAACGTGTCAAAAACTGAACAGAATGCTCCAAGTGCGGCCTTACCAAAGTTCTGTATAACTGCAGCATAAATTCCCAACTTCCATACTCAATATCCGGCCTGTTGAAGGTCAGTGTGTCAAATGCCTTCTTCACTGCCTTGTCTACCTGTAACTCCACTCTCAGAGAACCGTGCACCTGAACGCCAAGGTCTCTCTGCCCACTACACCCCTTAAGGTCCTCCCATTCACCATGAACCTGCTACCTTGAGTTCAGTTTCCAAAATGCAAGACATCATGCATCTATATTAAATTCTATTTGCCATTTGTCTGCCCACTTCCCTACCTGATTAAGGTCCTGCTGCAATTTCTGATAAACGTCCTCACTGATCACACTACCAATTATATTAGTGTCATCTGCAAACTGACTAATCATGCCTTGTACATTGTCAACCAATTCATAGATGATAAACAGCAATGGACCCAGTCTCCAGTCTGACAAGCATTCTTCCATTAAACCCCCTGCTTACCATCAAGCCAACTGTGTATTCAATTGGCCAGTTCCCCCAGCATTCCACGTGATGGAACCTTCCAGAACATGTGGAAACATATCAAAGGCCTCACTGAAACCCATAGAGACTACGTTTACCGTTCGGCCCTCATCAACCTTCTTGGTCACTTCATCAACGAACTCTAACAAATTTGGGAAGCATGATCTCCCACTCACAAGTCGATGCTGACTGCTCCAAATCAAACCCTGTGTAAGTAATGGGTGCAGTCAATGGTAGGCTGTCCTTCATTGTAAGATGATTCAAGTTCGTAAGTAATGCCATCTTCCTGCTGTTGTCGTTCCTTGCTGAGACAGTGGTTGGGACACTCTCTACAGATTTGATCTCCTTTGTAACGAATGATCTCCTTACCATAGACATGCGTGATGGTATCACGAGGATAGAGTGAAGAAGCTGATTGTTTAATTAGTAGAACTTTGAGAGAAGAAGAAATGGTGACGTTAAACACGAGGAGTGGCAGCGATAATTTATTTCCAAAAGTCACATTGATAGAGTGAGAAATTCCATACTTTACCCAGGATTTATTGGTTTGATTTATTGCCACATGTACCTCAGGACAGGGAAACACTTTATTTATGAGCAGTGGAGACAGATCATCGTAAGCATGGCCAGAAAGATCATAGGGTGGAAATATACTTGGACAGAGTAAGACATACAGGTTACACTGAACAGGACATGCACTAGACAAGGTCAACATGAACAAGATCAGCATTATTTGATCTTAGATAGTCCATTCATCAGTCTAACGTGACCTTCCTAATAGTTTATATGCCTAAATTAACTCGCCCCATGTTATTGGGCTGTCGGTGTGTGAACCCGTACTGAATGTCAGGTTGCTCACAATTCGCAACAGCAGCCACAATACCTTCCATCTGAAACAGGTAGCCATTCCCACCAGCTTCCTCCCTCCATAGAGAACACCAGGCTGTCTTGTCAGAGATGATTATTGCCTTCTTGTGACTTCAAACAAGACATATGGCTTCCCTCCTCTCCACTAGAAAACTACATTAAAGTCCCACGTGTGTCTCATGAGCGACGGAGCTACGAGGAACAACGTGGAGCAGTCTGTCTGTGCAGCCTCTGCCCCACTTGGTCATTATATTAGAGCATCAATTAGGAAACAGCGAGGACTGCGGTTGCTGGAGATCAGAGTAGACAAACGTTTGCTGGAAAAGCACAGCAGGTGAATCGACGTTCCGGGCAGAAGCTATTCATCAGGAATCAGTATCAATTACCTCATTCTGCCTCTGTGTAAGTGCATTGAGGTGGGATTGGCCTCCTACTGTTCCTGTGAAAGTGACTCAAGGGACTGAATGACTTCTTCCGAGTCTTATTGGGCTGGGCCAAAGGCCTGACTGGGTTATCCCTGGTTCCTGTTTAACGGCTCAATGTGCTGACAAGTGTGATGATGCTGCAGCTTTAAGAGGTTATTTTGTTCTGGTTTCTTTTAAGCGAGAGATTGAACGATCGTTACAAAGCTGGTTAGTTAAGACCACTTGAGTAACAGCTAGGGAGGCCTTGGGTTTATTTTAATGCAGCTTGAATGAGTGTGATCAGCTCTCACATATTAGGATCTCCGGGTTTTGCTTTGTCAGTAACATCAGAAACTATTGGGGTCTCCACAGAGTTGGAAGCTTCAGTGACTTTCTCCTGGCAGCTACCCTTGCTGACATTTCTCTTGATGCAGTTTTTAATTTCTGGGTTGGAGAGATATTTGTGACATTCTGTGTTTGAATTTTCCTTTTTGCCAAGGGCTGTGTTTAAAGGATTTTCCTATATTGGAACAGTTCATTAGTAATAGTTTTTGTGGTTCTTTTCGCCGAGCTGGGATTTTTTGTTGCAGACATTTCATCCCCTGTCTAGGTGACATCCTCAGATTCAATCAATAAGCACATCGACCTGGACCCCATATACCGGCCAATGCAGCGGACAGCTGGAACTGACAACCGGAAGCAGCAGATACAAACCACTATAAATGCTGGAGAAAAGATCACAGAAGCGCTTCACAGGAGGCTCCCAAGCACTGAGGGTGTCACCGAGACAGGGGATGAAACGTATTCAACACAAATTCCCAGTTCGGCGAACAGAACCACAACAACGAGCATCCGAGCTACAAATCTTCTCATAAACTTGAATTAGTAATAGTTCCTAGATCTGTTATTCTGTTAATTTGTCCAGTAGAATTACGTTATTCTAAATTCCTCTTTCTTTGGTTTTATTTCATCTTTCGTGTTTAAGTAAATGGCATTTTGCATCACACCGAGCAGTTTGACCAGTCACACTGTATCTGGAACGGACAGTTTACATTTTCTTTAAAATAAGATAACGTTAGAGTCTCGGCGACGCCTTCAAATATTGTTGAGGAGCTTTTGTGTGGTCCATCACACTAGACTCCATCTCTTCATGAGTAATAGGCTGGAGGCACTGAAAGGGCTGTCCCTGCCCTTCTCCAATAGTGTGAATGGGCCGAATGACTTCCTCATATTCCTGTGAAACCAGCTTGAGGTGCGGAATGAACTTTTATTTTACTGTGGCAATGTGCAGTCTCAGGCAATCTTTTTACATGAATGTTATTGATTCTTTAAAAGCACAAGCCTCAATAGAGTTTGTGTCCTGCTGCACATGGAAACAGACCAGTTCAGGGCCTGACGGGGGCGTCAGATTATTCTGAACATTGTGGAATCTTCAGTGACCATCCCCACTTCTGATCTTATGGTGGGGAGGGTGATAGTGGGGGTGGGGAGACATTGATGTGAAGAGGAAGCTACCCTGAGGATCTCCCACAGAGCTGACCCAGGACTGAGATGATGAACATCTTCCTTTGTGCCATGTTTGATTTCAAATACTGGAGAGTTTACTCTGATTCCCACTAAGTCCAGTTTTGTTAAGCTCCTTGATATCAACAGAAGTCAACCACTGCCTTGATATCAGGGCCAGTCATTTTTACCTAACCCCTTGTGTCAATCTCTTTTGTTCATATTAATAAGCCATGATAGAGGAGCAGCAAGTGTTTTCTTCAAACAGGTGGCATTGAATGTCAGGATTTTTCTCCTCAAGGGTGTTCGGGGACTTAGATGACTGAAAGTATTTGAAGAGGAGTTAGATGAATATTGACCTGTCGGAGAGTTGAGGGCTATGAAGAATTGAGTATGAAAGAGGATTTGCGACCAAGAGCAAATCAACCACGATCTTAGTGAAGGACAAGGCAGGCTTGGGGACTGAACGCCCTGCTCCTGTTTCTGATGTTCTCACATTCTGTAATTGGAATGTTAGTGGGTGTAATTTTCATGCATGTGCAATTACTGCATATTGCAGTCAGGAGGCCAGAGGATTCTGTGAGCCATCACTGGGTGAGGTATTGGGTCTGCATTCACAACGAATCTGGGTCTACAACATGATCAACAAATGAAACACAAGTTTCAGAGACGGGAAGCTCTATAAAGAGAGATGACGGGCCTCTTTCATACCCAACCTGGGTTTTCCAATTACATTTCCAAAATCACTTCAAAGCGTGGTGACAGCCTTGAAGGGCTGATGCACCAGGTTATAGTTGTTAGTAGCCTCCACCTGCTCCTGCCTAGCAGGTTTGAGGGGCTGAATGGAACACAGAGACATGGGACTGAGGAGCAGGAGCGAGCCATTAGATACTTTGAGCCTTCTCCTCCAGACACTAAAATTGTGGTTGATCAAGTTATGGTCTCAGCACCACTTTCCTTTCTGTGTCCAAATATCTGTGCCTCACTTGCCTGTCAAATAATTAACTAACGCAGCCTTGAGCCCATGAGAACATAGAAGCACAATAAAAACTTCCAGTGAAGAGAATTCCATCGTGAAAGTTCCTTTCAGAATTTTTTATCTTCCCTCTTATAGAATCAGAGAGTCATGCAGAAAGGAAACAGACCCGTTAATCCAATCTGTTCACTCCGATCAGTTATCAAATCTGATTTAGTCCCATTTGCCAGCATTTGGCCAATATTCCTCCTTTATCAGACCCTTTTTAAATGTGTGATTGAACCCCCTTTGACCACTTCCTCTGACAGCACTTTCTGTACACACAATACTCTCTGTGTGAAACGTTTAACTTCAGGTCCCTTCTAAATCATTCGCCCTCTCGCCTTCAACCTATGTCCTTTTGTTCTGGACTGCCCTATCCTGGGATCAGAACATGGCGATTCAGAATATCCATACCCCTGATAATTTTATAAACCTCTATTATGTCACCCCTCAGCCTCTGAGGAGAAAGCACCTCAACCAAATCAACCACTCACTGAAGCTCAAAACTTCAGTTCTGGAACATCTGTGTAAATCTTTTCTGCAGACAATCGAATTGTACACAGTATTCTTAAAATGGCCTCACCAACATCCTGTACAGATGCAACATGCCACCACAACTCCTATACTCAATGCTCTGACTGATTAAGGCAAATGTGCCAAATGTGTTCTGCACCAGTTTGTCTACCTGCGACTCCACTTTCAAGGAACAATGTACCTGCAGCCCTAGTCCCTTTGTTTCACAACACTCCCCGGGACTTTACCATTAAGTGCATAACTTCTGCCCTGATTTGCCTTCCCAAAATGAAATTTATCTAATTTAAACTTCATCTGTCAGTCCTTGCCCCTTTGTCCCATCTAACTGTGGCCTCGTTGTCCTCTTAGGTAATCTACTACACCACCTTTCTGATGTAATCTGTCAATTTACTAACTATGGCCCCGATATTCACATCCAAATCCTTTACATAAATGATGAAATGCAGTGAACTCAGTACTGATTCTTACAGTACACAGCTGCTCACAAGCCTCAAGTCTGAAAAATATCCCTCTTCCTTCAAGCCAATTGTAACTAGCTTCCCCTGTATCCCATGTGACCGAAACGTACTAATCTGTCTCCCAATCGAAATGTTACGAACACCTTGCTGAGGTCCATATAGACAATGTCTACCAAACTGCCTTCATCAATCTTCTTTGTCACCTCTTCAAAAAACTCAATCAAATTAATAAGACATGATTCCCCATGCAGAAAGCCACGTTGTCTACCCTGATCAGCCCTTGGCTTCCCAAACGTATATCAATCCCATCCCTCAGAATCCCCACCAACAACCTATTCACCACTGACATCAGGCTCACTGGTCTATAGTTCCCCTACTTTTTGGGTCACTGTTTCCTTTCTCGTCCCTCTTCTCCACTGCTCGCAACAAATGTTAAATGTAACCAGGTTGGTGATATCAGTCTCAGACTGGGTCAGTGTCAGTTTTATGAACACGTCAGGCTAGTTTCTTTAATCTGCTAAAATAGCACGTTTATGATCAAGAGCAATGTTACTCAAACTACGAGGGAAAGATGAATGGCAATCTGTTTGGATATTGCAAATAAAGAATCGATATCTCCCTTTCTAAAAACACTGGCGCACGTGTGCGCGTGCAAAGACACACACACACACACACACACAACCGATAAACAAAAGCTCTGCAAGTTCAAGTTGAAAGAACGTTGTCGACATATTAGTCCACCTCATGACGAAAGGAAAAATTGAGAGATTGACCCAAATGTTATTCTGCTTCTGAAGATATTCTGCTCACACAAACTGTGAATAATGGGATTTCATCCTGGAGCAGTCGGATTTCGCTGAATTCCCTTTGCATTCGGCAGTGAGGAGATTGCAATGAATTCTGGTCAGGATTGCCCAAAGGGTAGCACAGTGGCTCAGAGCACCAGGGGCTTGCGTTCGATTGCAGCGTCGGGTGACTCTCTGTGTGGGGTTTTCATATTCTCCCCTTGTCTGTGTGAGCTTCTAATGAATGCTCCAGTTTCCTCCCACAGTCCAAAGCTGTGCAGGTTAGGTGGAGTGTTCATGCTAAATTGTCCATAGTGTTCAGGAATTTCTAGGTTAGGCGCATTAGTCAGGGGTAAAAGTAAGGGAACGGGTCTGCGGAAGTTACTCTTTGGAACGTTGTATGGACTTGTTGGGATGAAGGGCCTGTTTTCACACTTCAGGAATTCTACAAAAAGAAGAATGGTAACGATGACTGTGGAGCTTTTTTACCGTTTGCACGCATTGCTGTGATGAAGAACAATGAAGGAGAGAGAATTCAATAGTCTGTTCGTTCTCGGGCAGATTATATTTTCTCCCTCTCTGAGTTGAATCACACAGTAATGTCATCCTTTCCAAAACTGGACCATGTGAGGTCTCCTTGTACATTGTCCAAACTATGTCTCAATCACATTCCCTGTTCCATGCAGGTGCATCATTGCCATTAACATACACAGAGCCATACCCTTCGCAGAAAATGGTCTCGGTCGATTTGAAGATATGTTTAGATATTTCTGCGTCATTAAAAAAAAATGTTTAATGTATTCAGAATACCTGTGTTAAAATGAATGCATTTTGTAACAAAGACAGAAATTGTTGGAAAACCTCGGCAGGTCTGTCAGCATCCAGATGCCTTTTACATGCTGTAGTTTTTTCCAGCCTCCATCATTCCTGTGGCCGCTCATTCCATACGCACACCACCCTCTGCATGAAAAGATGCCCCTTAGGCCTCTTCAAAATCTTTCCCCTCTCACTTTCAACCAATGCCCTCTGGTTTTGGACGCTCCTAACCTGGGGGAAAACTCTGACTACTCACCCTATCCATGAACCTTCCGATTTTATAAACTTCTTATGCTACGAAATGTGACTCCAATCAACACGAATGGCTGTGTTTTCAGTCATCCAGGGCCTAAATTCTCAAATTCAATACTGACACCTCATCTGTCTCCATCAGGTCACAATTCTAAAACCATTTTAATCATTTTGTTCAGATGCATCCTGAGACACTTCTGTAGCTTTACACCAAGGCCTTTGTGCCTGGAGGCAGGACACTAGCACCCCTCTTCAATACCCATAAAGCTGTAACATTATTCTCCTGTGTGTTTGTTCATCAGTCTGTTCTGACACGCTGTAACATACGTCTACAACAGGCAGAACTTGAATTCAGACCATTCAGTCCAGAGATAGGAACATTACCACACAAGTTCAGTAACTGGAATCAAATCGAGAGCTCTGGCTCAGAGGCAGGGACACTACGCACTACACTACCACACCCAGATTTTGGGTCATATATTAAGTGCCAGCTTTCAGCTCGGTATGGATTTATTATAATCAGGTTAGCATTGCTGAACTACACAAAACGCTTCGTATTGTTAAACAAGTGCAAGACATTTGTCTCAACTGTCGGATGTTGAGTGCACGTGCTATGCCATCAAAATTAACTATGACACCTTTAATTGCTTTATCTGTAGTCTACAATATTAGGGAAAGAATTCCTGCAGACACACTCTGCACAATGAAGGGTCTCAAATAGATATTTATTACTGAACACCAGAGACGGAGAAAGAGCATAATTTCTGGCCCCAAAGCACTAACCAGCATTACCCACCAAAAACGTGTGTGACTGCTCTCTTCCTAAAACCATGAAATGATACCAGGCCGCTGATTACTGTCCAGCCTCTGCTCCCCACTGACTTTGTCTGCAATCAATCCGTCATCCCCCTAACCACACAAGGTAAACCAAGCTCAGGGTCTTTGTGAAAATCAAGGCCAGAGTGTGCAGGCCTCCTGGAGATGGGGAGGGAATTTTCAAATTAAACAGGGAAGGTGAGGAGGTAGTAATATCACTGGGCTGAGGAATGGCAGATGGTGTTTAGATTGTATTCATGCGAGGAACTGGATTTAGTAAATCAAACAAGAGCAGGGCCTATACAATTAAAAGTAGGATCTTTGGCATTGTTGTAGGACAGTGACCTAGGCCATCCGGTATAATTCTTTAAAGTTTGCATCTCAAAAAGATAGTGTGGTCAAAAGTATGTTCAGCATACTTGTCAGACCTTTGAGTATCAGAATTCGGACGTCATGTTGAGGTTATACAGGATATTGGTGAAACCTCTTCTGGAACACGCTATCCAGTCTGGTCACCCTGCCCGCTCATTCCATTGGCACACCACCCTCTGGGTGAAAAAGCTGCCCCTTACGTCACTTTTAAATTTTTCCCCTCTAACCTTAAAACTATGTCCACTAGTTTTGGACTCCCCATACCCTTAGAAAATACCTCGACTATTCACTTTGATATTATAGTCCTTGATATTATTAAGCTGGGGAGGGTTCAGAAGAAATATTTCACAACTGGGAAGGAGGCCTTGAGATTGGTGTTGGCGTTACAACATTTCAGCATTTACATTGCCTATAACGTCTGAGAAAAATCTCTGTACTGTTCACAACATCTGAACATTTTTAGAGGAAATTAGGGAAAAAAAACTTCCAGTCTACAAAACCTTCCAACTTACATTCAATTCCAACTTACACAGATGACAGGACAACAAACCGTACTTGCTGCCAAGTTGTCGAGACTAGAATGAAGAAAAACTGAGACGTTCTGTAGCAGAAGTAAACTGATTGAAATAGAATGGGGTTGTGAATGTTTGCATGCTTAATGTCAATGCAATATATATGTATTGTACTCAACAAAAACAGGAAAAATAAAGAGTTTAAAAGGAGGCCTTCTTTGTATATTGGTGTTTCTTTTTTCAAACGGAACGTTGTGACGGTGCTGTCACGTTAAAAAGGATATTTTCTCTTGTTTTTTTTAGGAGACGTCTTAGCGGCAGAGCTGCCGAACTGCCACCTTAAAATAGCTTAAGTAAATAACTGAGAAGGCCTTTAGGCTTTACTAAAAGGTTGGTAACAATGGTAGGGCAGTGGCCAGCTCTCTCAGAGCAGGTCTTCTCGTTTTGTTTTTGCTGCAGCATTCAAAATCTGCTTAGGCTTCCAGAAGGGTGGAAGTTTCAATACATGATCCCAGTTGCTATTCTCTCTGAAAACTCTCTTAAAGTTGCTTCTTCCTTGGATTGGAGAACTGCACAGAAGATTCTGTGTTTGAATTTATCTTTATGCCAGGGGGTGTGTTAATGGGATGTTCCGTATTAGCGCAGTTGATTAGTAGAAGGCACCGTATCTATTGTTTGCATAGTTGTTCCAGTAGAGAAGCTCTCCCCAATTGTTCTTCTCTTTGATTGTGTTTTAATTGGAGCGTTTGAATGGATTGCATTTTGCTTAACATTGAGTGGGTTGAACAGTTGCAACATCTGGAACAAATAGTTCGCATCTACGTCGTAATAAAGGAAACGTTAGGGTCCAGGCTGCCTTCTTAAAATGTTTTGACGGAGTCAAAAGAGTCCCAGATATTGACTGGGAAAGCTATAGCTCGAGTTCGTTAGATGGGTCGGTGTTTGTCCAATGTGTGCAGGAGGGTTTCCTGACACAATATGTAGACAGACCAACAAGAGGTGAGGCTATACTGGATTTGGTTCTAGGTAATGAACCAGGCCAGGTGTTAGACTTGGAGGTAGGTGAGCACTTCGGGGGCAGTGACCACAACTCGGTGACTTTTACTCTAGTGATGGAGAGGGATAAGTGTGCACTGCAAGGCAACAGTTATAGCTGGGGGCAGGGAAATTATGATGCGGGGAGGCATGACTTAGGATGCGTGGATTGGAAAAATAGGCTTCAAGGAAAGAACACAAATGATATGAGGAGATTGTTCAAGAAACAGCTAATGGGTGTCTTTGGTAAGTATGTACCAGTCAGGCAGGGAGTAAAGGGTCTTGTGAGGGAGCCGTGGTTTAATAAGGAATTGGAATTCCTTGTGAAAGGGAAGAGGGCGGCCTATGTAAAGATAAGGTGTGAAGTTTCAGTTGGGGCGATTGAGAGTTATAAGGTAGCCAGGAAGGATCTAAAGAGAGAGCTAAGAGCAGCGAGAAGGGGACATGAAAAGTCCTTATTTGGTAGGATTAGGGAAAACCCGAAGGCTTTCTATAGGTATGTCAGGAATAAAAGAATGACTAGGGTAGGTATCGGTCCAGTCAAGGGTAGTAGTGGGAAGTTGTGTGTGGAGGCAGAGGAGATTGGTGAGACACTAAATCAATACTTTTCGTCAGTATTCACTCAGGAACAGGACACTGTTGCTGATGTGGATATTGAGTCACAAGTGATTAGAATGGATGGCCTTGAGGTACTTAGGGAAGAGGTCTGTGGAATAATGGAAAGGATGAAAATAGATAAGTCCCGTGGGCCTGATGGCATTTATCCTAGGATCCTCTGGGAAGCTAGGGAGGAGATACCGGAGCCATTGTCCTTGATTTTTATGTCGTTGTCTACAGGAATAGTGCCAGAAGACTGGAGGATAGCGAATGTGGTCCCCTTGTTCAAGAAGGGGGGCAGGGATAGCCCGAATAACTATAGGCCAGTGAATCTCACTTCGTTGTGGGCAAAGTCTTAGAGAGAATTGTAAGGGATAGGATTTATGAACATCTGGATAGGAATAATGTGATCAAGGATAGTCAGCATGGTTTTGTGAAGAGCAGGTCATGCCTCACAAACCTTATTAAATTCCTTGAGAAGGTGACCAAGGAAGTGAACGAGGGTAAAGCAGTGATGTGGTGTATATGGATTTTAGCAAGGCGTTCGATAAGGTACCCCATGGCAGGCTAATGCAAAAACTACGGAGGTATGGCATTGAGGGTGCATTAGAGGTTTGGACTAGGAATTGGCTGGCTGGAAGGAGACAGAGGGTAGTAGTTGATGGTATAGGTTCATCTTGGAGCGCAGTTACTAGCGGTGTTCCACAAGGATCTGTTTTGGGACCATTGCTGTTTGTCATTTTTATAAAAGACCTGGAGGAGGGGCTTGAAGGCTGGGTGAGCAAGTTTGCGGATGACACGAAAGTCGATGGAGTTGTGGACAGCGAAGAAGGATGTGGCAGGTTACAGCAGGATATAGATAAGTTGCAGAGCTGGGCAGTAAGGTGGAAAATGGAATTCAATGTAGCGAAGTGTGAAGTCATTCACTTTGGTAGGAGTAACAAGAAAATGGATTACTGGGCTAATGGTAGGCTACTTGGTAGTGTGGATGAGCAGAGGGATCTTGGTGTCCATGTACACAGATCTTTGAAAGTTGCCACCCAGGTAAATAGTGCTGTGAAGAAGGCATAATGTGTACTGGGCTTTATTGGTAGAGGAATTGAGTTCCGGAGTCCTGAGGTCATGTTGCAGTTGTATAAGAGTCTGGTGCGGCCTTATGTGGAGTATTGTGTAGAGTTTTGGTCGCCATACTATAGGAAGGATGTGGATGCACTGTAACGGGTGCAGAGGAGGTTTGCCAGGATGTTGCCTGGCATGGTAGGAAGATAGTATGTGGAAAGGCTGAGGCACTTGGGACTTTTCTCATTGGAGAAAAGAAGGTTTAGGGGAGATTTGATAGAGGTGGACAAGATGATTATGGGTTTAGATAGGGTTGACAGTGAGAACCTTTTTCCACGTATGGAGTCAGCTGTTACTAGGGGACACCGCTTTAAATTAAGGGGTGGTAGGTATAGGACAGATGTTAGGGGTAGATTTTTACTCAGCGGGTTGTGAGTTCATGGAATGCCCTGCCAGTAGCAGTGGTGGACTCTCCCTCTTTATGGTCATTTAAGCGGGCATTGGACAAACATATGGAGGTTGTTGGGCTAGTGTAGGTTAGGTAGGCTTCTGTCGGCGCAACATCGAGGGCCGAAGGGCCTTTACTGTGCTGTATTTTTCTATGTTCTATGTTCTATCTTCTATGAGTCCGACCATGTCCATAATACTTGTAGCTGAGGATATTCTTTCTGACTCCTGTTATTGCAAAGTTAGTGGAGGCGCTGGACGTTGTGCTGTGAGCTACTTCAGACATTTAGGGAGACCTGGGGATTTGGTGACCCAACTCTGGATGGAGCCTGGGGACTTAGTTACTACATCTGGGTCTGTAACATGAACAACAAATGGAGCAGAGGCTGTAGAGAGGGGAAGCTCTGAAACCATGGAGTGAGTGTGTCTGGGGAAAGGGGTCTGCTGGATCCACACCGGGTTTTCCAGGAACAACTTCCCAAGCTCCACTTAACCCAGGAGCAGAGAGTGAGGGGTCCCTGACTGAACAAGGAGCTAGTCATAAAGCGGTGTCGGCTCCTTCAATACGACTGCAGCTTCATACCAGGGGGAGGATGGCGCTGCCAGTGGCTGTGAGGGTCACTGTTTCATTCAGCTTCTATGATCCTGAACTTCCCATGCTGGAGTGGTTGACACATTCATCATCTCCCAACATCTCAACATCAATGTCACCATTCGGTGACAGAGGATATATACTGAGGATGAGATGAATGCTTTTTCTCTCAGCAGAGAGGTGACGTATGTATCCATGTTTTCTCAAGAAAGCAGGATTTCCAATGATGTACATGCCTGTGTGGGGTCCCCATGTCAATGAGGAGAGCTAGAGGAACTGAAGGAGCTCTCACTACATTAATGTTACAGTGTGCCCATGCATAGGACATCACGTTGGTGAATACTCACTGTCCTGGCATTATCCAGCTGTGATGCCAAAGGGCAAGTGCTGACAAATGGGATCAGAATAGTTGGGTGGTTGGTTTTGACTGGCTCGGTGGTAATGGCTGAGTGGGGGATATGTCAGAGACATTTGAGGACCAATGAACTGATAAGGAAACTTAAAATAGAATGCAAACATACAAGAAGCATAAGGATGATCAAACGCTTCTCTTGATACTTGATGGGAAAGTGAAGGCAAGGACACATGTGGAATGGTGAATATCCACGAAAGATAATTTCTTGCAGAGAACTAGGAAATTGCAGAGAAACTAAACAGTTACTTTTTTGCCTATCTTACTAGAGGCAAGATTAACTGATGGAGAAACTCAGTTTGTGTTCTCCAGTGATTGCCAAAATGAAAGGAGAATGCAGTGAAGCATAGAACGTACACATGGAGAGACAGACTGACGCAGGGGCAGGGAGATGTGTTGCCAGGCAAGGTTAGGGAGAATCCCAAGATGTTCTCCACGTACAGCAATCAGAACAGAATAACCAGAAGACAACTAGGGCCCATTAGAGACCAAGGGAGCACTCTGTGTGTGAAGCTGGAGAACATTGATCGATTTCTACATGAGAGCTCTATATCTGTTTTACTTCGGAGAAGGAGATTGCAGGGACAGAATTGAAGAAGATGGATTGGGAAGATCTTAAACAGACTGATATAAGATGTGAGCAGAGATCCGAGGGTTTGGCTGGTACAAAATTGGACTGATTGCCAGGCCTGGTTGAGTTGTATCACAGGCTGCTGTTAGAGAGAAGGGACAAAAGGCCTTGACTCAAATTTTTAATTCGAATCTGGCCACAGGGAAGTTGGAGATGCCAGATGACTGGAGAACAACTAATGCCGTCCCACATTACAGGAAGGATGGTGGAAATAGTACGGAGAACTATAAACCAGTACGTATTATATCAGTATTAGGGTAAGTTTTGGAGAAAATAGGAAAGGAGAAAATTGATCTCTATTTAGGTTTAATTAAGGATAATCTGCATGACATCATTAGAGGGAAGTCATACCAAATGAATGTTATTGTATATTTTTGAGCTTGTTGTTTATATGGTTTTTCAGTAAGGCCTTTGACAAAGACCATATGGGAAACTGATTTTTTTTAAAAGTCATGATATCAAGGGTAACTTAGTGAGTGACATCAAACATTGTCTTATTGGCAGGAGACAGTGTGTGGAGGTTAAAAGGCTATTTGTGTGACTGGAGACCACTGTCCCCTGGTGTACAACAGGTATCAGTGCTGTGTCCCTTATTATTTGTAGCATTCATAAATGATCCAGATGTGAATGTGTAGGGGGATGGGAGAGTGTGATAATTAAGTTTGTATTTGACACAAAGATTGGCCGTGTGGTTGGCAGTGAGGAGGAAGGCCTTATGTTACAGGAAGATGCAGATGGAATGGTCAGATGGATAGTAACCCTGATAAATATGAGGTGATGTACTTTGGAAGGAGGAACCAAAAATCGGAGGATACAATGAATGGCAGCTCACTAGGAAGCTCAGAAGGTGTTTCTCCACAGATCCCTGAATGTGAGTGCACAGGTTAACAAGTTAGGGAAAAAGTGAGGACTGCAGATGTTTCAGATTAGAATCACGAAGTGTAGTTCCGGAAAAGCAGTCGGTTGGGCAATATCCGAGGAGCAGGACAGCCGACGTTTCGAATATAAGCTTTTCATCAGGAATGATCGGTCACATTCCTGATGAAGAGCTTATTCTCGAAACATCGACTTTCCTGCTTCTCGGATGCTGGCTGATCCGTTGTGCTTTTCCAGCAACACACTTTTTGACTGAGGTTAATAGATTAGTTAAGAAGGCAGCGGGGATCATAGGCGCAGCTTTCATTCGTCAACATGTGCATTGTCAGAGCTATAAAGTCTATGGTTAGGCCAAAATGGAATATTGTGTGTAGTTCTGGAAACCTTATTACAGGAATGATGTAATTGTATTGGAGTGGTGCAGAGGAGATTCACCAGGATGTAACCTGGGATGGAGAATATCAGCCATGCAGAGAGGCTGGATAAGCTTGGATTGTTTACTTTGGAGCACAGAAGGCTGAAGGAGAGGTAATTGGGAAGGGTAAGATTACGAGGGCGATTTTCAGAAAGATTTTTGCTGAAGTCCCAAGCCCAGTGTGCAAAATCAAATCTTATGGAATTATGGCGAATATTTGGACATGGTTTCAGAAAGGGACAGCTGGCAGGAAAGAGTGAGTAAAAGTTTTTTTATTTTGATTTTATGACCAGGTTTATTTTACAGGATAAATATAATAAAATACAGCGAAAAGCGTCCACTTGTTGCCACAAAATGGTGCCATTTTGAATAATTGAAGAAAATAGAATAAAAAAGGATACAGCTTGAAGAAAGCTGATGCATTGTGAGCCAGCTCCTCTCCATCGACCACCGCTGCAAGCAAATCCCTCCATGACAGCTACATCACCATCTACACAAGACCCCAGTAACATTGAAGATGCTGATCCTCAGGTACCATCTTTTCCACTGGGCAGAAACTCCTCCATCACCGGCTCGTTGCCCCCTGTTCCAGACCGTTCGAATGTCAGAGACATGTCTCTTACTGCTAGACCCACATCATTGATGTGACCATGATGGCCTTCCACTATCTGCTTCATCACCACCAATCAGCAAACAGCAGGACCCAATCAGCAACAAGTCTCTAATCTGCAGGAATCACAGTTTGCTGCTGGGCTCTATCTCACCCACGTTGCATCTGCTGATGTAGCAGCTGCCAATTCCAGGTCCTGTGGTTGGTCTGGAATTTAAGTAAGGACTCACTCTCCTCCGCATTGCGCTTAGCTTGAGGTTCAAACCCTGGGTCCAGCTTGAGTCAGTAAGATACAGAGAGAAAAGTGGGGGAGAAAATAAGAAAAAAGAAGCATGCAAGAGTGCACAAGCTCCAGCAAAGCAGCCCTTGGACCAGAAACACTGGAATAAAAGGATCATTTTATTGGAGACAAAGGCTTGTGGGGTATCTCAGGAATATGTCCTTGGGTACTAGCTATTCGTAAACATCTCAAACATTTGGTTGAACGAATCAATTGCAATATATCTCAGTCTGCTGTAGGAGAAACGCATTGAGGAGATCCTCGGCCATGATGAGAATGTGGAGGCTCACTGTGTTGAATGACATACTCGTTTCCTGAGGTTTCTGTGCAATCTGTGGGAATGCTCTGTAAATTTTGTCACAAGCTCTCAGATGTTAGGAAGGAGGCCTCTGCAGGGTCGACAGGACTGTGTTTCCCATTCCCTTTTCTGATATCGAGGCTGGTGCCGGGTGTTCTGTTCGGGTTATCCTTTAAGACCTCGGAGCAGTTTAATTCAATTCAGTGTCTTACTTGGCTGTTTCAGAGACCATTGTTTATCACATGTCTGCGTGTCCAGAGTCACTTTTAGGCCAGACCAAGAAAGCACGGGAGATTCACTTCCTGAAAGTACATTGGAGAAGCAAATTGGTGGTTACAATCGACATTGGCTTCACGGTCATTGTTACTGACACCAGATTTTAGACCTCGACATTTTATTAATTGCTTTTAACTTCCACCAGCTGCTAGAGCATTTGTTTGGTCTGGGTTAGTAATCCGGTGACATTTCCACAACAGCATCAGTTCCACATGGGGACCTATCGGAAACCAAACTGAGCAGGTAATTTTTGTGCTGCTTCACAGCTCTGTCAAAAAGCCCTCCCACCCATTTGACTGTCTTAATGGAGTTGAGGGGGTCATATTGGTCATACTGTAATTATTTTCCTCTTAATAGACTTTTCATAATAATTTTCCACATTGTCAGAGAGATGTCAGACTTGGAAATGCAAATAAATAGCTTCTCCAGGGACACGGCTTGTCGTACATTGTCGAAGTTGTACCTATTGTGTTCAGTTGTTTCTTCATGTCACATAGAGCGAATCAAATTGTTTGAAAACTGTCATCTGTGATTCTGTGGGTATCCTGACAAGGTGAGTTGAATCATAAACTCAACACTTCTGGCTGAGTATGGTGTCGATAGGAATCCTTGTCTATTTCCCTGATGTGCAGGGCTGTTCCATTATTTAGGATAGGGATATGTGTATGACCCTGTCCTGCAGTGAGTTGATTAATCCATTTATGACTGGGTGTGGCAGGGCTGCTGAGCTTCGATCTGATCTGTTCGTCTTGGGATCATTGCGTTCTCTCTATCACATGTCAGTTCTGGTGTTTGGAATGTAACCAGTCAAGTGTGGTCGCTTTAACGGGTTCTCATCAGTTTTAGGAGCAGATGGTTCTGACCCTGACATGTTTACCCACATGCGTCACTGAACCATAGTTCAGCTTGATGGTAATTGTAGACTGAGGGATTACCCAGGGCCAAAAGTTAGATTATAGTTTTATATAATTCTGCTTCTGTTGTTGCTGTGGTTTACTGCACCACATGGAATACACGGTGTGAGCTGCAATATCTCTCATACAGTTCTGCTGCCTATCCCCCAGTTCACACCGAGATCCATTCATCCATCAGCCATGTACTCAGTGACCTACTCTGGTTTCTGATGTGGTACACGTCCAATTTTATATTCTCATTATATTCTCCATGGTGTCACACTTACAGTTTGTCACATTCGTCAACACGCTTTAATATATTCATCTGAATCCTTTCCCTTCCAGTATGTGCGACCTTCTGTGTTTAGAGTGAATACATCTCCCGCTGTTTCTCTCCCTAAGAGTAAGAGATCTGTAGTGTCAGTGATTCCAGCCTAACATAGTTTCAGAACCAATGAATTTGTGCATCTTTTGTTATCTTGCACTTCCTGGTATATGGCGCTCCAGGTTGGACAGAGGGTTTGAGCAATGTTGACGCTCATCTTTGAAAAACATAAATTGCTGGGGACGTTAAGCAGGTCTGGCAGCACCTGTGGAGTGAAAGTAGAGTTAATCATTGGTTCCAGTGATCGTTCTTCAAGGCTCACAGATTCTTTTATTGTTCTGGTTTCAGATTTCCGGTATCAACAGTTATTTGTTTAATTAAAAATGTGTTTTATTCATTTCTGGAGAAACACAGCAGATCTGCAGAATCTACAGAGACAGAGAAACAGAGTTAGCGTTTCAAGTCCAGTGTGAAGCTTCTTCAGAACAGAAAAGGATTGGAAAAAGGGCTTTTTAATCCCTTGCCAGAGGTAGTGGAGGCGTGACGGGAAACAGTGTGGAGGCGCAATGCCACTGACGAATGGACTTTTGTTTGTGGTAAAAGAGAACCAAATGTAAAATAAGTATACATTAGATTGGAAAGGGGGGCATTGGGTTCCTTAATTGAGTGCAAGACAAACGATTCATAAACAGGGCAAGTTCATTGGGAGACCAAGAGAAGGAATATATAAAGACTTGAGAACAGCCATCAAGGCGTCATGCTGTGAAGTTATGGAATGGAATACCTACTCCAACAGGCTGTAACGTATCAAAGTGAAATGTGAGGTGTTACTCGAGCCTGGGTTGTGCTTCATTTGAACATTGCAGCTGCCCAGGACTGAAATGTTAGCATGACAGCAAGGTAGGTTACTGAAATGGGAAACAATGAGACGGTCAGGGATCTTCCTACACACAGAATGGGAGTGTTGCTCAGTGCAGTCTCTGTTTGGTCTCCCCAATTTAAAGGAGTCTGAATTGTGAGCAGCAATGACAGGAGACTGGATTGAAAGATTACAAGTGAAATGCTGCTTCTTCTGGAAAGTATGTGTTGGGTTGTTAAGAAATGAGGAAAAAGTTAACGATCTTTTCAAATGTCCAAGTGTATTTCCTCTTATATGTAGACTACATAGTTCCACAACTTGGAGAGAGTAAGTACTACAGGTGCGAGAGGTCAGAGTTAATAAACTTGGAGCTGGAGAAACACAGAAGACCAGACAGAATCAGAGGAGCAAAAAGGCAATATTTTGATATTGGACCTTTCGTCAGGACTGGTGAGGGGGAGGGGAGCCCAGAAATGGAGTGATGGGATATGGCATGGCGAATGGTTGGCATGATGGTGGCGTATTCATGCAGGTATGAGGTTACTGTGCTTGGTCAGTGAAAGGGTGGAGCGGATATGTGAGTGAGAAGATGGGCAGATGGGTCTGGTCAGGAAGAAGGGACGTGGGATAAGGCTGCGTGTGGAGGGATGTTGAAGCTTGTGCAGTCGATAGTCAGGCCATTGGGCTATCAGCTTCAAAGGTAAACTCTCAGGTGGTGTTCCTCTGACAGTGGACAGGCTAAGGATGAGCATGTGCTGAAAATGTGTTGCTGGAAAAGTGCAGCAGGTCAGGCAGCATCCAAGGAACAGGAGAATCGACGTTTCGGGCATAAGCCCTTCTTCAGGAATTCCTGAAGGAGGGCTGATGCCCGAAATGCCGACTCTCCTATTCCTTGGATGCTACCTGACCTGCTGCACCTTTCCAGCAACACATTTTCAGCTCTGATCTGCAGCATCTGCAGTCCTCACTTTCTCCTTAAGGATGAGCATGTCCCCAGATGAGTTGGAGGGGGAATTAAAATGGAAGGTAACTGAAAAGTTGGGTTGGTTGTTGTGTTCAGAGCACTGGTGCTCCATACAGAGCCTGATCCTGCCCCACCAAGCACGTCTCCAACTCCCGATGTGGTCTCCTCTCTATCAGGGAGAACAAAGGGAGTTTCAGGGACCTAGTCATGGAGCATCTGCTCTCTGCACGCTTTAACCAACCCTACATTCCAGTTTCCATTCATTTCAATTACTCGCTCACACTGCCTCACCACCCCCTTGCTCATCCAGCGACAGGTCCATCCTTGGCCTCCTCTAATGTCAGAGTGAGGCCAAATAGAAACTAGGGTTCACAACCTGATCTTTCAGCTTGAGAACTTACAGTTCACTGGTCTCAATATTGAACTCACTGGCTTCCAAATCCCTCCATCCACAGCCTTATTTCATGTTCTCCTTCCCTGACCTGACCTAAGCTGTCCCTCTTCCTATTCGCATATCCACTGTACTCTTCCCACTGACCAATCACACTATCCCCCTACTTGCATCCCTTTTCGTCATCCCATCTACGCTTCCTTCAGCCCCACGCCCCTCCCTCTATTTACTTCCCGGCTCCCCTTCCCCGGCCCAGTCCTGATGAAGGCTTTCAGCCTGAAACGTTGACTTTCCTGTTCCTGGGATGCTGTCTGACCTACACTGCTTTTTCAGCTTCATATGTATTGCTATATCCGCAGCAACATATTTTGTTGTGCATTTTATACATTTCATTTTATTTTAGCTGTTTACTGACAAGCTTATCTCAACATTCTCACTACAGGGTCAAGGAAACAGTCTCTTTGTCACGAATGCTCCTGTCTGCTTCGAAATGACTTCCTTTGTTTTCACCGTACTTTCAAGTCTGCTGTTCGCAATAGCATTGTAAATGGAACTCTTGTTATGTTGAAGCTTAATGACACCATGTCCAATGTATTTCAGAACTTCCTTGTTCTTATACTCCACACATCTATTCATAAACGTAAGGATCCATTAAAAGCTTTTATACAACAGTTTCAACTTGGCTGGCCATTTGTAATTTCCTGTCTTCTGTGTCCCTCTCTCCTTACATTTGCCAGTCCTCCCGCTCTCCAAAATTTCCAGAAAGCTCACCAGCAATGCCTCCACAATCACCTTCGGCATCTCTTTAGAACGACGGGGTGTTCTCCAACTGGTCTCGCTGATTGATCCAACTTCATCTTGCCCAGCTCCTTCTCCTTACTGGTGGTCACTATACTCACCTCTACCCTCTGACTATCTTGAAGTTTTGAAATTTTGCTGGTGTCTTCCACCGTGAAGATTGTTACAATGTATTCAATTCCTCAGCCATTCCATTGCTTCCCATAACTATTCAATTTTTATTTTCCAACATTCCTTTGTTTGTTCTTTACTCCCTGTCTTCCTTGTTATATGTCTAAAAATCT
Source organism: Chiloscyllium punctatum (assembly GCF_047496795.1). Taxonomy (NCBI): domain Eukaryota; kingdom Metazoa; phylum Chordata; class Chondrichthyes; order Orectolobiformes; family Hemiscylliidae; genus Chiloscyllium; species Chiloscyllium punctatum. The sequence continues at coordinate 262,155 of NW_027309954.1, forward strand.
GTTTCAATGTTCTTTTACATGATTAAGAAGCATAATATCATATTTCACCCTCTGCTGCCATTTGCTGTTCTTAGTTATCCGTGCTGGAATTTATAGGCTTCGTAATCGTCTCGATTCCCATAAATCTTCTTTTACTTTTATGCTGTCCCTGAGTTCGTTATCACGCACGGCTGCCTTGTCTTCCGCTGAATATCTTTATTCTTAATTGGGATGAACGTGCTGCTGAATTATCTCCAGAAACTCCTGTCATTGCTGCTTCACCATATTTCCGTGTTCAGCTCCCCTTTCAACTAACTCTGGCCAACGCTACCCTCATGTCTTTTTAGTTACATTACTCAATTATAAGTCATCTCATCCAAAAGTGAGCAATAGATGTTAACTGAAAGAGGGACGTTTGAGACATGGGACACGAAGAACGATTCGAGGATTTATTAACTTGATGGAAAGACAAAGACAGAGAGAAAGAATATAGATGTGAAGATGTAAAAATAGAGACGTCTACATGATTGATAGAATTAGATGTGCTTCCCTATTTGGTTTGACAATTCCTGTGTGCAGTGGTCCTTTATGCAGTATATGTGCAACAGATTAATCTGCTGAAATCCTGGATTTGATGCCAGAACATTTATCTCCTTCCATCTGACAGGCACCAACTATTGACAGAACCCAGCATATGTTTCCTGGTAGAAAATGGATTAACTGAAACAAGTTGGAACACCAGAAGCAGGAATTTATAACAGCCATCCGATAAGAATGAAACATTAGATCAGGGAATGCCAGAAAGGGGCAGGAGGCAGACGGTACATTGAGAGAAGGGGAACAAAACCTCTCAGCTGAAGAGTAAATAACATATTAATATTTTATAAATTTTGTACATCACATGCATCATGTTTGTTAAGTATGTCTCTCTTGTTCATTCTGAATATGTTGCACACATATGAACAATCTTATCTATCTGCACACACACACACACGCACAGACACAGACACACACACACACACATACGCAAGCACACACCAATGACTGTTCAGCCATTCTATTTGAAATGATTCTGTTTTGTTTACACTGTCACTTGCCATTCCTTCTTCCGAATAAATTATGTTTCTTTCACTGCATTTTATTTTATTCTGTCTGTCAAGAAGACATTGGGGACTGGTGGGGATGTCACTTTACTCCTCATCAGTCTCCACAGCCACTGTCTTCTGTTCCTTTCTGTTTATTAACCCATGAAAAATACGTACTGTGTCTGACCCTTGAATCCCAATAACCAGGTCAATTTTAAACAGAACACTTACTTTTGCGCTAAGGCTACAAAACATCTCAAAAGGAAAATGCATACAAATTGTGCAATAAGATGTTTGCATCTTTACAAACAGATTATAGAATTGCCTTATATAAACAATAAACAATTAACTGGTAAGAGCTGTGAGAGTAAAATCCAGGGAAATCCGTATTTCTTGTGTATGTTCGGGGCAGTTGTGCCCAGAAGCAGTTTTTATATTGGAAGTTGTTGTGGTGGAGGACACTTCAGTGCAGTAACAACATCCTGATTGAAGCTGTGTAATGATGACTATTCAGGCAGGTTACTAGCACATTCTCGCTAATGTTGGTATTCCTGGTAAGTCGAACTCTGCCCATTTACTAATTCTCTAACCCGTTGTGAATGTCATCATTCTCTCTGTAGTGTATATTTGGCAAAGATCCAAAATATTGTCTTGTCTTTCAATCACAATTTCCATTTCTATACCATGAATTTTATATCCCTCGCTTACAAGCATCTGAGGAGAAACTAAAGTATTCATAACCACGATTACCCCATTTTATCCTGAACTGATTTATATCTCAATATTCCGTCTACCACAAAACCTGCCCAATCCCACTCCCACCTTCACAATATCCCCAGTCTTCACTTCTGCCTCAACACTGTTTCTGAATAAACCATCATCCACATCTTTCCAGTTACAATTCTCTTCGGACAACTCTTCTCGTTACATATATTTTGATCACAAACTTTTTCTTGCCTCGACTTGGATCTATGTGAGGTGCAAAGATTGAAGACAGTTTGATTCTAAAATGACTTTCAGTATAACCTGTAACCTCAAACAAGGGAGAGGACTATGCTATCAATGACCAGGAAGCCACAGTTTCATTGAACTGTCTTGATTATAGAACTTTCTGAGCAGGAGTGGGTGTCACGTCCATCATCTCCCAATTGCAGTGTTCCAATGTATTCACACAGTGACGGAATCAATCTCTGCCTGCTGCTGAGGATAATACCTTCATCCTGTCTCCATAATGGAAGGTCCGGAAAATCTTCTAGAAATAATATGGGACAGATTGACTGGTAAAAATAAGAACATGATTAGAATTAATAAAGTGAACTTTTTAAAAAACTAATTGAATTGAAGGTTGGCAAGTTACTGCACCAAATGAGTTTCATCTGAGTTTTCAGAGAAGTGGCATTGCAGTTAGTGAATGAGTTATAGAGACATACAGGACAGAAACAGACGCTTCGGTCCAACCAATCCATGCTGACTATTCCAATTCCAAACTAACTTAATCCCACCTGACCGCGCTTGGCCCATATCTGTACAAACCTTTCCTATTCATTTACTTATCCAAATGTCTTTTAAACGTTGTAACGACAAGAAAGAAGTATTGATTACCCTCCAAATTTCTTTAGAATCTGCAATTTATCGTTCCTGCAGACTGGAAAGTGATTATTGTAATTCTAAATATTTAAAACCAGCGCGGGAGGGAAACGAAAAAAAAATGGGTACCATGATGTTAGGTCTGAGGAAAATATTAGAACCTTTTATGAGAAATTTTATAACTCGACGTTTGGGAAATCATGATGTGACTTGGTACAGTCAGCTTAGACTTAGAAACCGGAAATCATCGTTGAGAAACCTGTGGAGTTTGTGTTAGTTGATACATCCACAAGAGAGAAGAGTGCGAGTGGTGTATTTGAATTTGCAGAATACATTTTTTACATTGTTGCTAACAAGTGAGCAAAGGAAGTTAGAGAACATTGGTAAGTTGCAGACGGGGTGATCTGGATATACCACATGGATTGAGAATTGGTCAGTGGAAGCAATACAATGCTTCTTGCACTGTTATGGACTGAAGGCAGTTACTCATGGGATATCACAAGTTTCAGTGTTTGAACCACAACAATTTGCAAGGCATAGAAATGATTTGGATATGAGAAATAAACAGCATACATCTCATTTTGTATTGATTAAATAGTACAAGTTTGAGAAGTGTTGTTTTTCAAAAGGACCTGAATGTCCTTGATCACGAGTCACCAAAAATAGCACATCCAAGGCCGTAAATATTGACATCTTATATTTTATGCTGCCCTTCATTGTAATATGATTCAAGTGCAAAACTAAAGCCGTCTTCCCGTATTTGTAGTGCCTTGATGAGAGATTATTTGGAGCACTGTGTAGAGGTGTGATCTTCTTTATAAGGCACGATCTCATTAACACAGACACTACTGAAGTAAGTATTAGCAGTCTAATCAATGAGATGATGACTCCATGAGGAGACAGTGATGGAACTGAGTATTTAATCTGGAGTGCTAGGAGACAAAGAGGGATGATTGCGCTGAAACGTGAGGATTAGCGACGATCACATATTTCTGAAAGAGACACTGTTAGGGTGAGAAATGATTAATTTATTAGATTTATTGTCACATGTGCCTAAGTCCAGTGAAAGATTTATTTATGAGCAGTACAGGCAGATGACAGTAAGCAAGGACGCAAAGATCATAGGGTGAAAAATAAATGTGGACATAGTAAGGCGTGCAGGTTACAATGCGCAGGACATTCAAAAAACATGATCAACATGAACAAGATCATTATTATTTGGAGTTACAGAGTCCATTCATCAGTCTAAAATAGCATCCCTGATACTTTATGTGCCTGAAAGATCTCTCCCCACAATAATGTGCCATCGGCATGAGGATCCTACAAGAAAAAGTTAGGGAGTTAGGAACCAACTTAACAAAGTAGGACCTCGGGGGTTTGCTACCATTGTCAAGTGCTCGTCAGTGTAGGAATGATCGAATAATCAGGAAGCATGTGTGGCTTGAGAGATGGTGCAGGAGGGAGGGGTTCTGATTTTGGGGATATTGGGACCGGTTCTGGGGGAGGTGAGACTATTACAAATTGGACGGTCTACATCTGGGTAGGACTGGAGCCAATGTTCGATGGAGTGCATTTGCAAACGCTGTTGGGAAGGGTTTAAACTAATGTGGCAGGGGATCGGGTAACAAATCTGTTTAGTGGAAAGAAAGGAGGTAGTAACTAAAGCCTAAGTAACTCGGTAATGAATTCAGCATGACTGAGGGGAAGAGGAGGCAGGAAGCTGAGGGTGAACACAGAGGGACTTGTCGTTTTAATGCAAGAACGTAAGGCAGGTGAACGTTGGGCTTGGAATAGTACCTGGGAATATAATGTTATTGTTGTTACTGAACTTGGTTGAGGGAATGGCGTGATTGACAACTAAATATCCCAGGACATTAATGCTTCAGGTGGGGTAGAGAAGAAGGTAAAAGGGGTGGATGACAAACATCACTGGTCAACGAAGATATCACAGCAGTGCTGACGGAGTGCCCCATGGAAGATTCGAGCAGTGAGGCAATATGGGCAGAGCTCAGAAAGAGAAAGGGTGCAGTAACAATGCTGGGATTAGACTACAGGCCTCCCGACACCGATCAAGGTACAAATGTGTAGATAGATCACAGAAAGATGTGGGAGCAAGAGGATGGTGGTGATAGGAGATTTTAATTTTCCCAAAATTGACTGGTATTCACTTAGTATTAGAGGTCTAGATGCAGCAGAATTTGTAGGACCATCCAGGAGCGTTTTCTAGAGCAGTGTAGAAACAGTTCAACTCGGGAAGCGACCATGCCGGACCTGGTGTTGGGAACTGAGCCCGCCCAGGTGGTGGAAGTTACAGTGGGGGATTACTTTGGGAATAATGATCACAATTCCTTTAGTTTTACAATAGTCATGGAGAAAGATGAGAGTGGTCCTAAATGAAGAGTGCTAAACTGGTGGAATGCCAACGATAGCAAAATTCGGCTAGAGCTGGGGAACGAGGATTAGGACCAGCTGTTTGAAGGGAAATCCGCAAATGATAGGTGGAACGCTTTTGAGGAGAGGTTAATTAGTGTTCAGGAGAGATATGTTCCTGAGAAAATTATGGATAGAAATGGCAAGGTTAGGAAACCATGGATGACAAGTGATATTGTGACACTAACTAAAAGGAAAAAGAATGAGTACATAATATCAAGGTGAACGAAGATATAGGAGGCCTAGGAAGAATATTGTGAATGTAGGACCAATCTGAAGTGAGGAATGAAGAGGTCGAAAATGGGTCATGAGATATCCTTAGCCAGCAGGATTAAGGAAAACCTTAAAGCATTTTAGTCACATAAAACGCGAAAGAGGGTAGCTAGAGAAAGGGCCCACTCATGGACAAAACAGGAAAGATATGCTTGGAGGAAGAGAAATCGGGAGAGATTCTTAATGAGTACTTTGCATCGATATTCACCAAGGAGAGGGGCTGGGTGGATGTTGAGGTTTGGGATAGATCTTTGATTACTCTTTGTCAAGTCTGCATAAGGAGGGAGGAAGTGGTGTGTTTTCCAAAAGACATCAAGAAAGACAAGTCCCCAGGTCTGGATGGGATCTTCCCAAGGTTACTGAGGGAAGTGAGAGAGGAAATAGCTGAGGCTTTCATGGATTTTGTTGCAGCGTCCTTGAACACGCGGGGGGTCCCTGGGGAATGGACAATTGCTAATGGTGTCTCCTTGTTTAAGGAATAATCCAGGAAATTACAGACCTGTGATCCTGACGTCAGTGGTAGGGAAGCAACTGGAGAAGATACTGAGGGATAGGATATATACCCATTCAGAATACAATGACTTCTCCGTGCTAGGTAGCATGGTTTTCTGAAGGTATGGTATGGCTTACAAACTTAATAGAATTGTTTGAAGAGGTGACAATGTTGATTGATGAGGGAAGGGATATAGATGTCATACAGAATGACTTTAGTAAGGCATTCGATAAATTTCCCCATGGTAAGTTGAAGAAGAAGGTGAAGTTGCATGCGTGTTCTAGCCAAATGGATAGAAAGCTGGTTAGGAAACAGGAGACAGAGATTAATAATGGAAGGGAGGTTCTCTAAATGGAGATCTGTGACCAGCAGTGTCCCACAGGGGCCCTTGCTGCGACATTGGTTTTTGTGGTAGACATAAATGATTTGGAGGAAGGTGTCGCTTGTTTCATTAGCAAGTTTTCAGATGACACTAAGATTGGTGGAGGAGCAGACAGTGAAGGGGACTGTTCGAGAATACAGCAGATATAGATAGATTGGGGAGATGGGCAGAGAAATGACAGATGGAGTTCAATTTGGACAAATGTGAGGCGATGAATTTTGTATGATCCAATCCAAGAGCAAACTATACAGTAAATAGTAAAGTATTGGGGAAAATTGATGTTCAGAGACGTCTAGGTGTTCAGGTCCATTGTTCCCTGAAGGTGGCAAGGCAGATCAGTAGAGTGATGAAGAAGGTGTACGGCATGGTTTCCTTCATTGGATCGGGTATTGAATATAAGAGTTTGCAGGTCGTGTTTCAGTTGTATAACACTTTAGTTCAGCCACATTTGGAATACTGCATACAGTCTGGTCGCCACACTAGCAAAACGATGTGGATGCTTTGGAGAGAGTGCAGAGGAGGTTCACCAGGACGTTGCCTGGTATGTAGGGTGCCAGCCATGAAGAAAGATTGAACAAATAAGAATTATTTTCATTAGATAGACAGTGGTTGAGGGGGATCCTGATCCTTGGATGAAGAGGGATATTGAGGATCTGGTAAGGACATTAAAGAAGGCATACGTTGGGTTTAAGATATCGGGCTTAAGTCAATCCTTAGATGACTACACAAAGTGTAGAAGCACCCTTAAGAGGGGAATCTGAAGCCTGAAAAAATGACATGACATGGATCGCTCAGAAAAGGTGAAAAATAATCCCAAGAGGTTCTCTAGTCATATTAAGAGTAGAAGCATGATTCAGGAAAGAATAGGTCCCCTTACTGATGAGCATGGCTGTCCTTGTGTGTGTGTGTGTGTGTGTGTGTGTGTGTGGTGGGGGGAGGGTGGGATATTGTTTAATGAATATTTCTCCTCCATGTTTAATCAGGAGCAAATGATGCATACTAAGGAAATAAGGAAAACAAGTTGGAATGTTTTGATCTGCATGCATATTACTGGAGTGGATGCATTTTCTACCTTAAAGCACAATAGGGTGAATAAATCCCCTGGGCAAGAATATGTCCATCGTCGGATGTTATGGGAGGCTAGGGAAGAAATTGCACAGGCCCTTGCACAGATTTTTGCTTCATCGTTTGCCACTGGAGTGGTTCCATTGTTTAAGAAAAGTAGCAAAGACAAACCAGGGAGCTCTTAGTCAGTGAGTGGAACATCAGTGTTAGGCAAGTTGTTGGAGATGATAATGAGAGACAGGATGAACTAACATTTGGAAATTCAAGGTCTGATTAGAAATAGTCAGCATGGATTAGTGTGCGGGAAATCATGTCTGACAAATCTTTTAAATTGTTTCAAAGAGATAACCGCGAGAATACATATGGGAAGGACAATGGATTATCTATATATGGACTTTAGTAAGACCATTGACAAGGTCCCATACGGCAGGTTAGTCAGTGAGTTTAGGTGACATGCGATCCAGAGAGATCTAGATAATTGGATTCAAAATTGGCTCAATTGTAAGAAGCAGAGGGTGATGGTTGAAGTTTGTTTCTCAGACTGGAGGTCTATAATTAGTGCCACAGGTGTCAGTGCTGAGACCTTTGTTATTTGTTACTTACATAAATGTTCTGCATGTGAATATACAAGGCATGATGAGGGCCATTAGACATAGGAACAGAAATTGAAATATTCAGCCCATCGAGTCTGCTCCACTATTCAGTCATGGTTCATAAGTTTCTTAACACCATTCTTCTGCTTTCTCTCCATAATCCTTGATCCCCTTGACAGTCAAGAGCCTGTCCATCTCAGTCTTATATATACTCAGTAACCTGGCCTCCACAGCCTTCTGTGGCACTGAATTCCATGGATTCCCCACTCTCTGGCTGAAGAAGTTTCTCTTTATCTCCGTTCTAAAAGCTGTTCCATTTACTTTGAGGCTGTGCCCTCGGTACTAGTCTATTTTACCAATGGAAATATCTTCACAACATCTATTCTGTCCAGACTATTCAGTATATTTCAATTAGATCTCCTCTCATCCTTTTAAAATCCATTAAGTAAAGATCCAGAGTCCTCAAAGTTTCCTCATATGTCAAGCTTTTCATTCCTGGGACCATTCTCGTGAAACTCCTCTGAGCACATTCCAAGGCCAGTATATCTCTTCTGAGATAAGGGGCCCAAAACTGCACAACATACTCCAAGTACTCCCAAGAAGTTTACTACATTTATGGATGATACCATTAGGAGGTATCGTTGATAGCGATGAACATTATCAGAAATAATAGAGGGATTTTAATCTGATGGGGAAGTGAGCTGAGGATTGGCAACTGCAATTAAATACAGACAAGGCGGAGGTGTTACACTTTGGAAAGCAAAACAAAGATAGGAGTTATACAGTAAATGGTTAGATTCTGAGGAATGTTGTGGAACAGAGGGACCTCGGATCACAAGTCCATATTTCACGGGAAGAGGCGTCACGGGTAGAAAGGGCGGTAAAGAGGGCGTTTAGCATGCCGGCCTTCAACTATCAAAGCATTGAATATAGGAGTTGGGACATTATGCTACCATTCTGTAAGTCGTTGGTGAGGCCACACTTCGAGCATTGTGTACAGGTTTGGTCATCCTGTTAACCTGAAACGAGTGCAAAGAAGTTTGACAAGAATGTTGTCAGGACTAATAGGCCAGCGTTATAAGGAGGGGTGGGTCAGGTTCGGATATCATTCCTTGGAATGTAGGAGAATGAGGGGGTGTTTTTATGGAGATGCATAATATTACACGGGCCATAGATAGGGTGAATGCATCGAGTCATTTTCCCAGAGATTACAGACTGAAAACTACAGGGCCTTTTTTTTCACGTGAGGGGGAAAGATTTAAGAAGGACCAGAGAGGCAACTACATTATGCAGAGAATGTTTTTGAAATGGAATGGGCTGCCAGAAAAAGTGGTTGAGGCAGGTACAATAGCAACATGTAAATCAAATGAATTGATACATAGATGGGAAGGGTTGAGAGTGATATGGTTCAAATGTGGGCAATTGGAATTAGTTGAGTGGGCAGCATGGTCAACACAGACACGTTTGGGCCGAAGGGTCAGTTCCCATGCTCGATCACTCTATGATTCAATGACACTCCATTCAAGTCAGTGACACAGTGTCACTCCGGCTTATACTAGCCCACACCACGTCACTGTCAGGGGGACACTCTGGGTTACATCAGCTCACACCATTTCACTGTCAGGGGGACACTCTGGGCTATACAATCCCACACCATATTACTCTCGTGGGACACTCGTGGATAGAGCAGCCCACATCATCTCGCCATGCAGTGGCTTCTATCATGTGATTGTCAAGGTTGCAGATGTTATCTAGCTGCTTGGTAATGATCTCTAGGAGGTCAGTAATCCCCATACATACACTTGCCCTTTACTATGTAACAAGCCCGAACCTCTTTGCCGTTTAGGGAGTCGAGGGGGAATATCGGTTTTGCTGAGGGGACAGATGTAATTCTAAGAGCATATCCTTACCTCCTGCTAAGTCCAAACGGTCTCCTTGCCCAAGCGGGTTAGACCATAAATAAGATAGTTTCAGTTTGGATGGCTAATAATTCCTGCAGATCCTCCTCAGGAAAAGGTACTGAGAAATGTGTAAGCCAGAAGTGGGACTTTACAGTTACCCAAAGCCATACCACCTCTCCAATGCGCGCAGAATACAGATCAAACTGAACGTTGAGTAGGGAAACCCCAGCCCCATTCCCAAGTAGTTGGGCAGGGAACAGTAGTTATGAAAACTGCCCTATCAGCTACAGCACACGAATTACCTGTTTCATTCAGAACAATGAAGTTATTCACTTTGCCATGGCTGACAAAAATAATATCCAGGTTTAGTTTAGATAATGAAGGGGGCTTCCTAATATGAAGCAGGCCTGCCTTTTTGACAACCCTAAAAGTATAGTTAGTCCATAGCTGCAAAATACGGTCGCACTGGGCTCTTAGGGTGAAAGCAATTCAATAAAAAGTGGTGGGTCTTTCAGTAAGAGATGTGATTACTGTCCCAGATTGGTTCATTCCACCCCACAATTGAGAAGATGGAGGTGCTGTTAGGGGTCTCATAGTAAGGTGTGTGCCATTAAATACCACAAAGAGCCTGAATATCCACAATAACAGGGACACACTCCTCCAGTAGGCATATGCATGAGGTGTGAGGCGCCACAGGGACGCAGTAGCAGTTGGTGCATTGGACAAAGGCACATGGAATAAACAGTCACATTCACTTAAGTGCTTCCCCATCCTGTACAGTTGTAACAAATAGGATAGGTTTCCCCGGACTTATTATAGGAATTCCACAGGCTAGCAGGTGGGGATAAGTAATAATCAAAGGAAAGATTCTATCCGATAAATGCCTAACAGGTGTTCCATACTCTCTAGTTTGTATTCAGGAGGGGGAAAGGGGTCAAAGAGTCCTTTGCTGATGTGAGGACGTAACGCACCACTTCATGATGGCTGAATATTTGATGATGACTTTGCAAAAGCAAATTGTTAGTGAAGGACTACATCTCCCTCTTTCTCTTTTGCAACGTGCCGATTTAGACCTCTTTGAGTGGAGGCAACGCTTACCAGAAACACCAAAATACAACTGAAATCAAACTGGCACAAAACACCTTGACAGGGTAAAGCCCAATGAACTTTTCGAAATTCTTGGTGCACTTGATCATTGCGACAGTCATTCTTGGTAACATTCCATGCATCAAAGGAATCAGTTTCTCGGGCACGTAAGGACATATTTTCAGCCATTGAGGTTGGTGGCTGCAGCTTGTCCAAATCATGATGAGAATAAAAGAGTTGGAAATTCAATAATTGGGATATTGTTGAGGGAGGGGAGCAGCACTGACCTTAGACTGAAGATCTCCCAAAACTTTGGTCAAAGAAAGAACACAGGAGGACATATCCTCAGTCATGTGTTTGAAATGAATACGGGAGGAGGCATCATTCCAATGTGAGAGGACAGCTCGACTTCGGATGATTTCGGCTGGGGACAAGCGAGGTTTCCCCACGGGAGTTTACTGTAGGTGGAACAATACCAGAGGCACCAACCTCACCCAGGAAAGACCTGTATCAGAAGTTCATTTGGTAAGTTTAGTTTTCAGACTCTGGTCACCAGGCTCCACGAACCCTGCAGCCTGTAGGCAATAAGCACAATGAAGTTGGTGGTGGATCCCAAAATGAGAGCATAATTCCTCATTAATATCTACAATAAAATGGGGGGAATTGTCAGAATGTAGAGAAAAGCAAATACCAAAGCAGGTAATAATCTCCTTGAGTAAAATATTTACAATTTTAGCAGTAACGTTGGAAGTGAGGTAAGCTTCAACCCATCAAGGAAAAAACATTAACAATGACCAAAACATACTTATAGTGCTGACAACTTTGCAACTCAATGAAGTCTTTCAACATCTTTTGCAGTTGGCATTAGTTTGTCAGAGGTCGACTCACACTTGTCAGAGAGCATAGAACATAGAACGTACAGCACAGAACAGTCCCTTTGACCCACAATGTTGTGCCGAGATTTAATTCTAATGTAGAATATAGTAACAACCTATGCACCCCTCAACTCACTGCGATGCATGTGCATGTCCAGCAGTCGCTTAAATGTCCCCAATGACTCTGCTTCAACCACTACCACTGGTAACGCATTCCATGCATTCACAACTGTGTAAAAAAAACCTCTGACATCTCCTTATACCTTCCTCCTAATATTTTCAAACTATGAGTGCTAATACCAGTCATTCCTGCCGTGGGGAAAGTTCTCTGGCTATTGACTATCAGTTCCTCTCATTATTTTGTACACCTCTGTCTGGTCACCTCTCTTCCTCCTTCTCTCCAGAGAGAAACGTCCGAGCCTATTAAACCATTCTTTATAAAGCAAGCCCTCCAGTTAACATCCTGGTAAACTTCTTTGCACCCTCTTCCAAGCATCTGTATCTTTCCTATAGTAGGACGATCAGAACTGGACACAACATTCCAAGTATTGCCTCACCAGGGACTTGTAGAGCTGCAGCAAAACCTCACGGCTCTTAAGCTCTATCTCCCTGTTAATGAACGCCAAAATACCATATTCTTTCTTAACAACCCTATCCACTTGTGTGGCAACTTTGAGGAATATATGTACTTGCACACCAAGATCCCTCTGTTGCTCCAAAATGCCAAGTATCCTGTCTTTAATCCTATATTCAACATTCAAGTTCCATTATTCAAAATGCATCACCTCGCATTTATCCAGGTTGAACTCAATCTGCCATTTCTCAGCCCAGCTCTGCATTCTATAATCAGGCTGCAGCCTGCATTATCCTCTATACTATCAACGACACCACCAAAATTTGTGTCATCTGCAAATTTACAAACCCACCCCTCAACCTCCTCATCCAAGTCAGTTATAAATACTACAAAGAGCAGAGGCCCAAGTACAGAGCCTTGCGAGACCCCACTTTACACTGTCGTCCAGGAAGAATACATTCCATCTACAGCCACTCTCTGCTTTCTGTCAGCCAGCCAATTCTGTATATACCTGTTTAATGCCTGGAAACAGAGGGTTGATGGAGGGTTGTCTGTGTATGTCTGATTAATGGTTGGTGATCGGGTGGTGGTGCAGGGTTAGTGTGTGTTTTCTGTACATATCTGTTTAATGACTGGAGACTGACTGGTGGTGGTCGAAGGTTGTGTGTGTATGTCTGTGCATATCTGCTCAATGGAAAGAGAATAGGGTGGTGGTGGAGGGTTGTGTGTGTTTCTGTGTATCTCTGTTTAATGAAAGCAGATAGGGTTATCGTGGAGGGGTGTGTGAGATTCTGTGTATACCTATTTAAGGGCTGGAGACAGGGTGGTGATAGAGGGTTGTGCGTGTGTATTTCTGTGTATATCTGCTCAATGGCAGGACAACAGGGTGGTGGTAGAGGGTTGTGTGTGTGTTTCTGTGTATATGTGCCTAACGCCAGGAGAAGGGTGGTGGTGTGTGTTTCTGTGTATATCTGTTAAATGGCAGGAGACAGGGTAGTAATGGACGGTTGTCTGTGTCTTCCTGCATATATCTGCTGAATGTCAGCAGGCACGTTGTTCATGGAATATTATGTGTGTTTCTGCATGTATCTATTTAATGGCAGGAGACAGGGTGGTGGTGGAGGGTTGTGCCTGTATGTGCGTTTTTGTGTATATCTGTTTCAGGGCAGTAGGCAGGGTGTTCGTGGAAGGTTGTGTGTGTGTGTTTCCGTGTATAACTATTTGATGACAGGAGACAGGGTGGTGAAGGAGGTTTTCGTGAGAGTGTGTGTGCGTTTCTGTGCATATGTGCTTAATGGCACGAGACAGTTTGGTCTGTGTGTGTTTTCTTTTGTTGTGTGTATGTTTCTGCAAATATCTATTTAATGGCAGGAGACAGGGTGTTGTTGGAGGGTAGAGTGTCTGTGTCTGTGTGCTTACTGGCAGGAGACAGGGTGGTGGTAGAGGGTTGGGTATGTATGCGTGTTTCTGTGTATATCTGTTTAAGGTCAGTAGGCAGGGTGTTCGTTGAAGGCTGTATGTGTGTTTCTGTGTATATCTGTTCACTGGCAGGAGAGAGAGTGTGGTGGTCGAGGGTGGTATATGTGTTTCTGTGTATATCTGTTTAATTGCAGGAGACAGGCTGGTGGTGGAGGGTGGTATGTGTTTGTTTCTGATTATATCTGTTTCATGGCAGGAGGCATGGTGGCGGTTGAAGGTTGTGCGTGTGTTTCTGTGTATATCTGCTTAATGGCAGGCAACAAGATGTTCCTCGGGGGTTTTGTGTCTGTGTGTGCGTTTCTGTGTATATCTGTTTAATGGCAGAAAACAATGTGGTGGCTGACAGTTGTGTGTTTATGTATTTCTACCTTTAGCTGTTTAATGGCAGGAGACAGGGTTGTGGTGGAAGTTTGTGTGTGTGTTTTTCTGTGCATGTCTGTTTAAAGGTAGTGGACAGGGTGATGGTGTTGAGATGTGTTTGTGGTTCTGTTTATATCTGCTTAATCGCTAGAGAGTGTGTGATGGTGGGGGGTTGTGTGTGTGTGTTTGTATGTATATCTGATTAATGGCAGCAAACAGGGTGGTGGTGGAGGGTTCTGTATATGTGTGTGTGTTTATATGTATATCTGTTTAGTGGCAGGAGACAGGGCGGTGGTGGAGTGTAGTGTGCGTGTTTGTGTGTATATCTACTTAATGGCATGAAATAAGATGGTGGTGCAGGGTTGTGTGTGTGCTTCTGCATACATCAGTTTAATGTCGGGTGACAGGGTGGTAGTGGAGGGTTGAGTGTGTGTGTTTCTGTAGATATCTATTGAATTTCAGGATACAGGGATGTGGTAGAGGTTTGTGTGTGTTTTTGTGTACATGTGATCAACGGTAGAAAAAACTTGTTGGTGTAGTATCGTGTGTGTGTTTCTGTGTATCGCTGTTTAATGGCAGGAGACAGGATGGTAGTGAAAAGTCGTGTGTGTTTCTGTGTATAATTGATTTATGGCAGCAAGCAGGGTAGTGGTGGAGGGTTCTCTATGTGTGTGTTTCTGTGTATACCTGTTTAATTGCAGGAGACCGGCTGTTGGTGGAGGATGGTATGTGTTTGTTTCTGAGTACGTCTGTTTCATGGCAGGAGACATGGTGGCGGTTGATGGTTGTGCGTGTGTATCTGTGTATATCTGCTTAATGGCAGAAAACAAAGCGGTGGTGTACGGTTGTGTGTGTATTTCTATGTATATCTGTTTAATGGCAGGAGACAGGGTTGTGGTGGAGGGTGGTGTGTGTGTGTTTTTGTGGATATCTGTTTAATGAAAGGAGACAGTGTGGTGGTGGAGGCTTGTCTGGATATTTCTGTAAATAACTGTTTAATTGCAGCATACAGGGTGCTCTTGGAGGTTAGTGAGTGTGTGTTTCTGGATGTAACTGTTTAATGAATGTAGATAGGGTGGTCGTGGAGGGTTGTGTGTGTTTCTGTGTATGTTTGTTTTATGGCAGAAAACAATGTGGTAGTGAAGTGTTGTGTGTGTGTTTCTGTGTATCTCTGTTTAATTGCAGGAGACAATGTGGTGCTGGAGGAATGGGTGTGCGTGTTTTTGTGTATATCTGTTAGACAGGAGACCGGGTGGTGATGGAGAGTTGTCTGTATGTTTCTGTAAATATATGTTTAATTGCTAAATGACAGTAAACAAATTGCTGTTCAAGGGGTGTGTGTGTATGTGTGTGTGTGTAATGGCAGGAGACAGGGTGTTGGTGTCGAGCTGGGTGAGTTTCTGTTTAATCACCGGAGAGTGTGTCAGTGGGGAGGTGTGTGTGTGTGTGTGTGTGTGTGTGTGTGTGTGTGTGATTGGGGAGGTGTGAGGTGTGAGTGTGATTGGGGAAGTGTGAGTGAGTGAGTGTGTGTGATTGTGTGAGTGTGTATCTGATTAATGGCAGCAAACGGGTTGGTGGTGGAGGGTTCTGTATGTGTGTGTGTTTCTGTGTATATCTGTTTCAGGGCAGGAGACAGGCTGGTGGTCGATGGTTTTCTGTGCGTATTTCTGTGTATATCGGCTCATTGGCAGGAGAACAGCGTGGTGGTGGAGGGCTGTGTGTGTGTTTCTGTGCATATCTGTTTATTGCCAGGAGACAGGGTGGTGATGTAGGGTTGTATGTGCGTGTTTCTGTGTCTATTTGTTTAATAGTAGTAGACAGGGTGGTGATGGAGGGTTGTGGGTGTATTTCTGTGTGTACCTGTTTAATGGCAGGAGGCAGGGTGTTTGCGGAGTGTTGTGTGCGTGTTTCTGTATACATCTATTTAATGGCTGTGCACAGAGTGGTGGTGGAGGGTAGTGTGTGTGCGTGTTTCTGTGTATAACTGTTTAATAGAGAAAGTGAGGACTGCAGATGCTGGAGATCAGAGCTGAAATGTGTTGCTGGAGAAGCGCAGCAGGTCAGGCAGCATCCAAAGAACAGGAGAATCGACGTTTCGAGCATGAGCAGCACTCACTTTATTGAAGAAGGGCTCTTGCCCGAAACGTCGATTCTCCTGCTGCTTGGATGCTGCCTGACCGGCTGCACTTTACCAGCAACACATTTTCAGCTACAACTGTTTAATGACAGGAGACAGGGTCGTGCTGGAAATTAGTGTGTGTGTTTCTGTATGTATCTGTTTAATTGCAGGACACAGTGGTGGAGGAGGGTGGTATCTGTGTGTTTCTGTGTATATCTATTTAATGGCAAGAGACAGTGTAGTGGTAGAATGTCGAGTGTCTGTGTTTCTGTGTCTATGTGGTTACTGGCAGGAGACAGGATGGTGGCGGAGGGTTGTTATATATGAGCGTTTCTGTGAATATCTGTTTAAAGGCAGTAGGCAGGGTCTTTGTGGAAGGTTGTGTGTGTGTTTCTGTGTATATCTGTGTAATGGCAGGAGTCAGGGTGGTGGTCAAGAGTTTGTGTTTGTTTGTTTCTGTGTATATCTATTTAATGACAGGAAACAGGGTGATGGTTCGAGGATTGTGGGTGCATTTCTGTGTATATCTACTCAATGGCAGAGTTCAGGGTGATGGAGTCGAGATGTGTGTGTCTGTTTATACCTGCGTAATCGCCGGAAAGTGTGTGATGGACGTGTGTGTGTGCGCGTGTGTGTGTCTGTGTTATGGCAGCCGACAGGATGATCGTGGAGGTTTGTGTGTGCGTGTTTTCATGTATATATGTTTAATGGCAGGAGACGGAGGTGGTTTAGTTTTGTGTGTTTCTGTGTATATCTCTTTATTGACAGGAGATAGGGTGTTAGTGGAGGGTTGTGTTTCTGTGTGATTTTGTGTACATCTGCTTAATAGCGGGAGACAGCGTGGTGATGGAGAGTTGTGTTGCGTGTTTCAATGTATGTCTGATTAATCGTAGGAAACAGGGTGTGGTGGAGGGTTTTGTGTGTGTGTTTCTGTGTATATCTAGAAAATAGAACATAGAACAATACAGCACAGAACAGGCCCTATGGCCCACAATGTTGTGCCGAACATTTGTCCCAGCTTAAGCACCGATCCATGTATATATCCAATTGCCGCTTAAAGGTCACCAATGATTCTGACTCTGCCACTCCCACAGGCAATGCATTCCATGCCCCCACCACGCTCTGGGTAAAGAACCTACCCCTGACATGCCCCCTATACCTTCCACCCTTCACCTTAAATTTATGTCCCTTGTAACACTGTTGTACCCAGGGAAAATGTCTCTGGCTATCTACTCTATCTATTCCCCTGATCATCTTATAAACCTCTATCAAGTCACCCCTCATCCTTCACTGTTCCAATGAAAAAAGGTCTAGCACTCTCAACCTATCCTCGTACTACCTATTCTCCATTCCAGGCAACATTCTGGTAAATCTCCTCTGCACCCTCTCCAAAGCTTCCACATCTTTCCTAAAGTGAGGCGACCAGAACTGCACACAGTACTCCAAATGTGGCCTAACCAAGGTCCTGTACAGCTGCAACATCACCTTATGACTCTTGAATTCAATCCCTCTGCTAATGAACGCTAATACACCATAGGCCATATTACAAGCTCTATCCACCTGAGTGGCAACTTTCAAAGATCTATGAACATAGACCCCAAGATCCCTCTGCTCCTTGACCTTACTAAGAACCTAACAGTTAACCCTGTATTCCGCATTCTTATTTGTCCTTCCAAAATGGACAACCTCACGCTTGACAGTGTTGAACTCCAACTGCCACTCCTCAGCCCAGCTCTGCACCATATCTAAGTCCCTTTACAGAAGACAACAGCCCTCCTCACGATCCACAACTCCACCAATCTTCGTATCGTCTGCAAATTTACTGACCCACCCTTCGACTCCCTCTTCCAAGTCATTAACAAAACCTACAAACAGCAGAGGACCCAGAACAGATCCCTGAGGAACTCCACTTGTAACTGGGCTCCAGGCTGAATATTTATCATCTACCACCACTCTCTGACTTCGACCGGTTAGCCAGTTCTCTATCCAACTGGCCAAATTTCCCTCTGTCCCATGCCTCCTGACTTTCCGCGTAAGCCTACCATGGGGAACCTTATCAAATGCCTTACTAAAATCCATGTACACTATTACCATTGCTCTACCCTCATCCATATGCTTGGTCACCTCTCAAAGAATTCAATAAGACTTGTAAGGCAACACCGACCCCTCACAAATCCGTGCTGGCTGTCCCTAATCAAGCAGTGTCTTTCCATTTACTCATAAATCCTATCCCTCAGTACCCTTTCCATTACTTTGACTACCACCGAAGTAAGACTAACTGGCCTGTAATTCCCGGGGTTATCCTATACCCTTTTTTTGAACAGGGGCACAACATTCGTCACTCTCCAGTCCCCTGGTACCACTCTCGTTGACCGTGAAGACGAAAAGATCATTGCCAACGGCTCTGCCATTTCCTCTCTTGCTTCCCACATAATCCTAGGATATATCCCGTCAGGCCCGGGGGACTTTCTATCCTGAAGTTTTTCAAAATGCCCAACACATATTCCTTCCTAACAAATATCTCCTCTCGCTTACCAGTCCGTTTCATATTCTCCTCATCAACAATATGGTCCCTCTCATTTGTAAATACTGAAGAAAAGTACTCATTCAAGACCTCTCTTATCTCTTCTGTCTCAATAAACAGCCTACCATGACTGACTTTGATCGGACCTACCCTCGTTCTCGTCATTCTCATGTTTCTCACATATGCATAAAAGGCCTTGGGGTTATCCTTGATACTACCCGCCAAAGATTTTTCATGCCCTCTCTCAGCTCTCCTAATCCCCTTCTTCAGCTCCCTCCTGGCTATCCTGTATTCCTCCAACGCTCTGTCTGAACCTTGTTTCCTCAGCCTTATGTAAGCCTCCTTCTTCCTCTTTACAAGACATTCAACCTCCCTCATCAACCAAAGTTCCCTCACACGACCATCTCTTTCCTGCCTGACAAGTACATACATATCAAGGACACGTCGTATCTGTTCCTTGAAAAAGTTCCACATTTCAATGACATCCTTCCCTGACATCCTATGCACCCAACCTATGCTCCTCAGATCCTGTCTTGCAGCATCGTATTTACCCTTCCCCCAATTGAAAAACCTACCCTGTTGCATGCACCTATCTCTCTCCTAACCAAGGTGAAAGTCACAGAATTGTGGTCACCATCCAAAATGCTCACCCACTAACAAGCCCATCACTTGCCCTGGTTCGTTACCGAGTACCAAATCCAATATGGCCTCCCCTCTGGTTGGACAATCTACATACTGAGTTAGAAAAGCTTCCTGGACGCACTGCACAAACACCGCCCCGTCCAATCTACTTGATCTAAAGAGCTTCCAATCAATATTTGGGAAGTTGAAATCGCCCATGACTACTACCCTGTGGCTTCTGAAACTTTCCAAAATCTGTTTCCCAATCTGTTTCTCCCCATCTCTGCTGCTATTGGGGGGCCTATAGTAAACACGCAACAATGTGACTGCTCCTTTCCTATTTCTGACTTCAGCCCATACTACCTCCAAAGGCAGATCCCCTCAAACTTCCTTTCTGCAGCCATTATACCATTTCTAATTAGCAATGCCACCCCCCCCCTCTTTTTTACCACCCTCCCTAATCTTACTGAAACATCTGTATCCAGGAACCTCCAACAACCATTCTTGTCCCTCTTCTATCCATGTTTCCGTCATGGCCACAACATCGTAGTCCCAAGTACCAATCCACGCCTTAAGATCACCCACCTTATTTCTGATACACCTTGTGTTGAAGTGTACACACTTGAACCCAACTCTGTGTCTGCAAGTATTCCCTGACAGTGCTACCTTCTCCGCAGCCTCCCTACATTCTTGGACATCCTGAAAAACAGCTAACCTACTTGCTGGACTACAAGGATGGATCTCACCCAACTGCAAAATTCGGTTCAACCCCCCCGAAGAGTTCTAGCATAACTACCTCCTAGGATATTGGTGCCCTTCTGGTTCAGGTGCAATCCGTCCTGCTTGTACAGGTCCCACCTTCCCCAGAATGCGGTCCAAATACCTGAAGCCCTCCCTCATACACCTTCCTTGCAGCCACGTGTTCAATTGCACTCTCTTCCTATTCCTTGCCTCACTGTCATGTGGCACCGGCAACAACCCAGAGATGACGACTCTGTCCGTCCTAGCTTTTAGCTTCCAGTCTAACTCCCTGTGCTCTTGAATGACCTCCCAACCTCTATTCCTACCTATGTCGTTGGTGCAAAAATGCACTACAACTTCTGGCTGCACACCCTCTCCCTGAAGGATTCTGAAGACACGGTCCGAGTCGTCTCGGACCCTGGCACCCGGGAGGCAACAAACCATCCGAGAGTCTCGCCCATGTCCACAGAACAGCCTGTCTGTCCGTCTAACTATAGAGTCTCCTATAACTAGCGCTCTCCTCCTCTCCTCCTTTCCCTTCTGAGCCTCAGAGGCGGACTTCGTGCCAGAGACCTCGTCAGTGCAGCTTACCCCTGCTAGGCCGTCCCCCCAACATTATCCAAAGTGGTATACTGATTGTTGGGGGGGACGGCCACAGGGGATCCCTGCACTGCCTGCTTCATCCCCCTCCCATTTCTAACTGTTACCCAGCTACCTCTGTTCTCTGGCGGAATTATGTCCCTGCAGCTTCCATCTATCACCCACTCAGCCTCTCGAAGAAGGCTCAGTTCAACCAACTCCAGCTCCAGTTCCCTAACGCCTTCTGTGAGGAGCTGGAGCTGGAGCTGGCTGCACTTCCTGCAGATGAAGTCGGCAGGAGCATCGGTGGTCACCCCTACCTCAACTATCCTACACGAGGAACATTCTACTGCCTGCACTGCCATAACTCTACGCTTAGTCCCCAAAACAAGAACACCAAGTAGCTTACCTTTTTTTTGGTTAGAGGTGGAGGGAGGGTGGGAGATACTACACGTGTATTGTCTCGGGTTCCTTCTCCACTCAATTAACAAGTGCTTACCTTCCTGACCGGCTTTGTGCTCCGACTTCTCTTCCGCCTACCTGCCGCCCCCTCTGCTGCAAAAAGCTGTTTAATGGAAGGTGACAGCGTGATGGTAGAGGGTTCTGTGTGTGTGTTTCTGCATATATTTGTTTAATGGCAGGAGACAGGGTGGTGGTGGTGGAAGTTTGTGTGCATGTGTTTCTGCCTATATCTGTTTAATAACTGGAAACAGGTTTTCGTGCTGGTTGGTGTGTATGTGTTTCTGCATATCTCAGTTTAATGGCGGGATGCAGGGCGACGGTGGAAGGTTGTGTGTGTGTTTTTCTGTGTATATCTGATTATTTGCAGGAGACAGGGTGGTCGTGGAGGGTTGTGTGTGCGTTTCTATGTATATCTGTTTAATGACAGGAAACAAATTGGGTGTCAAGGATTGTGTGCACGTGTGTGTTTGTGTGTATATCTGTTTAATTGCAGCAGACAGGATGTTCGTGGAGGTTTGTGTGTGTGTGTTTCTGTATAGATCTGTTTAATCATAGGAGACAAGGTGGTCATGGAGTGTTTTGTGTGTGTGTTTCTGTTATATTTGTTTCATGGCAGGAGACAGAAAGGTGGTTTAGAGTTTTGTGTGTGTTTCTGCGTATATCTGTTTATTGACCGAAGGCAGGGTGTTAGTGGAGGGTTGTGTGTGTTTCTGTCTATAGCTGCTTAATAGCGGGAGACAACGTGGTGGTGCAGGGTTGTGTTGTGTGTTTGAGTGTATATCTGATTAATGGCAGGAAACATGGTTTTGGTGGAGGGTTGTGTGTGTGTGTTTCCATGTATATCTATTTAATTGAAGGAGACAGCGTGTTGATGGAGGGTTGTGAGTGTGTGTTTCTGCATATATTTGTTTAATGGCAGGAGACGGGATAGTGGTGGAAGGTTGTGTGCTTGTGTTTCTGTCTATAACTATTTAATAACAGGAGACAGGTATTGGTGCAGGTTGGTGTGTATGTGTTTCTGCATATTCCTGTTTAGTAGCGGGAGACAGGGCGGCGGTGGAGGGTTGTGTGTGTGTGTGTTTGCATATATCTGTTTAATGGCAGGAGACAGTGAGTTGTTAGAGGGTTGTGTGTGTCCATTGCTATGTATTTCTGTTTAATGGCAGGAGACAGAGCAGTAGAGGGGGATTGTGTGTGTATTTCTGTGTATATCTGATCAATAGTAGGAAACAACTTAGTGGTGTAGGGATGTGTGTGTGTGTTTCGGTGTACAACTGTTTACTGGCAGGAGACAAGTGGTGGTGGAGGGTGGCTTGTCTGTGCTCTGTGTATACTTGTTGTGGTTCTGTTCGCCGAGCTGTGAATTTCTGTTGCAGATGTTTCGTCCCTGTCAAGGTGACATCCTCAGTGCTTAGGGGCCTCTTGTGAAGCGCTTCTGTGATGTTTTCTCCGGCATTTATAGTGGTTTGTCTCTGCCGCTTCTGTTATTGGGTCAAGCTGTCCGCTTCTGTGGCCGGTATATTGGGTCCAAGTCGATCTGTTTGTTGATAGAATCTGTGGATGAGTGCCATGCATCTAGGAATTCCCTGGCTGTTCTCTGTTTGGCTTGTCCTATAATAGCAGTGTTGTCCCAGTCGTACTCATATTGCTTGTTTTCTGCGTGTGTGGCTACTAAGGATAGCTGGTCATGTCGTTTCATGGTTAGTTGGTGTTCATGGATGCGGATCATTAGCTGTCTCCCTGTTTGTCCTATGAAGTGTTTTGTGCAGTCGTTTCATGGACTCCATCAAGTCACATTTCAAAAATCATTTTAACCCACGTGCTCAGACATATAATGAAACATCTCTGTTGGATGTGAACCTTTAGGCTCAGATGTCGGGGCACTACCACTACTCAACAATAGCCCCTAAAGCTGCAACATGATTCTCCTGTGTTTGTTCATCAGCTTTCTTTGAACGTACTCTGACACCTCCCCCCCCACAACAGAATCGAGATCATCTGTTCCAGAGAAGGTGACACTGCCACAAGTTCATGGAAGGGAATCGAATTCAGAGCTATGACCCAGGGGCAGGTGTGTGACCCACGACACAAGACTTAAACCATGCCCAGAATTTGAGTCATATTTTAAGTGTCAGTTTTCAGCTCTACATGGATATATTACATTCTGATTAACATTACTGAAAAACACAGGCAACAGTTCTCATTGTTAAACAACTAAAAGATATTAGCCTCAACTATAGGATGACGAGTGCATGTGCTCTGCCATCGAGATTAACAATGAACTTCTTTAATTGCTTGGCTATGATTTCCAGCTTACATAGCTATTATCTGTAATATTCAATATTAGGGCAAGCAATCGTGCAGAAACACTCTGCACTATGAGGGAACTCGAATAGATATCAATACTGAACACCAAAGATGAGGAAAGAGCACAATTTCTGGCCAAAAAACACTAGCCACTATTTCCAATTCTCACATGTGGCTTCCCTCTTCCTGAAATTATTAAGTGATACAGGCATCGGTTTACTTTCCAGCCTCATCTTACCCTCTCCTCCCTCTGCTTGCTCAAAGCAAATCAAGCTCTTGGTCTTTGGGAAACTCAAGGCCTGTGTTTGTAGGCCTTCTGGAGAGGGGAGGGTCTTTTAAACCTGAAGCAGGAGGGTGAAGGGGCAGTAATATCACTCACTGGGCTGAGGTGTGGCAATTCAGTTTAACTTGGATAAATGCGAGGTATTGCATTTTGGTAAAATTAAAAGAAGGGGGGGCTCATGCAATTAATAGTAGTGCGTTGGTAGCGTTGTAGAAAAGAGGGACCCACAGGTTCAGATCGAATTCACAGAAGTTTGTGGCACTTATAGACAAAGTGTTTAAGGTTACTTCTTTGCTCAGACTTTTGTGGTTAGCAATTGAGAAGTCATGCTGAGATAGTGCAGGACATTGATGAAGCCTCTTTTGCAGTACTGTGTTCAGTTCTGTTATTGGAAGGAGATTATTAAGCTGAAGAGAGTTCAGAAGGGATATACCAGGATGTCGCCAGGAACACCTCATCTTCTGCCTCGGGAGCCGACAAACACATGGCATGAACATTGAACTGACTAATTTGCAAATCTCCCCTCGACGACCCAGATCCCAGATCCGACCCTCCGACTGAGATCCACCCTCTCGTGGCAACCTACCTGTCCATCTTCCTTTCCACTGATCCGCTCCAACTCCCCACCGACCTCTCACTATCACCTTCTAGCTTCGCCCACCTATCACCAAACTTTCCCCCAGCCTCACCCTCACCACCGATTTATTTGTCAGCCCCTTTACTCCTTCGCAGTTCTGAAGAAGGGCCCTGCCTGAAACGTTGACTCTCTTGCTCCTCGGATGCTGCCTGACCTACTGTGTCTTCTCTACTATCATGCTTTATCTACACTTAATTCTCTAACATCTGGAGTCCCCATTGTCTCTTAGTTACATTTCTCTGTTAACCCCACATGTCTGTTATAACCCCATGCTGTCTTAGATATATATTCTCTCCAGACCATGACCTATAAATGTTCTTTCAATCTCTTACTGACATTGTCATGCCTCAGCAGTAGTTACAGGGTCTCTGTTTCCATTTATAAGCAGAGAAACATGTTGGTGGTCCGATAAACCTCTGGCATTACTTTCATATCCAATGCAGACTGAATGGTTGCACACAATTAATCTACCAGACTCAAAATTCATTCCCTCAGTCACTCTCGCATATCCAATCCAGACTGTGTAAATGTTAATCATTAATTTGAATTTTAATAAAATAGTATTGAATTGAAAGGCGTTGGTTGCAGCTATTTGTTCAGTGACTGTGATTAATGTCGGTCTCCGTGGATCCTGAATGTGTCACCGGAGGGCTTGCCTCTTTTATTAATTAAGGATTCCGTTTAATGTGTTATCCCATGGAATGAGTGGGAGCATCGCCGACAGTACTAACAGGGATCAGCAGCTCCAGAGAGACAGGGAGGAGAGATCAGAATCTGAGAACATTAGACTGGAATGATCCAACATGGACAGGAGTTGATCCAGTAGTCTTTACTGGCTTTCCCAACCTTGGATATCATTAGTATGGCGGATCTATGATGTGCTGATGGTTATTCAAGCTGGTTACTATCCCATCCTCGCTATAGTTGGTGTTCCTGGTAAGGTATTCTGTCTTTTAAAGCAGGTTACAAAGAATCGTTGTTCATGTTATTAAAATTAGGAAAGGTGGAAGTCATTGTTTTCAGCTCCAATGAAAAATTCCTTTCCTTAGAAATTATAATGAGCAAATCACTACTTTCAAATGACTCACCAGTATGCGAGGAGAAACTCGAAAACTCCATAATCCTTCTAGCCCTGAACAGATCTATTTCTCCATATCCCCCCCCCCACTCGCTAAATCTGTCCAATACCACCATCATGATACCCCTACTCCTCCTCAGCCACAGTGCACCTTCTGAGTAAACCATCATTTGGGCCTCTGTTAAATCCGGAATCACCTGTTTCAAGCCCCTTCTAACCACATGTCAATCACAAAATAATTGCCTTTGAAATGTTTAACTTGTTCTCTGCACAGAAACTGTCTGACGGCAAGATAATGCATCGTGCTCAAGTCATTGACTCATGATCAAGAGCCACAGAATAATAATCTGTTAATATGAAGGAAATTTGTGGCTTTGAAGTGAAACCGTCTTCGTTAAGTATAAAAAGCCAATCAGCTTGCCTCATGTCCTTTAGTGAAGGCAATGGGTCATCCTTCCCTGATCAGGTCTCTGTGTGACTGCAAACCCACAGCAATGTGTTTTACTTTTTACTGTGCTGTGGAACAGCTGAACCAGCCATTCAGTTCAAGATAGGCTTAATAGGCTGGCCTGACCTGTGAGGGAAGGACAAAAGGAAAGAGAACTCCCTTCCTCTGCCTGTTTCCCATATTCCTGCAGCTCATTTCCATTCAGGTGGTGACCATTCCTTATTTCAAGTGCATTCTTTCTTAGCCTATTCCCTGAGTGTGATGTTCATCTCCCGCAGCAACTCTGCTGTTGGCTTTGTTGATGCTCACATATAGATGTTAGGAGCTTTTAAATTCCACGTCAGGCGCAGTGTAGCGAGAAGGAAAGGCTTTTTATGCCATAGGAAAGAAACGGAGATGCCTCAGTGAGGAAAAGAAATTATTGTGATCAAACCTAAGAGTATTGTTGAGGCAGTCTTTGGGACATTGTGGACAGATTGTCTTTCCTTTTTAAGAAATAATCGCCCTGCCACAGAGAGAGTGCACACGTTTTTCACCAGACCAATCCCTGATTTCATTGAAACTTAAGAGGAATGGAGAGCCTCTCATGATATTCAGAACAGATGTTGATACGGTGAAAAAATCCATGGCTTGTTTTTCTCGAGCTACAAGACCCTCTGAGGACGTTCCCCTCACCCCACCCCCACTCCCTATATCGATCAGGGAGAGAGAGAGAGAGAGAGAGAGAGAGAGAGAGAGAGAGAGAGAGAGAGTCAGACTTTGAATATAGTGCATTTGGTTTGTTATCCTACACTGAACATCACGTGATTCAAACTCCAGCTTGAGATGTTGAATGAGCTACTCTTTTAACTGTGTCTGATAGCACTGTTACATGAATGTTACCGACACTTTAACAGCAAAGCTTGAATGCTGCCCGGGTCTTACTGAACACGGACACAGGCTGCATCAGGAGCTGATGGGAGAAAAAATGTTCTGAACATTGTGTAACCCTCAGTGACCATCCCCACCTCCGGTCTTATGTTGGGGAAAGACATTGATGAAGCAACTGAAGATGTTTGTGCTGAGGAAGCTACCTTGAGGATCTCCTGAAGAGACTTCCCGGAACTGAGAAGATTTTCGGCCCCCACCCACATGTATCTTCCTTTGTGCTCTGAAAGACCCCAGCCAGTAGGGAGGGGACACCTGATTCCAATTAAGCTCAAATAAGATGGCACTTCCAGTCAAATTCTCAGACATTCTCAGTCAAATACTGCCTTGATATCAAGGCTATCCACTCTTTGCTGAGCCCCTGTGTTCCCCTCTTGTTCATATCAATAGGTGATGGTGTCTGTATGGGGAGTGTTTTCCTCTCACAGAGAGTAGTGTATGTCAGGAATTATCTTGTCTCGAGAGCTAGGGGTGCTACATCACTGAAAGTATTTAAAAAAGGTGATAGATGGATTTTTGATCGACCAGAGAGCTGAGAGGATGTGAAGGATTGGACGTGAAAGATGAGTTAATATGAACAACAGATCGGCCATGAACGTATGCAATGTCTTGATTATCCGAACGACCTGATCCTGTTCCTTATGTTCTCGTATAAAGTAGTTACAAAGTTAATGGTTGTAATTTTCCTGCATGTTCTGTTCTTGAACGTTCCAATCAGAGAGAGCAAAGTACTTTATGAGTCATCACTTAATGACGTCTGGGGGCTGAATTCGCAGTGAATCTGGGTCTGTACCATGACCAACAAATGAAGCACAAGTTTCAGAGAGGAGACACTCTGTAAAGAGACCAGAGTTGTCTTTCCAACCCAGCCTGTGTTTTGAAGTAACATTTTCCAACCCACACCAAACGATGTGTGACAGCCTGGAGGGAATGAATGAGATCCTGTGTTACTGTGGACCAGGTATTTGGAGCAAGATGCCTCCGTCAGCACCAATGTAGGAGGTTTGAGGGGCTGAATTGAACATAGGAACATAGGACTGAGGAGCAGGAGTGGGTCATTAGACACGTTGTCAATGGCACTAAGATCGTAGCTGCTCTGATTGCAGTTTCAGCAGCACTTTTCAATCTGCATACAATTTTCTCACATGCGCTTGTCTGTCAAATGTTTGAGTACAGCACAACTTTGAACAAATGCAAACATCCAGGCACCACAAACGTTTGATAAAGGGAATTGCCACATAAACAGTCCAATAAGAATTTCTCATTCATGTTCCGACAAACGTTAGAGGGTCACTGTGTCCTTATCCAGTCCCACTCCTCCACCGATTACGACAAATTTTAAATGTAGCCAGTTTAGTGTTATGGCCAATTGTATAGGACTCAGACTGGGTCATTTTTGAGAAAAATGTGAAATGCAGGAAGTTGAACTCACAACAAATGGTAAAAGATAGAGTGTCCTAAATGTTCTACTGACTTTGAAATTATTCTGCTCACATAAGCTGCTGGTAATGGGATTTATTTGTGGAATAGTTGGATTTGGCTGAACTCCTTTTGCTTCCAGCAGTGGAGAGATTCCAATGAGTCCTCACTAGGAATCCTTCACAAGTGGTGAAGATAACTCAGGGATTTTATTGTCTCACATTTTGCTATCAGGTGGACAAAGTAAGAGAGAGAGATCAATCAGCTGCTGCTTTTCAGGCAGGGAACATTTTCCTCCCTCTCTGTGTTGAACCATACAATAATGTCAACTGAACATCAAGCTGGGCCATGTGTGCTCTCCTGGAGCATTCTCTGGAAGAGATGATAATGGACGATATGACGGTGCATCATCGCTGTTGTTGTACAGTGTCTTTCATTAGGAAGAAAAGTCCCTGTTTTATCATCTGATGACATGTTTATATGCGTCTGTGTAATTTGTAAATATCGGTCAATGTCTATATAATAGGTGTGTTGATATCAACACATCTTATTCATAAAATTGTTCTCCAGCTTTAAACTCCTTAACAAGAGGAAACACGCATCCAGCTAAAACACCTTTCAGAAAGTCATGTATGGTTCAAGAAGATTTCTCATCTCAGATCAAAACTGATAACCCACTTAACAAAAGGCCTTCCTTCCAGGAATGTGTGAAGGGAAACATCCATGAAAATCTTCTGAAAGTATTATATCTTTTTTTTATATTTAGGCGATCAAAACTGCGCACAGTGTATCCGATGTGGTCTCAACAATGCCCCGTTCAGATGCAGTAAAACATTCCTCATTAAACGTGATAACTTTTGCCAGAAACAGTATCATTCCACTTACCTTCCAAATGACTTGCTGTATCTGCAGACTGACTTTATATGATTCACCTCCCAGGAACATGGAAACGGCCAGTATCACAGAGTTCTGCAATCTCTCTCCAAATAAATTGTTCGCCATTGTTTTATCCTTCCTGCCACGGTAGACAACTCACCTTATGTTCTTTCTGCTGAAGGGTTGCTCACTAACCTTCCCTGTCTATATCACATTGCAGACTCAGTGCCTCCATTTGACGACATCTTGAATGATCATCTTGGTGATGTGCTAATTGAGCTTTGTGCCATTCAGTTCCCTTCCACGAGATCTTTGATACAGATTATTTGTCATTGATGATCCCACAGTGATCTCCATAGAACTACACTAGTTACAGCTTTGCAACCTGAAAATAAATATTTACCTCTACTCTCTATTTCCTGTTAGTGACAGCTTCCCTGTTCCTGTGTAGCACCTAAGTTGGGTTGAATCGTCTCCTCCTGGCCTGTGTATTGTACTCAACAAGCTGAATTACTTCATTCTCTATTCCTGTGTAACTCCTTCGAGTGGCAGAATGGTCTTCTCCCGTCTCATTGTAACGATCCTGCCTGACTGAAAGGGTGGTCCCTTACCTTGTAACACCATCGAGAGGTGGATTGAGCGAAAACACATGGGATAGGTGCAATAGTATATCTCTGCAACAGCCGCGAGGGGTGGATTGAAGGAACAACACAAGGGTAGGGGCTGCAGGATATCTCTGTGATAACCTTGAGGGGTGGATAGAGGGAACAACACATAGGGTAGGGGCCGAAGTACATCTCTGTAATAGACTCAAGCATGGATTGAGGGCACAGCGCATGGGGTAGGGGCAGCAGTTGGCCTTTTGGCTGCACCATTCAGAATGCTCATAACTAATCCAATTGTGTCAAACTATCCGTACATGGTCTGTTCCCAAGAAACATTGACTGTCCTGTCCAGCAAAGATCAGTTAAGCTCAGCGTTGAACATCTTCAATAACCGAGTATTCACTGTTCCCTGAGGATGAGTACACCACAGATGGCACAACACTAAAGCGAAAGGAATGTCCTTACTTCATTCTGGGACCCGTTATTTTAAACCGTGTTAACCTAACATCAAATCACCACTTCTTTTCAGACATAAGGACATAATAATTAGGAATAAACATAAAGCACTCTGGACTTCAAACCTGTCCCACATTCCCGCTGACCCTTTCCAATCAAATATGTATCAAACCCAGCCTGTGCTGCTGTCTCAGGTAGAGAATACCTGATAGCATTACACCACAAGAACATTAAAACAAGGAGCAGAATGAGGCCATTCGACCCATCGAGTCTAAAATTCCGTTAAATTATTTTTATATGTACCTCAATCTTATTCTTCTGCCTTCTCCCTAGATGTCTTGATATTCTTACAAATCCAAAGCATATCGATTTGCGTCTTAATGACACTAGTTTCTGCTCCTCTGGGACTGCGTGTGCCTGTGTATTTGCCTCTGCGTGTGTGTGTATACGTGTGCGTATGTGTGTGCATGTCTATGTGTGTGTATATATATATATATATATATATATATATACACGTGCATGTCCATGTGCTTGTTATCTCTGTGTTTGTGTGTCTATATCTGTCAGCCTGTGTGATTCTTAACTGTCGTTGAGTCTATTTGTATGTGACTGTATATGTCTCTGTGTGTTTCTACCTGTGTGTATGCCTATCTCCTTGTACGTATTGTGCGTCTTCGCATATTGGGGTGTTTACCAATAGTTCTGTGTATTTGTGTGTCTGCATCTCTGTGCAATGAGGTATCTGTGTCCTTTTTTTGGAAGTGAAAGGACTGTCGTTGGAACTGCCAGTGGATTTAAAGTGAGAATTGTCTTTCACTGAACATTGCTCCTTAATCGTTCGGTGGGATATGGATGTTTCAAAATCTCCACACAAGGCGTCCCTGTCCTCTCTGGCTCGTACCATTGTCCTACCCACTTGACAAGGGGAGGGGGTGAGGGAATGGATATCGGACATTCCACCACCCGGCTTTGCCTTTCTGTCCTATTCCAGGCTCTTCCTCCCGGAATGGGAAAATGGGAGGCTTGGAGGGAGAGTGGGAATGGGTGACCATGCTGTTAGTGCTGGTGTAGTTGGGCGGAATTGTGAGGTGTCTGGAATTAGTCAGTCGACAGTTTTGAATCCTTATAGTATTATTAGCGTGGGGGGTACTGCGTAGGTGACAGAGAAAGTGAGGAAGAAAGTTACTGAATTCAATAGTGAGAGTGGTCGTGCCTGAGCCTTATTTGGAGATAGAGCGTGAACCTTGTTCAGGGGTAGGTTCTATAACAGACAAACAGTGTGTGTGAGCGAGCAGAGAGTATAGGTAACTCTTATCCTGACAGAGCGGGGAGGATATCAATGCTTATCCTGTATTGCAGGACATTTCTTCAGATCATCTCAGCGTCGAGGTGAGGCTCCCCAAATGTCGTGTCCAAGTCCGTCACTAAAAACAACACAGACCTATCCCTCAGCTTCCACAGAATCAGTTTAGGTAGAGCTTACAGATAGAAAGGAGAAGCAAATATTGGTGTGTTATATACCAAACCAAAACGCTAGCAGAAAATCTGAGCATCATATGCTCTGGAAATTAGATATGCAAGTATTGTGGATACTGAAATCTTATTGGATGGTCTCAAATTGCATCTGGACTGCGTTAATTAAGCGACTGCTCATGTTTGAAAAATAAATTCCGTAAGTTCAAGAGTATGTTGTGAAGAAAACTAGAGAGCAGGTTACTTTGGATTTGGAATTATCTGGTCCAAATGACGAATTAATAACCTTGTAATGAAGCAGCTTTTAAGGAATAATGACATTAATAAAGTGCATTTTACCCGGCATCTACGCACAATAGAGAATGCTTGAACTTACTAGTTAAACAACATGGAAGACTGGAGGCTAGAGGGTCAAGATAGCTCCAGTGAATTTGGAAAGTACAATATAACATTCAGTGGGAGACAAGCAATGGTTGTTAGAGTCATAGAGTGCGAAAGCACGGACACAGGCCCTTCAGCCCAAACTGTCTGATCAAAATGTCCATCCACGCTCACCCCATTTCCCTGCCATTGCCCCGTATCCTTCTAATCCTTTCCTATCTGTGTATTTGTCCAAATGTCTTTTAAATGTTGTTAATCAATCACTTCCTCTGGCAACTCATTCCATATGCGTACCAGCCCATGTGTGTAAAAAGGTTGTTCCTCAGATTCCCTTTTATTCTTTCTCCTTTGACTTTAAACTGATCTGTGATTTCCCAACCCTGGGGAAAAAAAAACACAGGGTACATTCACTCTATCCATGCCTGTCATGATCTTACAGACTTCAATATGATCCTCCTTCAGCCTCACACACACACAAAACTAAGATGGCCTCGCTTGTCCAACCTCTCCCTATAACTCAGTCCATTGAGTCCTTGGCAACATCCTTATATTTTTTTTCTGCATTCTTTCCAGTTTAATAAAATCCGTCCTATAGCAAAGTGAACAAAACTGAACATAACACTACCAATATGACCTCAGTAGTGTCCTATATAACTGCAACATACCTCCCTAATTTTGATACTCAGTGAAATACACTGACTAAGGCCAATGTACCAAAAGCTATCTTCACTGCACTCTCTACCTCTAAATCAACTTCTAGAGAACCTGAATTCCGAGGTCCCTCTGTTCCACTACATTCCTAAGTACCCAACCATTCACCATGAAATTCCAACCTTGATTTGAATTTCTAAAATGCAAGAACTTACACTTTATTAAAATCCATTTGCCATTTCTCAGTCCACTTCCCCAGCTGATCAAAATACTGCTGAAATTTCTGAAATTTATGATAACCTTCCTCACTCGCCATGAGACTGCTTATTTTAGTGTCGTCTTCAAACTCATAAATCATGCCTGTACATTCTCATCTAAATCATAGACATATGTAATATGCAGTGGTCCCAGCACCAACCCCTGAGGCATTCCACTAGTCACAGGCCCTCTAGTCTGACCAGCATTCTTCCAGTATCACCCTCTGCTTCCTAACACCAAGCCAATTTTGTACCGAATTTGCCAGCTCCCCCTCAATTCCATGTGATCTATCCTTCCAGAGCAGCGGAACATGTGGAACCTTATTGAGGCCTTATTGGAATCCATATAGACTATGTATACCACCCTGCCCTCCTCAACGTTGCTGGTCACTTTATCAAAGAACTCTAACCAATTTACGAGTCATGATCTCCCATGCACAAAGACGTGCTGAATTTCATGAAGGCCTTTTGCCCAAAACCTCGATTTTCCTGCTCCTCGGATGCTGCCTGACCTCCTCTGCTTTTCCAGCACCATTCTAAATCATACACCAAATCATATCCTGTCTCTCCAAATGCATGTATATCCAATCTCTCTGAATCTTCTCAAGTAACGTACCCACTAGAATTTTAGATTTGCTGTTCTTTAGTTCCCAGATTTACCTTTGTAGCCTTTCTTGAATAAGGGCACATTATTCGCTACCCTCCAGTCGTCAGGGACCTGACCAGCGATGATGGAAAAGAACCAACCAGGGCTCCCGCAATTTCTTATCTATCCTCCTGCAGTGTTCCTGAAGAAATCTGGGAAGTACCAGAAGGTTTTAGAAAAACTGCAAAGTCTGAAAAATACGTCCATTTATTTCAGGTGCAAACACCAAAAAGTGAGAAAGTGACTCAATGATGGTTAACATCACAAATTAGAAAATTTATTAATCATAGGAAGTGACTTCAGAAGAATTCCAGATATTGTGGAAACCCGTGAATTCTCAGAAGTTGATGATCCAGAAAAGGAAGGCCAAGAAACTGATAAGGAAACCAAAAAGATAGTGTGCCTGCTAACAAACAGGAACACAAAGACTGCAAAAATCTACGATCTATATTTCAAAGGAAACAAGATAAAAGCAAGGTCAAATGTGGAAATTTGTAATTGGGAGCAGAGAGGTTATTGTGGAGATCAGGGAAATGGCCAAGAAAATAACCAGTTACTTTGCATCTGTCTTGATGGAGTAATATCCAGGAAATCACCCAGTAATTCCAAGTGACTATATCAGCTTTCTAGACCGAAAGACGTAAAGTCAATTCAAATCAGTAACAAGGTAGTACTTGAAGACGTAGCTGGATTGAGCATTGCTAAGTCTAACGAAACAGATGTACATCCCATCAAAACGTCAGAAATAAATCACCAACAGTAGTATTAATTGCACTGTCGATGACTGTGTTTTGTTTTCCTGTACATTCTACAGAGGCCAGAAACTATTGTGGATAAACGTGAACCAAGCACTATAGATGAATGGAAGGGATCCAAACAGCTACAAAAGGAAGAAGACATAGTGTGGAGAACTGCAGACCAATTAATATACATCTGTAGGGAAACTGTTGGAATCTATTACACAGGATGACATTTTTGATATTTAGAAATTAACAGCAACAATGGAGAGAATCAGCATGTATTTCTGGTCGGGAAATCATACTTGATAAACTTCGGAATTGTTTGAAGTTGTTTCTTACAACATAGATAATGGGGAACCAGTAGAAGTTGCAGACTTTGGAATTTCGGAAGGGTTTCTATAAGATCTCAGTGAGTCCGTAAATGCAATGAGTGTGAAGGGTATTTGGAAGAACATATGTAAGTGGAAAGTTACAGTTTGGTTTGCGTTCATATAAGAAAGCCAGAACCTTGATGTAAAGACATGTTGAAACAGTTTCACAGCGTGTTTATGGGACGGTAGTTGGAGTATTGTGTACAGTTTTGGTGACCGAATCTCAGAAAGAATATACTGACCACAGAGGAAGCGCAATGGGCATTCTCCAGATTAATCCCTCAGATGATGAGGTTACCTGATGAGGAAACTCGGTCTGTGTTCTCTCGAGATTCAAAAATGAGTGGTGGGTTACAGTGAAATTTTGAAAATTTACAAAACATATCACAAGTTGGAAATAAACAGAACTCTTCCCTCGCTTTCTATTCCACATTAAAGGCAAATAATGGCAGGATCTGGGACAGGCCAGTTAAATCTGCAATAAGGAGGAAATTCATCACTTATCACAGTGGCACGGAAGCCTACTGGCAGGCAAGATTAGTGAGAATCTCCAGATATTCTACAAGAGTGTCCAGCGGAACAGGATAACCAGGGAACAGATCGGACTCATTAGTGATTTGCCAAGTTGCAACCAAATCAACTTTAGTGGTAGGAGACAGAGTGTGGTGGTAGAAGGCTGTTTGTGTTTGGAGGCTAGTGTCCAGTGGTGTACCAAAAGGATCAGTGCTGTGTCTCTGAATATTTGTGATTCGGAGGTTTTGGTGTTGGACTGGGGTGGACAAAGTTAAAAATTGCATAACACCAGGTTATTCTCCAAAAGGCGTATTCGGTGGCACTAGCTTTCGAAGTGCTTCATCAAAGCGCAC
This sequence comes from Chiloscyllium punctatum, assembly GCF_047496795.1. Lineage (NCBI taxonomy): Eukaryota > Metazoa > Chordata > Chondrichthyes > Orectolobiformes > Hemiscylliidae > Chiloscyllium > Chiloscyllium punctatum. Next base: position 297,784 of record NW_027309954.1, read on the forward strand.
AACCACCTGATAAAGAAGCAGTGCTTCGAAAGCTCGTACCTCCAAATAAACATTTTTGGAGAATAACCTGATGTTGTGCAATTTTTAACTTTGTCCACCCCAGTCCAACACCAACACCTCTGAATCACAAATATTAAGAGACACAGCACTGATCCCCGTGGTACACCATTGGACACTAGCCTCCAAATAAATTAGCTGGTGTTTTGTGATTTTAAACATTATCATAAAGGATGCAGCTGTGAATATGGACGAGGGGTGGGGGGGGGTGTCATAAGTAAGTTTGTCTTTGATACAAAGATTGGCCGGTTTGTTGGCAGTGAGGAGGAAGGCCTTATGTTACAGGAAGATACCGATGGAGTGGACAGATGGTCACATCAATACAGAGAAAATGATCAGATGGGTTGATCAATGGCAGATGGAATGTAACCCTGATAATTATGAGGTGATGCACTTTGGAAGAAGGAACCAGGCAGGCAAGGACACAATGAATGGCAGCACACTAGGAAGCTGAGAGGGTGCTTCTCCACATATCCCTGAATGTGGCTGGACAGGGTAACACACAATTTGAGAAAGCGTACGGGAGTGTAAACACAGCCTTCACACATCGAAGCATAGATTATAAGAGCTATGCAGAACTTTCATTAGCCAAGATGGAATACTGTGTGTAATTCTGGGAGCTTCATTACAGGAAAGATGTGATTGCACTGGAGATTCACCAGGATGTTCCCTGTGATAGAGCATATCAGCTATGGAGAGAGCCTGGATAAGCTCGGGTTGTTTAGTTTGGAGCAGAAAAGGCTAAGAGGGACGTGAATCAGGAGCATAAGATTATGAGGGACATGGATGGGGGTGGATAGATTACAGATGGTCCTTTTAGTCAAAGGGACACACTTTTAAAGTGAAGGGTTTGAGGCTTAGTGAGGATTTGAGGACTGTTTTTCACCCAAAGTGTGCTGCAGTCTGGGATGCACTTCGTGAGAGGGGAATTGTTTTGGTAACCTCAAAACCATTATAAAATACATGGTTATGCATTTGAAATGCCATAAGATTCACAGCAGCGGGTTTTGTGTTGGAAAGTGGGATAATGTAGACCGTGCTGTATTTCCGATAGTACAGAGTCTGAACTTCTGTGATTGTATGGCTGTGGAAGGTCAATCATTCAGTAGCTTAAGATAGGAATTGATGGCTGTCTGAAGAATATCTTATCACCGTGTATATGAGTGAGTTTGTAATATCTTCTGAAAATACATCAATGGCAAAATTAAGAAAAAAAGGTGCAGCTTTCTTACAGTCTGATACCAGATAATTGAGGACAGGGAAATAGCAGATCAATGGAGCAAATACTTCAGTTATGCCTTCACAGAATAAAAAATAAATAAATAAAGTTTCCTCGCAATACTAGGGAACTTTAGTCTGGTGAGAAAAAGGGAATAGAATGAAATTAGCAACTAAAAAGTTTTAGAGAAAATATTGGACTGAAATTAATGGGCATAGACAAAGTCAACAGAGGTTTATGAAATAGGAATCATATTTGAGGAAAATTATGGAGACGGTATCAACGCAATACGATTGGAATCTCAGAAAGATTTTTTGATAAAGCACCAAGCCTATTGTGCAAATTCGAATCCTATGGGACTGGGGCTAATATATGGTCATGGTTTTAGAATGGGAGAGTTGGCAGGAAAGAGTAAGTAGGAACAAAACCATGTTTTTTGAGTGGAAGTCTTGGAGGATATAACAAGGAACGAGATTTGGCATCCAGCAATTCCTAATACAATTCCTAATACACGTCATATTTTTGGTTGAGAGGCTCAATTGCAATATTTCCAAGTCTGCTGACAGCACAAAATGATGTCAGCTTGTGAGTGGATGAGGAGGATGTAAAAATGGTTCTAAAGTGTTTGAGACAAGTGGAGTGACTGGGCAAATACCTGGCAGATGGAGAGCAATGGCAGGGATGACAGGTTGTGTACTTTGATGGGATCAGCCTATCATTCGAAAAGTGATTGGTTGAAAAAATTTGATAAATAAATGAACTTAAGCTACATTTTTGTTTATGTCTGCGCAGCCTTCGGAGTCCATGTAGGGTAGTGAGTTCTGAACACAGAAGTCGATAACTGGAATGGCATTTGCACGCTGTATACAGTGTACATAGGCCCATCAGATGGGGAGCTGTAACATTGAAAAGTATCTGGATCTCCCTGTACACCAGTCACG